>NC_091618.1:82288333-82594166 GCF_027580195.1 Bos mutus
CTCAGTCTCCATTCCTCACTTCAATCCTCTGTAGAATATGTGTTCTTCAAATCCAGTCTCCATATATTTATTTGGCTATATGTGTGGCATACTAGAAAACAGCATGTAAGTGAATATGCTCTAAATTGCAGAAGTCTTTCGGGTTATAGGGGCTTCCGTGGTGGCTCAGCAGTAAAGAATCTGCCTGCAATGCAGGAGACGCAGGAGACACGGGAGACATGAGTTCAATCCCTGGGTTGGGAAGATCCCCCGGAGGAGGAAATGACAACCCACTTACTATATTCTTGCCTGAAAACACCCCATGGACAGAGGAGCCTCACGTACTATACAGTCCATGAGGTCGCAAAGAATCAGAGACAACTGAGAGAATGAGCACTTCGGGCTATAAGCCTCATTCTGTTTTGTACTACTTTCATTAAACACTAGTCAATATTAGGGTTATCTATCTACAGCTGTATACTTAAAACAAATTAATTTCTTCCAGCTTTCTACCCATTTTGCCATTGTGTGCACACATCAAATTTTACTTACTCAGTCTTCCAGGAGTGGATACTTAAATTGTCCCTACTCCTTCCATCCCAAACAATATTGCAATAAATGACACATGTATGTCTCCTTACAAATATATTAGGAATTCTCTCGGGGGCATAAACCCAGGTGGCTCAGTGGTAAAGAATCTGCCTGCCAACGCAGCAGACATGGGATCAATCCCTGGGTTGGAAAGAACCCTTGGAGAAGGAAATGGAAACCTACTCCAGTATTATTGCCTGAAAAACCCCACGGACAGAGGAGCCTGGTGGGCTACAGTCCATGGGGTCGCAAAAGAGTTAGACGTGACTTAGTGACTAAACGACACAAAAAGACTG
This sequence comes from Bos mutus, assembly GCF_027580195.1. Lineage (NCBI taxonomy): Eukaryota > Metazoa > Chordata > Mammalia > Artiodactyla > Bovidae > Bos > Bos mutus. The sequence continues at coordinate 82,289,200 of NC_091618.1, forward strand.
CTTGATGGTAAAGGCACATACAGTTATAAATCCATGCATAACTGAATGTATCAGTTCATATTCTCTTCACAATGCAGAGATCACCCCTCACCACAATCTCATCAGTGTATAGTTTTACTAAATTTCAGTTTTGCAAGTTGATATCTATAGAACATAGAGTTGCTTTTATTAATATTTTTATTCCTCTGGTTGATGTTTTAGTTAAGTATCTCACTTTTCTTTTCTTGTGACAATTTCTAATATGCACCAGGTAGTATATACCTTGGTCAACTTTTATATTAAAACTATAAAGACTTTATAGATTGAAAATTGTAGATATAGTCAACATATGTAATAACATATGATATCCTACAATGTTGATGGGACTATAAAGCACCAAGCCATTTCTACATTCCTCTTTTATTACATTTTTAAGTTGACTCAAGTTATATGAAAATAGTTATAATTGCAGTAAACCTACTATAGCTTGCTTTTATATTTTCTTAACAGAAATTCTAAGCCTAGATGTCTTGAGTAAATCACAAGACCGTATTTGTTTTAATGACTGTTATGTATAGTCCTACTGCTTGCCCAAGGAGTCTGTATGTTTTTGTAACTAACAACAGAATGATCAATTTCATCATAACTGAGAAGTTGTGTAGTTTTTAACCCATTGATAATTTAGTAACTATTCAATAGTATACCACAGTTTCTATAATTTGTATTTCTTATGTAAAATTTCTTGCCATGGTCTTGTCCCTATTTATCAAGGAACTTTATATCTTTTTATAACTTTGAATGTGTTATAACAATAATAACAGATGCTTATTCTGTGGAGTATTTGGATAGTTGCTTTACCAGTAACACTGAAATAATACTTTAAAACAGGCTATGTTACTGCCATCAATTTTACAAATGGAGAAACTTGGTCCCTTCTACCAACCTCTCCTCCCAATCTTACTCTATGTATAGTTGGTATGTATAGTCAGATTTTAGCTATGTCCTCTGTATGAAGTAGGTTAGATTTTTCCGTCTTGGTAGAAGACGTTTGAGGCCAGGAAGCACAAACTGTCCTTTTATTTCATACCATCAGCCGTACCAAGGGTTTCAACTGTCACTTAATAAATACTATTTTATTAATCTCTATAAATTTTCTAGGCTTCCCTGGTGGCTCAGTGGTAAAGAACCCACCTGTCAATGCAGGAGATGTAGGTTCCATCCCTGGGTCAGGAAGATCCCCTGGAGAAGGAAATGGCAACCCACTCCAGTATTCTTGGTCAGGAAATCCCATGGACAGATGAGCCTGGTGGGTGACAGTCCATGGGATTGCCAAGGAGTCAGACATGACTTAGTGACTAAACAACAACAACAACAAATTTTCTACTCCTAAATCCATGACATATCATCCACATCATGTTTTGTGTTCTTCTTTTCTTTCTTCCCCTCTTCCTGTTCCTTTTTCTTTAACTTCCTTCCCTTTTTCATGTATTTTTTTCCTTCTTTCTAAGAAAAGTTTGACCTATCTCTGAATACAGCAAGAGTTGGTGGAAAGTAGAACACATTGGCTGTATCTTACATCTATAAAGGGCCATGAATTTAGCTTTATTTTGAAATGAAGTTCTAGAAGTGTCCCCAGACAGACAGGATTGAAAGCCAAAGACATTCAGCATTCAACTTTAGATTTTGTTTGTGAACATTGAAAGTGTGTTTTTCTGATAAAGATTAGAAATTCCTGCATTTTGTTACATCTGTTCCCAAAAGAGAAGTAGCTCATGTCTCTCTGAAGTTCTCGGAGACCTTAGCGAAGAGTTGCTTTCAATTCTTTCATTTATGAAAGGCCCCTGACAGCGTGTACGCTTTCTGTACCCTCATCTCTCCTACTACACCTTTCATTTTAAGCCTGCCCCTTCGTCATCTCATCTGTGGCTTGTACATCTTGTTACACATGGCTTTTCACTCTACTCTGCTCTTCAGAGGGGGTGGAAAGAAGTTCTTGAGGATGAAAGGATGCACAGAGATATATTTGGGAAAAAAAGTAGTATAGTGTTATGTCTACTGGTGTTCATTTTCATCCCAGAGCCCCAGAGCTATTAAACCTTTGTTTTTGTTTCTTTCTTCTTTTTAAACAATTGTTTCTAAGAATAGACTTTCTGTGGAACATGGTACTAAAGTACCCCCCTAATGTAAACGTTATTATTATTTTAGCATTTTCTGCTCAAGATCCTAATGAATTCTTCCAGGTTGCATTTGCCTTTCTCTCTTTTTATGTTCAGTGCTAAGGACTAGGGGGAACGTTTGAAAAGTATGGAATACAGCAGTTATTTTGTAAAAGGTTCCTTTAGTTTCATGATTTCCAACACGTGCTATTATAATTTCCAACTTCTAGTAACCCTGTGAAAATAGAAAGCTTTTACATTTCTTGCAGTAGTGACAGCGATGTATATATTTATACACTAGTGTCTCTTTGATTTTTTTTAAAGTAGAGGCAAATTACAAAAAGCTTAGGATATGAGACAAGAAATGTGTTCCTTGCATACCAGTTTGAGAACTAGTCAGACTACTTAGCAGTGTCGGAGTGATTGTTCAGTAAATCAGTCAAGGACACTGGAGTAAATCAGTTTCACCCCCCTCCAGGGGTGCAGAATCAATTCAAATCCAGTGTAACCAAGTCAGATAACAGAGGCAAGCAACAGCAAAGAGAGTCTGAAATTTACAAAGTAACCTCATATCTATTTTCCTTTTATTTTCTGGTTTGCCATCATGTCATTACCAAAGGAGGCACTGGAGAGGTCAGTGTAATATATAAAACTTAAGTGTTAGAGTAGATGAATCCGTTCAACATGAGCCCAAGCTAACAGATTCTAACAATGATAACAAATATTTTAAAGGCCAGTTTCCCTCAAGTGTTGTTCAGATGAGCAGTTACAAAGTTGCTCTTATTATGTGCTGCCATCCGGTGTCCATTTCACAGAATGCAAAGAATTTTTGGTCAAGCTGATGTTTGTGTTTAGTTTCTTTGGTTTGGGGTTTTTTGTTTGGTTGGTTTTGGTTTTACTTTCTACATTGACAAGTCAGGATTCATTTTAAGAATGTTCTCCAAAGTGTCTCTTGGAGAAGATGTCCCACCAATTGCATTAACTGCTTGTCCTTATTAGAAGTTAGTTCTTCCTCCTTCTTAATTACATTAAGGATCCTCACTGCCACCCCCTCCCCCATCTTAAATGAGATATCTTGTGACAAAAATTTAAAATAAATACCTGCATTTATTGTCTCAGGATATATTTCCTGTGCTGAATCACCAGCATTAATGTCAATCTCTTACCTAATTGCTATCTGTAAATTTATGTGGAGACTCTCTCTCCTACTCCTAGGACATCTGACTTACTAAAGTTGGACATTTCCTGACTTATGTGTCTTACTTAACACACGAGTCTGTCCAACATCTAGGTTTTTATCTCTCTGTGTGGAAAAATTTTTAAAAAAAGAATGCCCTCAAATTTAAGATGATGAAATGTTGATGCATTAATTGGCTCCCATCAATGGATGATGTTACCTGCTGGCCATCTTGGGAAAGTAGGGCTGAAAAGCCTCCCAATTTGGCATTGCAGAACAGCCCAGATCAGTCTAAGAAGTAGCCTTGCTCCAAGGAGAAAGATGGTCAAGGACCTCTTTGGCAATAGTAAGGAGTCTTCCTCTCTCAGGGCTATCATGAGGCTCTCCATAGACAAGCACAGTATGACTGAGGGAGAGTTATGTGCAATCTGCTCTAGAGATGGTCAGCAGAATGAGTGTGGCCTTCAAGGTTCAGGAGATTTGGCCTGAATCCCATATGTATGACTTTGATGCCCTTGGATAAGACGTAACCTCACAACACCTCCGTTCTCTTATCTGTAGTGTGTGGATTATCACCCACCTCCCAATGCTATTTGGATAATTTATTTGTTACCGTGTTTACTACCTGTCTCCAATGAGTTAGAGGTAAATGCCTTGAGGTGTCTGCTGTTTGCCTTTATATATGCAGGCTTTGGAATTGTATCTGTCCTGTGGCGGATTCTCAGTAGATACTTGTGACTGGCATGGGGACTAAATTTCTTGACTTATACCAAGTATCAGGTGCCATACCTAGCACAGGGTGAGAACTGATGCATGCCCACCAGCTTATTTTATTGACACACATATGAGAAGTCAGGAAGCCCTCTGGAGAAAGCTCAGGCCATGCCACTAGAATTATAAATTAGAAAAGATGTATTCAACCAGAAACATTAGATAGTTTTAAAATGATTCTATGAAGGACTTGTCAAAACACTTGGCAATTAAGTAATAAATAAGGGAAATGCAGAAGTGGGTGCTTTGTAGCCCTTTTGTCGCTGGTGTCGTTCAGTCATTAAGTTGTGTCTGACTCTAGATGTGTGATGCTCCTGAAATTTGAGAACCCGTATATTCTTTTACTCAAAAACATTTGAGAACTTCCCTGGTGGTCCGGTGTTTAAGATTCTGAGCTTCCACAGTAGAGGGCATGGATTCAGTTCCTGGTCAAGGAAGTTCCACTTGCCCTGTGGTAAGGACCCCCCAAAACCACCAAATATCAAAACATAATAACAACAAGAAAAAAAATACTTAAATAAGCACTCATAAGCACTCACTATACGTCAGATATGGGTTTCCCTGGTGACTGAGTGGTAAAGAATCTGCCTGCAATGCAGGAGACACAGGTTTGATCCCTGGGCCAGGAAGATCCCCTGGAAAAGACAATGGAAATTCACTTGAGTCTCCTTTCAAGGAAATCCCATGGACAGAGGGGCCTGGCAGGCTACAGTCGATGGAGTCACAAAAAAAAGAGCGACTGGGTGACAGCATAACAACAACAAACACAACCCACAGATACTGTGCCCAGGAGTGGAAAAGCTCTAGGAAGTCAGGCGTGGTGTTCCCTTCTCTGAGGGTGCTAGGAAAGTAGAGAGACTTTTATTTCCATTCTGAAAATCACTTCTTCCTCAGAAGATCTATTTAAAAGTCCTGTGTAAGTAAAACGAGTTGCCAGTCCAGGTTCGATGCGCGATACTGGATGCTTGGGGCTAGTGCACTGGGACGACCCAGAGGGATGGTATGGGGAGGGAGGAGGGAGGAGGGTTCAGGATGGGGAACACAGGTATACCTGTGGCGGATTCATTTTGATATTTGGCAAAACTAATACAATCTGTAAAGTTTAAAAATAAAATAAAATTTAAAAATATAAATAAATTAATTAACTAATTAAAAAAATAAAATAAAAGTCCTGTGTAAGTAAGCCCTCTAAACTTGAAGGAGCTACTCACTTGCTGAGTTGAATCTCAATATACTGAAAAACTGTCACCTATAAGGATTTGATGGCATGTAGAAAGCATTAGAATTTCAAGTCAAGGCAAAACCTTGCCAGTTGATCCAATTCACACTGCTTCCAGAGCTGACAGTGCCATCCAAATGCTCATTGTGTTAGAGTAACTGGTGAGAAGCTTTTCTGCTGATATCCTGAGAATTTTAGGTGACACAGAGGGCCAAACACATCAAATGGGGAATTGACTTGAAAGATATTGTGAAGAAAATAGCTAAGTCTTTATTCAGAGGATAAAGGTCCTGACCTATGTCATAAGGTAAAAGATATTCCCAGTAGGTGAATTCTCAGTCACTCCTACATGAGAGGCTTTTGAAACACTTTCTGGTTTTAGACTCCCTACCGAGTACATGTGAGTCTGCTCATCACAAACCAGAATAACCCCCTAGCAGGAAAGAGACAGAGGTGGTGTCATAGTTAGAAGTACACCCCTGCTTCTGGCTTCTTCCGAGCAGTTGAAAGGCTCATCATTAACTCCTTTTGATATATGCTAAGTTGCTTCAGTGTGTCAGACTCTTTGCGACCCTGTGGACTGCAGCCCAGGTTCCTCTGTCCATGGGATTCTCCAGGCAAGAATACTAGAGTGGGTTGCCGGGCCCTCCTCCAGGGGATCTTTCAGACCCCAGGATCAAACACATGTCTCCTGCATCTTCTGCATTGCAGGTGGATTCTTTAAAGCTGAGCTACAGGGGGTGGGGTGGGGGTGACAGTCCATGCCTCCTTTAAATCAGTTCAATTCCCAAGAGAAAAAAAGCGCTTGAGAGTAGTGGGCCTTTGGCCAATCCTTCTAATTATCATTAGGTAAAATAGTAAATAAGGCAGTCCAGATGACTTGTACCTTGCCATAGGCTCTGCACTCTAGTTTCTATAACTTGAGATTTAGGACCAAAACTATGGTGAAAGCTGACATGGACAATCTCCTTAACCAAAAAAGTGATACAGTCATACATTGGAGATATGGCTGGTTTGGATCCAGGACACCTCCATAAAGAGAATAAGGCACCAAAGAGAATCATATGATATTTTTGGTGTCCCAGAACATATAAATTTATGTTTATACTCCACTGTAGTCTATTAATAATCTAATAGCATTATGTCTAAAAAAACAATGTATATACCTTAATTCAAAAACACTGTATTGCTAAAACATGATGATCATCATCTAAGCCTCAATATGACTCACAAAAAAGTGAGTCATAATATTTTTTTGCTGGTGGAGGGTTTTGCCTCAGTGTTGATAGCTGCTGACTGATCAGGGTGGTGAATACTAAAGGTTGGAGTTGCTGCAGCAACTTATTAAAACAAGAAAATAATGAAGTTTACCACATCAATTGACTTCTCCTTCATAAGCAACTTCTCTGTAGCATGCAGTGCTGTTTAAAAGCATTTTACTCACAGTAGAACTTCTTTCAAATTGGATTTAGTCCTTTCAAACTCTACTACTGGTTTATCAACTACACTTATGTAATATCCTGAATCCTTTTTTGTCATTTAAACAATCTTCACAGAAACTTACCAGAAATAGATGCCATCTCATGAAACCACTTTCTTTCCTCATCCATAAGAAGCAATTTTTCATCCCTTAAAGTTTTTCATGAAATTGTAACAATTCAGTCACATCTTCAGGCTCCACCTCTAATTCTAGTTCTCTGGCTAATTCCACCATATCTGCACTCACTCCTCTGCTGAAATCTTGAATGAACCCTTCACAGTCATTCATGAGGGTTGGAATCAACTTCTTCAAAGTCCTGTTAATGGTAATGTTCTAACCTCCTCCCCTGAATCAGGAATGTTCTTCATGGTATGGAGAATATTGAATACTTTCCAGAAGGTCTTCAGTTTACTTTGCCCAGATCCATCAGAGGAATCATGACCTATGGCAGCTATAGCATTACAAAAAGTATTTCTTGATATAATAAGACTGCCTGGTTCATAAGCTGCAGAATGGATGTTGTGTTAGCAGGCATAAAAACATTAATCTCGTAGTGTATCTTCATCAGTGCTCTGGAGTAACCAAGTATATTGTCAATGAACAATAATATTTTGAAAGGTATCTTTTTTTCTGAGCAGTAGGTCTCAACACTAGACTTAAAATATTCAATAAACCATATTGTCAAGAGATGTGCTATCACCCATGATTTGTCATCCTATCTGTAGCATAATTCTTAAGGATCCTAAGATTTTCAGAATGGTAAATGAACAATGGCTTCAACTTAAAATTACCAGCTGCATTATCCCCTAACAAGAGAGTCAGTTTGTGCTTTAAGGTTTTTGAAGTCAGTTATCAACTTCTCTTCTCTAGCTATGGATGTCTTGGATGGCATCTTCTTCCAACAGAAGACTGTTTTGTCTACATGGAAAATTTGTTGTTTAGTGCAGCCCTCTCGTTGATGTTCTTAGCTAGGTCATCTGGATCACTTATTGCAGCTTCCACATCAGCACTTGCTTCTTCACCTTGTCTGTTTATGTTTTATAGAAAGCTTCTTTCCTTAAACCCCATGAATCAACCTCTTCTGGCTTCATACTTTTCTTCTGCCGCTTCCTCATCTCTCACAGCTTTCACTGAATTGAAGAGAGTTAGGGCTTTGCTCTGGATTAGGCTTTGGCTTAAGGGAGTGTTGTGTCTGAATTGATTTCTATCCAGACCACTAAAACTTTCCCTATTATCAGCAATAAGACTGTTTTGCTTGTCTATCATTCATGTGTTCACTGGATTAGCACTTTTGATTTCTTTTAAAACTTTGACTTCCCTTGGTTAACTTTGGCACAAGAGGCATAGTACTCAGCCTGTCTCAGTTTTTGAGTTGCCTGCCTCAGTAAACTTAATCACGACTAGCTTCTGATTTAAAGTGAGAGAGATGTGACTCTTCCATTCACTTGAACACTTTAAGGCTGTTATAGAGTTACTCAGGAGAGGGCAATGGCACCCCACTCCAGTACTCTTGCCTGGAAAATCCCATGGATGGAGGAGCCTGGTAAACTGTAGTCCATGGGGTCGCTAAGAGTCAGACACGACTGAGCAACTTCACTTTCACTTTTCACTTTCATGCATTGGAGAAGGAAATGGCAACCCACTCCAGTGTTCTTGCCTGGAGAATCCCAGGGACGGGGGAGCCTGGTGGGCTGCCGTCTCTGGGGTTGCACAGAGTCGGACACGACTGAAGCGACTTAGCAGCAGCAGCAGCAGAGTTACTCTTTGTCCTAATTTCAGTATTGACATGTCTCAGGGCATAGGGATGCCTGAGGAGAGGCAGAAAGTTGGGGAAAGACCAGTTAGTAGAGCATTCAGGACACACACAACCAATGGATTAAGTTAGCTGTCTTATATGGGCATAGTTCATGGCGCCCGAACACAGTTACAATAATGACATCAAGATCACTATTACAGATCATCATAGCAAACGCAATAATGTAAAATTTGAAATATTGTGAGAATTTCCAATATGTGACTGAGGCATGAAGTGAACAAATGCTATTGGACTTTTGTCTTGCTTGAAGCAAGGCTGCCATGAAACCTCAGTTTGTAAAAAATGCGATATCTGCTAAGCACCATAAAATGAAGCACACCTATACTCCTTAATCTAAAAAACACAATATAAATTAGTAAAGAGATTATAGGCTTCAGAATCAGAGAAACTGGGTTTGTCTCTAAATGTGTAGCCTTAAGTAAGTTACCTAAACACTCTGAATCTTATTTTCTGTACTAGTAAGTGGATATAATATCTTCATCATATTTTTGAGAAGCTAAATCTCCACTAGACGATCAAACTTATACTACTCAAAATAATTTATGTTAATTCTTATTTTAAAAGAGATCATGAAAAACTGAATTAAAATTGGGGCATCTGAAATGTTATAAACCAGCATTCTGTTCTTCCTTTTGAAATGATATTATCTTAAACAAGTTGGAAAAATCCCTTGTATTCATAGATATTATTTGTAGTTTATAAGTTCAAAAAGAAATTACACTGTATGTAAAGTACCAGAGCAATTTATATTACCAAAGTTACAACATGTACAATTCCTATCCTCTTCAGCCTGTTCATCAGATTCACCTAAGAGGGAACTCTTTACAGCAGCTCAAAGTTCTGAGAACCATGAGATAATCGAATTTCATGCAACTTCATTTCTTACCAATTCCAGTTCCAAGTTTAAGGAAGGGAAAAATGCCAACACGTTCTATAAACGATCAACATCTGAAACAGATCAAATCAGAACCGTTTATCCAGGGCTTGCTATAGATAGGAAGCAAATAAGGTATAGAATATCTCCTGCCAGGAGATTAAAAATATAGTAGGAAATATAACAGGCAGGTTAAATAAAGATTTTGTCATGTCTGAGGATATTCCATTCTTGCTGGTTACATATGGTAAAAGTGAGGGGTGGAGATAACAAAGATGCCCAGTCTAGATCAGCAGTCCTGCCAATGCTTACTCTATCTTGGATCATCTAATATTAAGACCTCTGTCAAAAGAAGGCTACAGATGCTCCAGTTCATCTTGCTGCTGGTGGTAAATAAAAGGAGAAATAGGAACTAAAGCAAAGGAAGGAAAAGGTCTATGTGTTTTTATTCCTGCTCTTCCATCTTTATTGTCATCTGATTGAAAAAGTGACTGTTTGAAGACAAGTGGGCCCAACAACATAGAGTTCGTATTTGCATGTTGAAACATACACACTATGTGTGTTTTGTTTCTGTTTTTCATTTTTAATACAATGGTGTATAAGTAGGAAAGCTTCAAGCATGTAAGAGCCACCTAGTCTTGTAAATGTTAACTTGACTGAATCAAAACTGTTCTTTCAATCAAACCTCTAGAGTCTATGAGGAAAGTGGAACTAAATTATACAAAGATCTTAAATGGTCATTTAAAACATATTTTTGTGTAGTTTTATATTGCCCAGAATAGTCTTTTAGTAACCTTTTTTTAAAAAAAATCACTTTTGTAAAATGAATTCAGCTATTCAAAAATGAGTGTTAAACCAAAGCAAACATCAGCAACATGATGTAATAGATAGAAACTTAATGTATATTAATCTCCTTAATGTTTTACCATCTAATCGAAGGGTATTCTTCATGACACAAACTTATACAGATCTAGTTATTTAAGTAACAATGCAATGCAAAGGGCAATCAAAGTTGGGGTTTCACTTTCTGATTTAACTGTTGTTATATCCAATTTTTTTTATACCCCCATGCCTAAGTTTAATCATTAACTCAACAAATATATAATTATCGCCTACTCTTTCCAATTCACTATTGCTTGTCACTGGGGCTATCTTTGTAAATATAAAGTATTTTCTGTTGGTTTGGGGATTTTTATTTAATGGGGGAAAGAGAGAAGTGAAATTTACAAAATATTATTTTCAATATGTCTTAAGTGCTGTGTGAGGAAGTCATGGAAGACATATTTAAAAACATAATGTTTGAACTTCTGATGAATGGGAATTAATAATCAGAAGGGGCTGGGATGGGTGAAGACAGTCATAGATAAATAGTGCAGTATGGTATTTTGAACTATATCTTATATTATGATTGACATTGAAAACTTCCCTTATCAGGATTCTTCTACATGACAGGGTTAATTAGCTCCTTATATGAATCCATAATATGCAATTTTCATAACCTGTCTCTCTTTTTTTGATATTTTACATGCAGACTTAAGAAATGATGCACTTCATTCTTGGGCAGAGAGCCTTAACTTATAAGATTATTTGTAGGATCAGTTTAAATTCATAGTAATAAACTTGTTCAATTGAAAGATATACACATTTAAAAATATTTTTTAAAAACATATTGCCAGATTCACTCCTGAAAAAATGTTTGAACTCCACCAAAATTGTATGGGAGAATTCATTTCTCCACACTCTCAATAAGTAGCCCTTGGTATCATTCCTTATAGTTCTAGCTAGTTTGACTGGCAAAAAAGGAAAAAAAAAAAACATTTGACTCCTTTTATTTTCATTTTTGCTTTCTGTTGAGTTTCAACATTGAAAAATATTGTGAGCTAGACAGTGACAGATTAGCTGGTTAGTTTTCAAGACTCTGATGTGTACTAAACCCATGAAGAGATGTCACAATGAAGGAGCATATCCTGGACATCCTGGAGTTCAAAGTCAAGTGGGCCTTAGGAAGCATCACTATGAACAAAGCTAGTGAAAGTAATGAAATTCCAGATAAGCTATTTCAAATCCTAAAAGATGATGCTGTTAAAGTGCTATACTCAGTATGCCAGCAAATTTGGAAAACTCAGCAGTGGCCGTAGGACTAAAAAAGTTCAGTTTTCATTCCAATGACAAAGAATGTTCAAACTACCTCACTGTTACACTCATTTCACACACTAGCAAAGTAATGCTCAACATTCTCCAAGCTAGGCTTCAATAGTATGTGAACTGAGAACTTCCAGATGGTCAAGCTGGATTTAGAAAAGGTAGAGGAAACAGGGATCAAATTGCCAACATCCACTGTATCATAGAAAAAGCAAGAGAATTCCAGAAAAACATCTATTTCTGCTTTATTGACTACTCTAAAGCCTTTGACTGTGTGGATCAAAACAAACTGGAAAACATTTCAAGAGATAGGAATACCAGACCACCTTATCTTCCGCCTAAGAAATCTGTATGCAGATCAAGAAGCAATAGCTAGAAGCGGACATGGAACAACGGACTGTTTCCAAATTGGGAAAGGAGTATGTCAAGACTGTATATATGTCACCCTGCTTATTTAACTTACATGCAGATTATATCATGCGAAATGCCAGACTAGATGAAGCACAAACTGGAATCAAGATTGCTGGGAGAAATATCAATAACCTCACATATGTAGATAACACCACCTTTGTGGCCAAAAGCAAAGAGGAACTAAAGAGTTTCTTGATGAAAGTGAAAGAGGAGAGTGAAAAAGCTGGTTTAAAACAACATTCAGCAAAAACCACCACAATATTGTAAAGTAATTAGCCTCCAATAAAAAATTTTTTTAAAGACAAAAAAAAAAAAAACCCTCAACATTCAAAAAATGAAGATCATGGCATCCGGTCCCATCTCTTCATGGCAAATAGATGGGGAAACAATGGAAGCAGTGACAGATGTTTTTCTTTGGCTCCAAAATCACTGCAGATGGTGACTGCAGCCATGAAATTAAAACATGTTTGCTCCTTGGAAGAAAAGCTATGACAAACTAGACAGCATATTAAAAAGCAGAGACATTACTTTAGTGACAAAAGTCCATATAGTCAAAGCTATGGTTTTTCCACCAGTCATGTATGGATGTGAGAGTTGGACCATAAAGAAATCTGACCACCAAAGAATTGATGCTATTGAACTGTGGTGTTGGAGAAGACTCTTGAGAGTCCTTTGGACTGCAAGGAGGTCAAACCAGTCAATCCTAAAGGAAATCAGTCCTGATTGGAAGAGCTAATGCTGAAGCTGAAGGTCCAATACTTTGGCCACCCGATGAGAACTGACTCATTGGAAAAGACCTTGATGCTGGGAAAGATTGAAGGCAGGAGGAGAAGGGGATGACAGAGGATGAGATGTTTGAATGCCATCAGTGACTCGATGGACATGAGTTTGAGCAAGGAAACCTGGCATGCTGAAGTCCATGGGGCTTCAAAGAGTCAGACATGACTGAGCGACTGAACTGTAGTGAACTGAACAATGAAGGACAATGTTCTGATTTCTCTTTTTAGTTTGCTGCAGGAACAGCTTTTTAGGGAGTGGGGGACATGGATACATGAAGTTGGATTTTTAATATCTGAAAAAGATTTGAGGAGGATCTACAAATGAGACTTTTACTGTAAATGCCATGATCTAAAAACTACAGAATCTTTTATTATTATACATATTCCATACCACCTATAGATTTTAATAAAGAAAAAGACTTTTAGGAATTCTAGTTAAAAAAGAGATAGTCTCTACTTATTCCACATGTTGCTTATGCAATATTTGTGCTAATTTCTTCAAGTAATACTGCTTTTTATTTGCTTTTTTCTCTCCTAAGGAAAAACTGGACTACTTCCTGGATTGTTCTTTCTAGTCGGAAAATTGAATTTTACAAGGAGTCCAAACAGCAGGCGCTGTCTAACATGGTGAGTAGTTCTCTGTGTTTACTATTATAATCTTCATAGAAATATTGTTGAATTGAAAGTTCAGTTTCAACAGAAATCGCACTAAAGCCTCCAAGCTAGCAACATCTGAAAGCAGATGGAAGAAATGACTCAATAAACTTTTAATCAGATGAAGGGAAAATAGAACTTAGTGTCTGTTTTATTAAGTGGTGCATTTGGAGAATAATCACAAAATGGGATGAATAGTGAGCAGCTATCTAGTAATGGGAAGGTAACACTTTAAATTAAGGTGCCATTTATAAATGCTTTATTCTTATTTATGAAATGATCACTAAATGCAGCTACTTGCTCAAATAATGTATTATAAAGCATGTTATAAAATGCATTAGTAATAAATGCTTAACGGATGAGACTATGGGAAGCTGTTTTAAAGAATATTATAGGACGTAAATCGTATTAAACCATGTATGTGCATCTTTAATACATGAATTTAAGTTGTTATCTAGCATGCTATAAAGTGCTTCACACATTAATAAATAATAATAAGCTGTTTATAAATGGCACCTTAATATAGAGTGTTACCAATGAGGAAATACTCAATGTTAACAAAGTGATTTTTTATCTTAGTCTAACTGTGACTTCACTACATCCAGCTAACCTTTCTGAATAGTTCTATGACTCAATCTAATGGCACTAATACAATTTCTGTATCCTGTAGTTATTACAAAGTGAAATTTGTAGGGCTTCTTGATTTGTACCTGGAGGAAGACCTTATAAATGCCCACTGAGATTTGACAGTGATCCTAAGTAGGAGCAATTCTGAGCTAGTTACTGGGGCAATACAAGCTCAAAACCTCACTGCCCGAACACGAGAGCTGCCACACGATGTCGGAGACAGTGGGCAAGCAGCATATCTGACAGCCTCCTGATTAAGAAGGACTCCGGGCAGGAACCAACCTGCCATACCCCATTGGCCTGATGGGCAGCCAGGAAAGGGGTCTCCTGGCAGGAATTAACCACAATGAGCTAATTTGTATTTGGCAGGTAATAAAACGATGGAAAGTTCTTTGCTTTCCAGCCACTAGTGGTGTTTGCTATGTAATCCTCTTTAAATAGGAAATAGAAAATCATTTGCTAGGAGATTTTTTTTTTAAGGAGAAGATTTTAGTAAGAACAAAAGGTAGCATTTGGCTTGCTCCTGATAATTGCAATAGCCTTTATCCCCAAGTAGCTTGCTGATTTTTGGAGTCTCAGTGCAGTCCAATCTGTAAACTAATTATGAAGAAATTAAAAATATATCTCAGTCCTTTGTATTTTTAATTTAAACTGCCTCGGATATTTGTTTTAGGGTTTTGTTTTTATTTTTTATTTATTTTTTGGCTACAGTAATGTTGAGATAATCTTTTTTAAGAAAAATAAAGTATCCCTATGGCCCAGGCACAAAACAACTCCCATCCACCCACGGGTCCTTTGTCTTCCCTTTGAATGAGTTCTGAAGGGAAAGTCAGGAAGGAAGGAAAGTAGCTTGCCTTTCTGAGTTTGGCTGCTGAGAAGATGATCTTTGTCTTGCTGGGTGAGAAGAATGCCATTGGAGCAGAGTTGATATGAATGTGCGTGGGTAATGGGAGAAATTAGATTTCAATTTAAAGTTTTTGGCTTGATTTTATTATTTTAATCTCATACCAGGAGATATAATTATCAGCTGCTTAATTTTCTACAGGTGGAAGAGAACCCCCCTTCCGTAATAGGCAGACCTGAAAGTCACCTCATTCATTGCATGCCTCCAGATCAAGCTTCAGAATTGTTGTAAATTGAAAATAGGTTTTACCTTCAGAAAAAATTTGTTAACCTTTGTTTTTTTTTTGGGGGGTAGTCCCTATTTATTATTTACCGTCCCATTTTCAGTGCTCTTACAATTTCTCTCACTGTCTTTAAAGCAAATTCAGGGCAGTAACTATGTTTGTGGTAATGGGGGAAAGAATCACAGATTCCTGTTTGTACTGCATGAATTGCCTTGTTAGTCAGCTTCTTGGATACATTTCTAACAAGCATTAAAGGCTTGGTGGGATAGCCCACATTTACCAATACCAGTCTCAGAGAAATGATATGATGATTGCCAGACCTTGATTAAAGATACTGTGGTTTTATTTTGAAAGAGATTTATTCTCAAGTTTCTGAATTTCTCTTGTGCCCCCTTACACATGCTCTGGTATTATTGTTCATGGTACTTTTGGGGAAAGTCTACCCTTTTCTGCAAGGGGTGCATAGAAACTGCTTAAGTGAGTGCAGAATGTGTTTAGAAGAGTAAACGATATTTTAATGTGTATAGGAATGATCTTCAAATGCTAATGCACTGATGAGACAAACCAGCAAAATGGCTAGGAGAAGGGTTTTGAAGTTCAACCACAGAGGACTCTATTCTAGTTTGCCACTTAGGAACTGAAAAGAGTTATTCAACTGCTTTGAGTTTCAGAATCCTCATCTATAAAGTGGGGATAGTAATATTTGCCAAGATAATTAGTATGGAGTAAAATTAATTTATAAAAATATACACAATAATCTTAAAATAATTATTATATTCCAATATACTCTATTAAAAATAAATATACTATATTCTGTAGTACATAATATGAAGTATAATGTATTAAATTGATGCGAAAGTAATTGCAGTTTTGGCCCTTGAATTTTAAATCAGTATAGCTAGGCTCAGGCACATCTTTATTAATCAAAAAGGAACCATTGCAATCAACACACTTTTTGCCCATGAGAAATAAGTCTGTGTATTCCTGTAGTGTAAAAATCTGTGCTTCAGGCTTCACTGAACTCTTGGAAAGCATAGTCTCCATCCTGCTGGTTGTGGAAGCATTTTCCCTGCAAAAAGTTGTCAAGATGCTTGAAGAAGTGGTGGTTGGTGAGAGGTCAGGTGAATATGGTGGATGAGGCAAAACTTCCTGGCCCAATTCGTTCAACTTTTGAAGCATTCGTTGTGCGATGCGTGGTCATGGAAAAGAATTGGGCCCTTTCTGTTGACCAATGCTGGCTGCAGGCATGGCAGTTTTCGATGCATCTCATCAATTTGCTGAGCATATTTCTCAGATGTAATGGTTTCCCCAGATTCAGAAAGCTGTAATGGATCAGACCAGCAGCAGACCACCAAACAGTAACCATGACATTTTTTTAGTACAAGTTTGGCTTTGGGAAGCACTTTGGAGCTTCTCCTCAGTCCAGCCACTGACTTGGTCATTACCGGTTGTCACATACAATCCACTTTTCACGCATGTCATAATCCAATTGAGAAATGATCCACTGTTGTTGCACAGAATAAGAGAAGACAACATGTCAAAATGACGGTTTTCTTGATTTTCAGTCAGCTTATATGGCACCCACTTATTAAGCTTTTTCACTTTTCCAATTTGCTTCAAATGCTGAATGACCATAGAATGGTTGATGAGTTCTTCAGCAACTGCTTGTGTAGCTTTAAGAAGATCAGCTTGATGCTGCTCTCAACTGGTCATGGTCAACTTCCAATGGCCGGCCACTTCACTCATCTTCAAGGCTCTCATATCCTTTGCAGAACTTCTCGAACCACCACTGCATTGCACATTCATTAGCAGTTTCTGGGCCAAATGCGTTGTTGATGTTGCAAGTTGTCTCTGCTGCTATTTTGAACTCTAATAAGAAAATCACTCAAATTTGCTTTTTGTCCATCCTTTCCATAGTTTAAAATAAATATAAACAGCAAGTACTAAGTCATTAGCAAAAAGAATATCAAGTGAGAAATGTGCATTCAGATGATGTATAACCTAACCACACTTATTTAAGTATGTATTCCAATATCAAATGGCAAATTTCAACCATGCAAAAACTGATATTATGTTTACACTAACCTAATAATTATAACTTATCATTGAATTGAGTCACTTGAATTGATTCACACATGCAGAGAAGAAAAAGTATATTAATTCAAGGAATGCCAGCATGTATAGTCTCCAAAAAAAGAAATATGTATCCACAGGCAGCATAAAATATTGTTTGTGAAGCCATTTCTCTATCTGGGGTTATAGATGTAACATCCTGATGTCCATATATACGTTCCATATGTATCTTCCTCCATTGCCTCTTACACTTACTGCTTTCACATTTAATACAGCATGTCACAGACTGTGGTGCCTGATCCCACATTCCATGTGTGACAATATTTTTTTCTCACTGAAATTCTTTCAGTTTATAACCATGTCCCATTTTTATCAAAAGCAGTCTCTCCCCTGAAGAGAGATGCAGAATCACTTTGCTGGTGTGTGTAAATCTGAGTTTCATAGGCTCTGTGTCCTCAGTGACTTATTCAGGGAGGACTGATCTATTCTCTTTTTCTTTTTCAATAAGGTCATTAAAGAGTAGGATGGCTTTTGAATCAATAATGGATGAGTGGGCTGAATTTCACATCTATATAAGTTTTCTTCTCAAACTGATGAACCTATAACAAAACTGCGATTTCATTGAGAAAAAAAAGAAATGGGTACATTACCACCTACTACTGCTCTCACTTTCTAACATGAAGGAAATACCCTAATCCCAAATCTAGGTCAGATAAAACTTCAGAAAGAAAGATAGTCTTCACCAAGAGAGGACACTGTCTCCTTCTTAATGTCTATATACACTGTCTTTGTTTTGTTCACTTGTTTGGTCCAGACTGGTTGACCCTCTTGTAAAAAGGAGCATTGGAAAACCAGTGGTGTCCTTAGATCTGGGTTTTCTGGATTTATAAAGGAAAAGACACCGGTCATATTCTAGATTCTGATTTGTAACTCACTTTAAAATTTTAAATACTGTCATTGGAAAATAATGCAGAATCTATTTTTAGTAAAATATATTAAACAAATTTGTATATTTTAACAGGTATTAATCAAACTTCTGCATAATCACCACCCAGGTCAAGATATAGACCCTACAAGCCCTGCCAATTATCTGTATGTCATCATAGCTTATTCCCTTGTCACAGACTTAAATGGCATCTTAGTCATTATTTTTTCACCCTTTATTATTTTCCCACCTATACCTATAGCTCTTAAAAATATAGTTTATTTCATCTGTTTTTGAATTTGTAAAATGGAATCACTGCATGCCTTTGTTTTGTTTCTTGCTTCTTTCTCTAAATATGTCTTGCTTTTTCTTTCTTTTTGTTTTAATCATTTCATATTTTTCTCTCTTGATTTGAGAGTGATACATTTTGTGTTCTATTAATGACTTGCCTGTAATTATAACTTATTAAAGACTAAAGCTATTCAAATATTATTTTAGAATGTTTTTTAAATTCACTAATCTCCTTCCCAATGTATATGCTATTTCTGTCTGTATTTTAATTCTTTCTTTTCTATGTTAACACCACTAGACATTATTTATCCTGTTTTATAGAATCAATACTGATTTATATTTGCCCAATATTTGCCACATCCCACATTATTTATTTTTTCCTGTCTCTTAGATCTTCCTTCTAGGATTACTTTTCCTTCTGGTTGAAGTATATTCTGAGAAATTCCTGTAGTAAGGGTCTTGTGGTAACAATCTGTCTGAGCGTCTGCTTGTTTCAAATCTCTCTATTTCTCCCTCATTTTGGAAATATATATTCTCTCTGGATATAAAATTTTGAGTTGGCAGTAATTTTCTTTCAATACATCTAAAATAGCTTTCCACTGTCTTCTGTCATCCATTATTGTGATCAAGAAGTTACCTGTTAATCTAACTACCATTCTTTGGTTGCTCATAATATTTCTACAGTTTCACAATGATACATTAGAATGTCAGTTTCTTTTTATTTCCCTGACCAGATTGTTAGGTCCCCTGAAATTGATTATAGCTCTCATTAATGTAGTTTATTAATAGAAAATCCCAAGCTATTATCTTTTCAAATGAAACTTCTTTTACATTTTCTCTTGTTTTCTTCTAAGCCCCTAGTTAAACCTATGTTTTCTCACTCTGGCCTCCACGTGCTTTATATTCTTCTTTCTTTCTGTCTCTCTGAACTGCATTCCAAATAACTTCTCTTGATTTATTTTCTCATTCCTTAATTCAATCTCCCTTTGTGATAATCATTGTTTTTTTTTTTTAATTATTATAATTTTAATTTCTAGAAGTTTATATTTTTAATTTACTATGTCATTGTTACACTTGTTTTATTCACTCACACACATTTAAAAAACTCACTTTTATTGTGTGAAAATTAGAAGGCATTTTTTTTTCCAATATTCTGTGTCTTGTGATTCTAACATCTGAGCTCTATGTCAGTTTCTGCTGGTTCTCACTCATGTTGCTTTGTTTCGCTGTGTGTCTGCTTACCTTTGACTTTGTGCTAATCGTTATTAAAATAACATGAGAAGTTCTCCGAGGTCTAGGATAAATGCATCCTACTCCAGAGTGTTTTGCATTTTCCTCAGATTATCTGTGGGCATGTCCAGTGATTGATTAGATCAATCTAACACTTTAAAATGTTCAAGTTATGTGTACATAAGAGGAGGGCTACAGTTGTGCTATATCTTATCAGGGACAGAAGTATTCACTCCTTCTTCTCTTACATTGCTCTTCTACAACAAAGGCAGTCTTCTTTATAATCCCTTGGGATTGGAGAAAAGCTACAGGTTTAATATTAGTTTGCCTTTATCTTTTGATAATGCCCTCAGACAAGGTGTAGTTGTGTTGATTCGATATTATGCTTTCTCTCTGGGTTCAGATTCTCACCTCTAAAAAATACTTTTCCTTGGAAGTTCCCACTATCTTTTCAGCTTTTCAATTTTTAAGGTAAGTTTAAAAAGAAGTATTTTATCCAGCACTTTTCATTGTTTTCAGTGGGAGAGTTGATCCAAATAGCATAGTTTCTCATTACAATCTACCTCACTTTCATTTAAATATGCATTTGGTTAATCAAGTTTGTGCTATTTATATAAGCCTTGGTGGGAAAAGACTTCATAAGAATATGTATTGAAATCCTACAATGAACAGCTTGCTCGTTAGGGCTACATATAAGGCATAGAGATATAATCAAGATAGTCTTTGCTTTATAGCGTCTCTGCCAAAAAAATAGGATGAGATGAAACAAGAAACATAGGAGAGTTTTTTTTTTATAACATTTAAAGGAAGGAGAGCTCACATCTGTGAAAGATTTGAATTAGGCCTTGAAGGATGGTTATAATTTCAGTATGAGGAGATTTGTGGGCAGGGAAAATTCCAGCGGAGTAAAAAAATGAAATGAAATGAAAATGAACAATGGTATGAAGCTGAAAATGGGCAAGGTCTGTGTGCTGAAAAGAGAAATGAATTTTTTTAGTTTGGTTGGAAGATAGGATAAAAGAAAATGATTGAGAAGACTGCCATGGATTGAGATTTGCTACCAGGGGCAGCTCTTTAATAAGGTGTATCTGTAGTCTCCAAACATTTTCACCCTAGAATAATCTCTCATGGCTCTTCTTTTAACAAATATATACTGAACAGCAATATGACCCAGGTGTTATTTGTTTGAAAATGACCGGTACTGTAATAAGGAAGAGACAAGAGAAAAATTAATTCTAACTTCAATTCATTTAGTCCAAGAGCAAAAACTTTTGCTTCAAAAGCAGCTACAGTATTATTTAATTCATCTGGTGCCAGAGACACCCTAAAGAAACAAAATTTGTCAATTTGATTTATCCTTTGAGGCCTTGGATCATATCCCCTTCCATTTTTCAGGTACACTTATCTATTTTTGTACCACCAAAGTATTTCAGTTGGCTCCTGAAATTCAATTGCAACTTTCCTCCTGTGTACCTTCCATACTTTGCGATTTTAGAGCATCTGCCTGATATGGGGTAGACCTCGGACTATAGCTATGGGATCTGGCAAATATGCACTGCTGGTTAAATATATATATATATATATACATATATGGATTGCCTCATGAGGAAGAAGCTGTGTAATTTAGATAACTCATTCATTTATTTATTTTATGAACTGTTAACAGCTACTAACAGGTGTCAAACTATGTGTTATTAAACCCTAGAGATATCCAGATTAATAATATATGATCCCTACTCTCCAGGTGCTTATGTTTCAGTAGGGGAAACAGAATCATACTTAGGTTTATTATAATAGAATATGACTAACATGATAAAGAAATATAAGAAAACATGCTTGGGGAACCATAGGTCTAGCTACAGGTAGTCCTTTCCCAAGGAAACTGTGGTGCCGAGTAATGCTCAGCTTACATATCTCTTCATGTATTAATTCTACAAATATCACTGAGGGTGCTCGATGTTAAGCCACTATTCTAGGTAATAAGAAAGATACAAACATGAAACAAACTCAGATCTGTCATTTGAGGGCCTGGAAAGAAATAGAAAGCACACCCAAAAATCAAGTAATTGTAGTGAAAAAGCGGACTTTGATAATTGCTCCAGAATGTCATGGACATGGGCATGAGTTAGTTTTATGGTAACTAAGTAGAGAGAGAGATTGTCTCCAGCTGAAAAGGGTTCTAAATAAATCCACACAGGAAGTGAAGTTTGAGGACGTTTCTCAAGGCTGAAGAGGATTTCAATGCAGAAAAAAGGGGGGAGAAAGACACTTCACCTGGAAAGAAGGGAGTGAGTAATGATAAAATATGGGAAATCAATTTCTTAATTTATTTATTTTCTAAGCATTATTGATTTCTTGTATTGCTCCACATACTATGCTAGTCATTGATCTTAAAAATATTTCTTGGTGGTTCCGAGGCCTAGGGTATATATGCACCAGTCCAGACTGTTTTGTGCAGACTATTAAACCTTGAACCGGATTGTGAGAAGAGGTGATTTCTTTCTATAGGCACTGTGGAGCCCTGTATCATTAATATCGTGTTGGCCAAAAACAGATGTTACTGAAAAACCTCAACAAACCTTTTGGCTGACTCAATACTGTGTGTGTATATGTGCTAAATTGCTTCAGTCGTGTCTGGCTCTTTGCGACCCTATGGACTGTATACTCCAGGCTCCGCTGTTCATGGGGAATCTCCAGGCAAGAATACTGGAGTGGGTTGCTGTGCCCTCCCCCAGAGGATCTTCCCAACTCAGGGACTGAATCATGTCTCTTATATCTCCTGCATTGGCAGGTGGGTTCCTTACCACAACTGCCATCTAGGAAGCCCCAACTACTGCATATCCTCAAATTAAGAGTTAGAGTTTTTAGCGACAGTTTGGGGGAATTAAGTATCAGCTTACGTATCTCTTCATGTATTAATTCTACAAATATCACTGAGGGTGCTTGATGTTAAGCCACTATTCTAGGTATTAAGAAAGATACAAAAAAAAAAAAAGAAAGAAAGATACAAACATGAAACAAACTCAGTTTCTTCTACAGTTAAAAAATTAAGATAAGACTTGTTAAACTATCTGAAAAACCTATTCTAAAAATCTATGAATGGATGAGAGCAATAAGGCCTGTGCTGGTATTGATAAAGATTATATAGCAAAACAGCTAAATCTGTCATCATATGGCCCAATGCATTTAGTAGATCACAGGACATCTTCTCACTCAAAATATGCACTAATATTCTCCCATGACCTGATCTTTTAGCAGTCTGTTCATTTGTAAAGAGTCCTCATACAAAGGAAGCAAATAGGGTCATTCATCTAAGGAGAGCGGAAAAATATGCTGTGGCCCAAACATGGTATATCAGCACACCAGTGAGCACCAGTTCAAACAGGGAGGTATTTTCCTGTGATGCCAGAATACGTGTTCAATGTGGCACCTTACTAAAACAAATGCATTGTGCAAACTTTATTTCTGATTAAAAAGTATCTCATTTCCACATCCACCCAAAATCAGCCCAAGTGAACCTTACTTCCTTTTATATTTATCGCATGATACTCAGAAAACTTAGTATCAATTTTGACATAAATTCTGAAGTATTATAAGCATTTTAGGGACCATTTCTCCCCTCAAACCATACAGTTATAAAGCCAGTTGTTCAATATGGAAACTACATGTCGACTGTATATGTAACTTGGATTTTTTGGCTACTTTTGTTTTTCACTTTACATTGTACAAATATTTCTAATCAGAGGCAAACACTGGCAAATTTTACTTCTAATGACAGAAAACTTTTCCAAGGCATTTAATAAACTATTAACGTTTTTAGACCAGTCATTCAGCCATAACCTTGAAAGCAAAAAAAGAGTAATATGAAAGGCTTCATTAAAATAATTTGTTTACTTTTTCTTAATATTGTTTACTTCCAATGCAGATAATGAGAATAAGCATTAATTAAATAATGCAATATATTTAATGTTCATTCACTGTAGCATGACTTTAATAACAAAGTGGACTTATTTATGGGAGTAAAATGATGTGATTTAGCAAAAAGATGAAAACAGTTTTAATCAGAAAGCTATTCATGAATTATTGAGTATTCTGTACAAAATGAATATGGAATTATTTTATCTTTGTAAAGTGAGTGTTAAGCCCTTATTCAGATCCCTGCTCAAAAAAAATCATAAAAACAGAGGTCTACAATAGATCTACTGACCTTAGCATAACAAAGCTATTTAAAATCTGTGACTAATGTCTTAATTCTTGTAATAATAGTGCTCTGGCAAAGTCAGCATGGCTTATATTGGGGGCAGATTATTAGTACAGCTGTTGATTGCACTATCATATGGTCTCATCATACATTTAAAAATTAAAAGAAAAAAAACAGTCCAAAATCTAGAGGATGACAGGTGGGCCTTAAAGAAAGAAAAGGAAAAATGAATTCTAATATCTGATTAACACAAACTCTGTAAGGAAAAAATGAAATCAAGTGATCGATATTACTATAAATGAGGCCATGTTCTCTGGTTATAATTTTCTCAAGATTTGGCCATTAACCACAATAAATTCTGTATCTTACATAATTTTTAATAACCACAAAAATCTATGAAATTGGTAGGATGCTTTATAAATGGATAATAGCTTACTGTCCAATAAACCTCACCTTAGGCTCTTTCAGAAAACTATTTTAATTATGAAGCTTGACTCTCTGTGGTTTATCATTTTGGTCAATGTAATACATGTGATTTAGAGCTTACATTTCTCTAAGATGAACTGGACTTACTCTACAGTGCATTTTAAAACTTACTGAATGTATGTATTTATTCTTCCTTTAAAATTCACTCCTAAATTGAAATGCTCTAGGAAGCAGTATACCATATTAGGTAGAACTAGGAGCCTCTAAGTCAGACCACCTGGGTTAGGAATCCCAGATTCACATTTTATTTGTTGCTACAATCTTTGATGTTTCTACTTCAGTTTGGGGTTAATAAGAGTACCTACTTCCTAGAGCTATTGTGAGATTGTGTGAGAAAACCGATGTAGCATGCCTAGCACAAAGCAAAGATAATACATATATTTGTTATTGTTGTCACTATTATTATTACATAGTGGTTAAGAGAACAGACTTTGGAACCAGAACTAGATTCAAACACAAAAACTGCCATTTAATGACTATACATTAAAATCCTTGTCTTAATCTTCTTAATAATGTAAAGATATTTCAGGTTAAAAAAAAAAAAACACTACTCACTGTCCAAATACAATTCAGAATTTCTTCAGAACTTCATTCCTTACTCATCAGTCAGTCAGTTCAGTTGCTCAGTCGTGTCCTACTCTTTGTGACCCCATTTACTGCAGCACTCCAGGCCTCCCTGTCCATCACCAACTCCCAGAGTTTACTCAAACTCATGTCCATTGAGTCGGTGATGCCATCCAGCCATCTCATCCTCTGTTGTCCCCTTCTCTTCCTGCCTTCAATCTTTCCCAGCATCAGGGTCTTTTAAAATGAGTCAGTTCTTCGCATCAGGTGGCCAAAGTATTGGAGTTTCAGTTTCAGCATCAGTCCTTCCCAATGAATATTCAGGACTGGTTTCCTTTAGGATGGACTGGTTAGATCTCCTTGCAGTCCAAGGGACTCTCAAGAGCCTTCTCCAACACCACAGTTTAAAAGCATCAATTCTTCAGCGCTCAGCTTTCTTTATAGTCTAACTCTCACATCCATATATGACTACTGGAAAAACCGTAGCTTTGACTAGACAGATCTTTGTTGGCAAAGTAATGTCTCTGCTTTTTAATACGCTATCTACGTTGGTCATAATTTTTCTTCCAAGGAGCAAGCGTCTTTTAATTTCATTGCTGCAGTCACCATCTGCAGTGATTTTGGTGTGAGTGATTTTGGTATGAGTGATTCTTATTCATACCATAGGCCAAAACAAATATTCCTGGTCAGTTTTCTGCTGCAAGGTGCTTGTGCCATTTCTCGGTTCTGTCATCCCCTAGTGGCGGTTGAAGAAAGGTTAAGACAGCATAGGCAAGTCTGCAAGCTGTGTTAAAGCTGTGAGCTCAGAAGCCTCTCACATTGTTCTCACTCTTATTCCAGTGATGAGAATGAGTAATATGGCCAAAGGTTAATGTAAAGGGGGACAGATAAAATGTAGCCTCTGGCTGTTTGAGCTACTTCCCAGAAAAAAGTCTAGACTCTTGAAGAGGAAGCACTGCACACATTTTAGTGGAGAGCTACCTTTCCCCATCATAGGAAAGAAACCAATTGTCTCAGTCCTGATTCTCTAGAAAGCAAAGCCAAAAATAAGTACCCGTGCTTCTATTTGAGAGGCATGAGCGCAGGACACAGAGAGAAAGTAAAAAGGAAGCGAGGCGGGAGATGATGGGAAAGAGTAAAGAGGATGTGTTATCATTCTGGCCTACCACTCTACACAGAGCCTCATAGAGACACTGGAGAGGGCTACTGGGCAGGTGCACCACGATTTTCAGAGAAGCTGCAAATAAACTGGAGAGAGCATGAAGCAGTCTGTAGGAGGAAAGGATGGGGTAGGAGAAGGAATTATCAGCCAGATTTCGTCCCATTTTTTGCTTCAGTTCAGTTCAGTCGCTCAGTCGTGTCCGACTCTTTGTGACCCCATGAATCGCAGCACGCCATGCCTTCCTGTCCATCACCAACTCCCTGAGTTCACTCAGACTCAGGTCCATCGAGTCAGTGATGCCATCCAGCCATCTCATCCTCTGTCGTCCCCTTCTCCTCCCGCCCCCAATCCCTCCCAGCATCAGAGTCTTTTCCAATGAGTCAACTCTTCGCATGAGGTGGCCAAAGTACTGGAGTATCACCCAGTCTCCACTCCCTGTATTGTATATATCCTGGACATACCCTTATGACTACTCAGAAAGTCAGATCCTATCCCCTGTAAAGCAGCATTTCATCCAAATCTAGAGGTGGTAGGGAGCTAAACATCTATCTGCACCTTGGCAACTGAGAGGGTCTTGCATTCCAAGAAGGTGTCTAGACTTCCACAGGAAGTGAGACCGTATGGGCCCAAGCAGGACTGGCCATCTACAGGGACAGCTGAGGCCAACTGAGTGAATGAGAGGCTAAGGAGGGAATCTGAGGGGCTGCTGGAGGTATCAAAATATGCCCAAACTACTCACATTGCAGCATTAAATAGTTTTTATGTAATATAAACGTAAGGCAATATAAGCATGCAGCAAACATGGAAGCTTTTATGTTTATTCCTGCAAGATTTTGATTCAGGATAAATACAATAAGTTCTTAAAAGGAGAGAATACTTTCTCCTCAACAAACAAAGTAAACAAACGTATAACATTCTAGTGCTCCAGATCACTAACAAGGCTTTGCTTTTCTGAAAATCTGGTTTGATTTGGTCTTGTACTGAGAAATTTCACTGGAGAAACAATTTCAGCTATTATTAACACCATTTATATTCATATACATAAAACTCACATCTTACAATCAAAGTATCCACTTCTATGTTGACAGCAGCCATACTTTAGACATTAATAAGATCAGGTAGCCATTCAGCACTCTTTCCTAAATCATTTTGCCAAAATGAGAATTTATAAGTGAGTTTTATCCTCCTGCATGATTGATTTTCCAGAAACAAAACCAGTTATGTGATAGAACTTAATTCCTCTAAACAGATTTGGTGTTTCATGTTTCAAACTGATAAGGACAATCTGAGTCTATATTCTGGAACAGCAATTAATCCAAAATAAAAAATGGTAGCTAATAACCTGTTTCATAAAATCTGAGCCTTGTCTTTGTTTCAACCACGTCGAGTAATAAGGGTATGAGAATGAGTGGCCCAATGATTTGTTGCCCACACACATGCCCAGTCTTCATCACGGAAAATGCCATCAAGTAAAAGAGCATCTGGCCTTTGATATTTCTTTAATATACATTAAAAGCCCTCAAATATCCCATAAAGAAAAATGGGAACTTAATTCCAAGTGTTTAATCTAAGTCAGGGAAAAATATATTATGGAGAGAATATGCTGTCCACTATTATTGGGAAATGGTAAAGATGTACTAAGAAATAATAGAAATCAGAAGTGGACAAGACCTAAGGTCAATTTTTAATAACTTTGCCTTTTCCAGCAAAGAGCGTTTATATGTTTTATTGTCTAGAAGAAGTAACTTTTAAATACTTCTATTTAAATATTTAAAAAATCAGTCATTTATATTTTAAGTTTACCCAGAATAAATCTATGTACACGTTTAGACTTAAATTTATATTTAGTCCATTTTTAAAAGTGCGTTTTTATAATGACGTACAATGTGATACATTGGCATCACGTAGTTTAGCAGACTTTCTCATGTGTTTTATAGCTGTAGAATCAGAAATGTTTTCTATTAAAGGATTCTTTAATTTCAGGCTTCTTGAATAAAATCTTGATTGTCTTCCAAATAAATTCTGCAGCTTTTCTGAACAACTTATTCCAATATTTAGCAAGACTGATAATTTCCCCCTCTAATAAAGCCTACTCCCTAAAGTTGTTCTCCAAGCCTGGGTCTTTTTGCTTTAAATTTGTAAAAATGAATGATTGATTAGGATCATTTTTATATAGCCCTTCATTTACTTAGTTTTCTTTTCTTGAGGTGGATATTTTTATTTGCTAGACTTTTACCAAAATCTCTTTAGCTTTTTCTGGCATACTTTAAAATTTAGCCCAAAATCTCTATCATTTGCTTCAATTTTGCTATAATATTAGTTCCTGTTAAAGGTCAGTATAAATGAGATTATTGTGATTTTTATGTCAAGTATTTCTCATTTTATAAACTATAAATCTGAGGTGTATTTTTAATTTTATTTATTAATATATTGGAATGAATCTGGAAATTTTCTGTTGCAGGTTTCCAGTTCATAAATTGATTGAGCAGTTAACGGGTTTCTGTTTAGGGCTTATTTGGGGCCACTTTGCTAGATTTTAGGAAAATAAAGATTTATAAGACAAATCCAACTTGTTCTGATTGTATAACTGGAGGAAAGAGACACGTCAGAAAGCAGTTGTAATGTGTGGATAACAAAACAAATTGTCAAAAAAAGTGTGTTTCAGAGTAGGGAAAATGGTGAGAAGGAGTGAGTGACTGTGCCTACAGAGGTGAAGGAGAGCCTCATGTAGGTTATTTTGGAGTTACATCATAAAACGGAGCAAGATTATGGCAGATGGCGGGCAAGGAAAGTGGTTGAAGAGAGACATAAATATGTCCCAGATGAAAAGGGGTGCATGTATACTCAGATCCCCATATAGAGAGTTGTGAAAGGATGTTGCATTTTAGAAACTTCAGCATTGCTGGCATATAGAAGAAAGACGGATGAATGGAACTGAGAAGGTGGTTGGAGGATAATGAAAAGAAGCCTGTATACTCTGCTAAGGTATTTGTACATTATTCTGTAGATAATAAATTTTCTAGAAGAACTATTTTTGAGATATATATCTTAGAAAAAAATTGAAAACACAGAGAATTAATTGAAATGGTTTTTCCTGTGATCAGAAGAAACAGCATGGAGAGGAATTCAGATTAGAGAAAATAAGAACTCGAATGAGACTGTGGTCTAGTTCTAGAATTTGTGGCTGTTGATGGAAAGTGGAGAATTAAGAAAATAAGGAGAATAAAGGAGGTAAAGAAATGATTAGCCAAGATGAGCAATAGAGAAAGGGGGCCAACTCTGAGAAGACAGTGATTTCACAGAGTTGTCTGTGCTACATCCTAATGATAGAAAATAGAGTTCTGGGGGCAAGAAACCACTGGGAAGTTAGCATATTTATAAGTGATGGATCAGATCATAGGTAAGAACAAAACCCAAAGAACGCTTATAAGCTATGAGAAATAATAAAGGTCTAGAACTATAAACCAAGGATTACTAACATTTGAGAAATGGGTTTCCCTGGTGGCTCAGTTGGTAAAGAATCCACCTGCATACAGGAAACCAACTGCAATGCTGAAGACCCAAGTTCAGTCCTTGGGTTGGGAAGATCTCCTGGAGAAGGAAATGGCAGCCCACTCCAGTGTTCCTGCCTGGGAAATCCTATGGACAGAGGAGCCTGGCAGGTTACATTCATTGGGGTCACAAGAGTCATACATGACTTAAAAACTAAACCACCACCATCACCACCACCAAGAAATGGGATGAGGAAGTGAAGTCAGTGAAAAAAAAAAAACAAGCAAACAAACAAAAAAACAGAGAATGCAACATATAAAAAGTGAAGAATTTGGAGAGAAAATGTCTTAGCTTGAGAGACAAAGAGTTTTAAGGAGAAGAGCCAGCAGCATTTCATATTACAGAGTTCAGCTGGAATGTTTATAGGTGAGAAAGCATCAGACTGTTTCTGTTGACCTTAATGGTTAAGACATTGTGAAGAGAATGGAACAAGAACAGAGAACGTAACTACAGGAAACTCTGAAGAATCCTGGTCATCACAGAAGGAAATGGGTGAGACTGAGAAACTGTGAAGTTGTGGCTCAGTGCTTGCTTTCTTATGTTTTTGTGTGTGTTTTAAGCAAAAGTGACCTCAGTGTGATTACAGGCTAAAGGATATAATCTACTTGAGAGAAAATAAGGGATGTGATTGGATGGAAATAAAAACTGCCGAGGAAAACCCTTGGGATGAAGAATGAGCGTCTCTTCCCCTGAGGAAAAGCAGGACGTGCCTTATGAGTTGTTCGTGCACTATATGGCAGACAGACCAGGTGCTTTTGATGCTCATAGATGTCACTGTCATGCTCAGACATGGGACTTCATTAGACATGGGGACAAAAGTCATAGACCCAGGTCGAGAAGTCTGGAATCCAGAAATGAAAGTGGGAAATGAGGAAACAAGGAAGAAATAGAATGTGTTAATTCTTATTTTTAGACCTAAAAAGGATGTTAGGTGGCCTAGTAGGAGAAAAGGATAGGTATGGAGGGGAGGCAGTGTTCAAGGACTTGGGATTTGGAGTCAGATAAAAATGAATCCATATCTCAGCTGAGGCCCTTATTAAGTGTATGAGCTAATGCAATAAACTTAACCACTCTCTGCCTCAGTTTCTTCACATGTCAATTAAAGG
Source organism: Bos mutus (assembly GCF_027580195.1). Lineage (NCBI taxonomy): Eukaryota > Metazoa > Chordata > Mammalia > Artiodactyla > Bovidae > Bos > Bos mutus. The sequence goes on from NC_091618.1 coordinate 82,320,002, forward strand.
CCATGGTGTTAACTTCATAAGATTGTTGTAAGGAAATAAAGAAGTTGATATAAAACTTTCAGAGGGAAGACATACAGAATATATTCTGTTTGTTCATTTTGATTAAACAGACTAACTATGAAAGTGGGGAGAATGGTGAATGTTCTAGCACAAGGGCTCTATGACCTCTGTGAATTATGAGTAAGCCATTTGGTGGGATAACTTGAAAAAGGTACAGCTTTGTAAGAGAGGTGCCATTCAAAAAATAGAAACTGACTAGGAACACATAAAAATTCTGCAAAGCACTCATAACATTAGTCTTGGCAATGATTTCAGGGGTATGTTAAATGTCCTTATCACAATGATAGTGATGAAAGTGTCTCTGCATAGAGTCAAAAGCCCAGCTTAAGTAGATGGCCATTGTTTGCAATGTTACTATATTGAGTAGTCAAGTCATTTCCATAAATTTGAGGAATATGAAGGGGATTGTAGAAGAAGAAAACGTGGATGAGAGAGTGGAGTGAATCATCAAATGATGGAGAGAGAGGGGCAGGTTGAATTGCCTGCTGAATCAGGACACAGATATGGACATGAAAGGAAGTGAAATCCAGGGCTTGACATGGGGAGAACACCCAAAGGTCTGCAGATTTCCGTAACCTCTAAACCAAGCATGACAGGGTGGGAGTAAGAATGACTCAGAAAGCGGGATTTGTTAAGCAAAAGTCAGAATGAAGATTATTAACCATGGAGAAAAGGTGAAGCAGTGAGCTCATGAAGAACATAAGATATGGGTCAAAGTCATATGAGTGAGCACTAGGAGGTGACTAACAGTAATGGACAGAGCAAGCAAAGCAAAAACTCACAAAACAAAGACTGCTTAACCAGTAAACCAAATATAAGCCCTAACTGGTATAAAATTGGAAGTTTTAAAATGCCCAAACCTTCCTTCCAAAGCATAAACCTTAATTGCACCTTGGTATTTTCATTTATGAATTTAGTAAATATTCATTGAACAACAGTTAGTTACCAGACGTGGTTCCATACATTGGAAAAATAGTGGAGGAAAAGGCAAGCAAGTTCCCAGCTCAGGGAATTAAATTCTAGTGGGAGAAAAACAGACAGCATAAAACTATGTATATTAATTCAACTAGGAAGAGATCTATGGTGAAATTAATACTAACGCATATATATGGAATTTAGAAAGATGGTAACAATAACCCTGTGTACGAGACAGCAAAAGAGACACTGATGTATAGAACAGTCTTATGGACTCTGTGGGAGAGGGAGAGGGTGGGAAGATTTGAGAGAATGGCATTGAAACATGTAAAATATCACGTATGAAACGAGTTGCCAGTCCAGGTTCGATGCACGATACTGGATGCTTGGGGCTAGGGCACTGGGACGACCCAGAGGGATGGTATGGGGAGGGAGGAGGGAGGAGGGTTCAGGATGGGGAACACATGTATACCTGTGGCGGATTCATTTTGATATTTGGCAAAACTAATACAGTTATGTAAAGTTTAAAAATAAAATAAAATTAAAATCATGAAAATAGAAAAAAAAATAGGTAGAGAGTTATCAGTAATATTGGAATGCCACTATTTTATATACGACAGTCAGAGAAAAGACTTCTGACAAGGTGACATTTAGCTAGGATCTGATGGAGAAGGAGTCGGCCATGTGAAGATTGGGAGGTATTCCAGGTAAACAGGTGGTGTAAAAGCCCAGTGGGAAGATCAAGTTTAACAGAGAAAGACAGAAACAAGATCAATATGTCTGTACTAGTCTAGTGAGAAAAGCCTCTCTTTTCCCTAAATGTTTCATGTTTTAACATGAATATGATCACACTGTATATTCAATTTTCAAGAACAACATAGTAATTAAAAACAGACTGAAGGGGCGCTGCTAACACTCAAATACTGACTCCTCCTTTCCTACATGTGTTACCTTGGTAAAGCTTACCAAACCACTCTGACACATTTTCTTACCTGTAATATGATAATAATAATAGTACTTCCTTCATACAGGTGCAATAAGAATTAATAGCCATAAAACACATAGAGAAATGTTTGGCCCATAAAAAGTGCTTCTTATGTAAAATCTTTTCATTTTTTATTCCTGATTGCATTATGTGGGAGAGATAGTCTTTTTTCTTACATATGCTTATTGATGATTATTTCTATTGGTTCTGAGTGTCCCATAATTCAAGTAACTGTAGAAACGGATTGCTCTTAATTTCTCTATGTCATAAATCACTTGACAATAAACATCATTATCATGCTTTAAGATTTTCCACAGCAGTGATCACCTGGGTTGTGGAGTATGGGAAAATAGTAAAAGTATTTCACTGTCTGAAGCATTCATAAGAGCCGTGCTCATCTTGATTAGTTTTCCATGGAATTAACCTCCAAATAACAAAAGAAAGATACAATGTCAACTGATGCTTTGCCAACTGAATTTATCCTGAAGGAGAGTTGTGCTTGGCCTGTACAATGTTTCCAAAAAATTTTTATTGAGGTGCCAAAACTCAAGAAAATCTCAAATTTTACTATTAAAAACTACTTATTTCTGGCTTGTTCTGAAAAATAATTTATTTACTGTAAACTAGTAGAACATAGTGGGTAAGAGGCAAAACTTGTGGATAGATTTCTTATAACATTTTTTTACTATTTATTCATAATTTTATGTTTTAACCTTAAGTTCATACTGTTAAAAATTATATAAAAATATTATAAGCTTTGTATACTAAAAACTTAAAGTATTCTTTTGAAAATGGCTTGAGAAAATGGAACTTAATCTCCAGGAAAACCTGGAGTTCCAGCTCACAACATATAAAAATAGTTGGAATCTTTGAAATGTGGCTTTAAATAACTTTCTTTAACAACAGTAAAGAAATTTTCCAGACAGGTAAGTTTTTATTTTAATGTTCAGAGTTATGCAGATTTAAATTATGTACGTATGATGCACTTGAACTAAATGAAAATATGAAGAGACAAATATAGAGGACATTCCCATTAATTGATTATTATGAATTACTGAGGTAAAAACAGCATTTAAGTAACACCCACATTGTACTGTATAAAAGGAAGTACATGCCATAATCTATTTGATCTAAATTAAATTGACTAAATACAAATGTATGAATATATATTACACTTATGTGTATAGTCTTAAAAGCCAGAAAAGTGAATTCTTAAAAGCCATACAATTGATCTTTTAAATGTATTATTTTCTCCTTTTTTTAGCTTTCTTGAGATATAATTGACAAATAATATTGTGTAAATTTAAGGTGTATTGTGTGGTGGTTTGATATACATGTACATTGTGAAATTATTGTCACACTAAGATTAGCTACTAAAAATATTCATCACCTCACATAGTTACCTTTCTGTGTGTGTGTATGTGTGGTTATAAATAGTAATTTATAGTCACCATGCTGTATATTCGATCCCCAGAACTTATTCATCTTATAACTGAAAATTTGTACCCTTTAGCAAATTTATTCCCATTACCCCAGTGCATGGTAACCACCCTGTTTCTATGAGTTAGACTTTCAGACTCTGCATATATCTGAGATCAAGAATTTGTCTTACCCTAACTGATTTACATACACATATATTATATATGGGCTTCCCTGGTGGCTCAGTGGTAATGAATCCACCTGCCAAACATGAGTTTGATCTCTGGGTGGGGAAGGTCCCCTGGAGAAGGAAATGGCAACCCAATCCAGTATTCTTGCCTGGGAAATCACATGGACAGAGGAGCCTGGTAGGCTACAGTCCACAGGATCACAAAAGAGTCAGATATGACTTAGCCACTAGAAAACAAAGCAACAATATTTTATATGTGTATATATATATATATAAAACATTTTCTTTATACATTTATCCATTGATAGGTTGACAGACACGTCATTTCCATGTCTTGGCTATTGTAAATAATGCTGCAGTGAACATGAGTGTGAGAATATCTATTTGAAACTGGAAAAGAGAAAGAAGAAAGCCTTTATGCCATTAATATATAACTATTAAATCAATAACTTATTTTTTCTGACATGCATCACCAGTGTTGTGTGCTTTTTCTTCTTATTGCATTTTTGTTTACAGAAAACTGGGAACAAACCAGAAAGTGTGGATTTGTGTGGGGCACATATTGAGTGGGCCAAGGAAAAATCAAGCAGAAAGAATGTCTTTCAGGTAAGAATGTTACATAGATTCAAATTGTTCCTATTCTTTCTAAATCTTAGCTCTCCTGGGTAATCAAAACAAGACTACCTTGTTAAGATGTTTTCATGAGCTTGAACTAGTTGTGCAAAGGTCATTGTGAAAAGCTGGCTTCTCTTCCTGTCAAATTTTGGTTGTTTGTTGTTTTTCCCTGGTGACTGGTTGCTATCTAAACACAAAATGTTTATTGTGTGGTGATTAATTATATACCCAAAAGTCATTGACTTTTATAGTGTATTTGATAGCTGCTTGGGATTCAAACCTAGAATGCTTGGCTTACATAGATTTAGTGTAGGATTTTCAGAAATAAACAAACTAAGATTCACTAATTATGATAAACTATTTGCATTCACTGCCATTCCTGCCTTCCAGTCATAAATTATATTTACCAGTGCAACTTGGGGGATGGAGAGAGCTGAACAGTTATAGAAACCAGTGTTTTCAAATTATATAATTAATTTTTTTGAAAAAATAACTGATTGATAATTTCAATCATGCTGCTTTGAATGGAAAGAACCAGATGAAATCCTTCAAAGAAAGGAAATGGGAAAACAATATTTCATGTATGATTTTACTAAAATCCCTTTGGCAATTAATAACTTCAGATTACAGAAGTTGATCTTTTTTCTGTATTTATATGACATTTAATTTATTTTTAGATATCCAAAGTAACCCAGAACTTTATAGGTTTGTTTTAGAATTTACATCATTTAGTAGGAACTAAATCATTATAATTATTGTATTAAATGTATTCTAAGACCATTTTAGCCCTTAAAGAAAAATCAACTCTATTCTTAAATGCATCACTAAAATTAATGTATAGGGTCTTATAGAAGAATAGGTAGGTGACATTTCTTATCTGATCTCTCATTGGGAAGAAGAACCTGATGTCCAGTTTGTTTTTGCATTTTTCAGATGCTTAATCAGGTCTAGCCAAATAATTTGGACTCGTAGTAATTAAAAAAATGAAAAAGCAAAAAAAAAACACTTTCAACATATTATGGAATAACTTATTTTTTCTGATTATAGTTGAATTCTGTTTAGGCATTCATTTTTATAGGGTAGAGTTTTTGCTTTTGTTTTTGTTTTAACCCAAAGAAGAGGAAGAAGGAAAGAAGGAAGGAAAGAAGAAAAAAAAAAGGAATAAAATATAGAAAACTAAAAATATTTGCCAAGAAATCAAAGGACTAAAACCAAAAGTGATTAGAAGGTGAATTTACAGAATCAAGAAGTAAAATTAAATTGTGCTTTGAAGTGAGGAATTGTGGATCAGTGGTATATTCTCTCTCCCAATTTCTTGCTTTTTTAATTCTGCTGTAAGTAAGAAAATTTGGTGTTATAATCCTAGCCTCTATGACAACATAAATAATTAGTATGGCTAGTTCTGAACTGGATAAGGTGAATTAAGGGGTTTAGTTTTATTATGTGTTGTTAGTTTAGCATCCTAATTACCAATGTTGCAAAATAAAGATGTTAAAATTTGATATTGACATAATTCCTAGATAAAGAAACAAACCGTCAGAGTTGAATTAAGGATGACTTTTTCAGTTTCTTCTGTTAACCTTATAGTTACATTAGATCACAAATGAGGATGATACTCAAATATGAATGATGTATACAGGCTGTGAATATAGAAGAAAAATATCCAAGTATAATTTTACAAAGCTATGGATGTAATATGTATAGATATATATTTAAACCACCTGTATTGATAATATGCATCATCCTAACATTTTCTGAGTGTGACTAGCTACCTCTGTTATAATATTTTACTCATTTTTCATATTTCTGAATGTAGATACTTCCAAAAATATTAAAACTATTCTCATTGTATTAGTTTTCCAGAGGGGAAAATCTTACCAGCTAGTTTTGTCTGTAAGGTACCTGAGTAGCTCAGGGGACTTCGGTTTTCTTACGTCTAGGTTACCGGTTTCTGTCTTGTACCCTTTAGTTTAGAAAAACAAGAAGTAATGATAAGGATGTTGTGAATAATAAAACTAAAGAAAGATTAAGATTTCATTTCCTGCTTCATTCTTTTTAGGCTGAATCATGTGGTTTTCTTGTCATGCTGAAATCTTTTCATCACCTAAACACATAAGCTTAGGTAAAATTTACTAATTCCTATCCATAGTGGCAACCCATGAAAGTAAGTCTTTTGAGAGGAACAATATAAATAGCTTTTATAGTTGTTAATGAAAAAACATCAGAAAGGGTTTGCCAGAGAGCTAAATCTAGATGACTTGCATCAATATTTGATTAGGTACATTAGCTGGTATAACTCTCAAATGATCAGAATAAACATGATTATATCTCAAAAACATGGTACTAAGGTATTGTTGGGTGTGTGAGTGTGTGTGTACAAGGGTTTCATTACCTACAGAATAATGAAGCATTTCTTCCTGACTGAAAAAGACCATCACAGCTTTAGCTGATGTGCTACATCAGAAATAGCTTTAGAATTCCAAGTTTGAATTAGGCATGGTGTTCAATCTCAGTCTATGAATTATAGATTACAGATATCTAATGACTATTGAGATTTTTGGTTCAAGAAAAATCAAAGAAGAGCAAAATTAGAAATAATTTAAAATTTGAAATCTGTCATGAAAAAGTTGATGGATTAGCAATTATATGCCACATAATTACGATGTCTCTAGAGAAGATGAACTTAAAATGAAGAGAAAAGCAAACAAAAAATCACATGCCTAAGATATGCTTGAAAGACTCAAAAGCAAACATTTGTGACACAAAGAATGGAAAGATTTCATCTGTTTCCTTCATATATGTCATTTGGACATTTGAATTGTTCATTTCCTTCTTTGTATTAAAAGTCAGATTCTTTTCATAGTCTTATTAAAAACTCTTGATATAGATTCATTCTTATTTGATTGGTACATGATAGCATAACTGTGACAGCATTAATTAATTAGATTTCTTATTCAGCTACTCTTAGTAAATCAGAATGATACTCACTGGCTGAGTTCAAGAACATCTGCCTATTTTATAATAGAACAGTTTTTCCTAATTGACTTTAATAATACATAACATATTTTTTAATTATTAACAACTTCTGTTATAAAGCATACTTAAACAAATCATAATGTATTTAAAAAGTATAATTGTATATAGATGTATGCATATATGATGTATACGTCAATGTGTAAATCCACATCTAATAGCTTGACATTAGGAAATAGAGTGATTCTTCCCATACACTTGTTCTTCTCACACACTAACACTGAAAGACGTATTGCACTTATTAAAAAAAAAAGGTCATACATATTCTAAACTAAAGTAATAAATGTTCATTGCTTCTAACTTTTGTTCAATTCTTCGTTTAGCATAATTGTCAAGGACCGTCGCAAATCTGATGTAGCTTGAGAAAGCATTTAGCAACTGAATGATTTGAAATGAACTGTGGTACAAGTTTTCTTAGTTAAGAGCAACACTAGGTCTTCATCAGGGAAAGAATGAATAAAAAGATTTATGTTCAAATCACATGTTTTAAACATTCCTGCTAAGTGCTAGTTTGCTCTTTGGTATTTAGCCTGAAATTTAAAGCACTGAGGATTAAAAGGATTACAACATAATCTTAAATAATCCTAAATGTCATTTACAGAGAGGGAGTTGTAATAACTAAATAAAACCATGTGAAAGGATGGCAGTGTTGTCAGGCGGCATCTGTAACATGAGTGGTGCTTCTTCACCTTCTTCTCTTTCCTCACGGGTACATCAAGCATTTACAAAGCTTTTTAACAGAACATTCAGTTGGGAAAATGGTTGCAAAACAATTTATAACAATAAGTAATTTTTAAACTTCTGATATCTTCTTGTTTCAAAGTAGAAGGAAAATTTTCACTCAGATTTCCTTCCTTCTTTTGAACATACAACTCTCTGAGCTAAAGGTTTTTAAAAGTCTGGGACAAAGGAGTTCACGATATTGCTCTCAAATAATTAGATAATTCGCCTCTGAAACATTCCCAACCTCTAAGGAGCTGCCCCCTTGTTAAATATGATGGTCCCAAGCACTGTAATTAATCCAATGCCTTTTAATTCAGTACTAGAATATTCTTTAATCCTGTCATGTAAATTAATTTTGCCTCCTGAAAGAATATACAAATGTAGAGACTATATCCTATACTGGTTTTTTAAACCATAAGACTGGATATACCTTTTAACCAGCGCTATGGTTACTATTAAGGCTAAAATTGAATTTTTAATAAAAACACAAAATTCACTGTCATAATTTTTTTTTTTAAGAAATTGTGTCCACTATTATAGGCTCTGTACTCCAAGATGATTTCTGAGTGTCAACTCCAGTCACTTTTTAAAATGAGGGTAAAGAATAGGAAATATACTGTTTTCTTGGTCCTTTTCATTACACCAGTAGGTGATTACTCATTGGAAATAATTAAACCTTTTCTTGGAGCTAGAAGTGACTAGGTCTCAGTTTTTCTCAGTTGCCTTTCAAATAAAATTAAAAATAAATGCACCCATAAACATGTAACAGGCTCATCTACACATTACATGTTTTAAATAAGATATTTTTACTCTTAATGAATTATGACCAATTAAAACTTTATCAATTGCCTGCTTTTAAGACAGAAAAAATTAAATGACTCAAGATGAAAGTCTGTTTTTCCCCCCCTTCTACCACCAGTTTATTACCTCAACAAAAATCATGATCAAATTTCTTGGATCTGAGATTCTTTTTTTAATGTATAAAAATATCTCAAGGGAGCAGGTTCTGTCCCTAGAAGTAAATCTCGGAATAGATTTATCATTAGTTGTATTTCTTTTGTGACTTTGGATGGAGTCTTCTGGCTATAATGTATATTCAACATATTCATGTAATATTGTCCATGGATATGCTTTACATTTAAACATAATTTGATTGCTCTTCCTGATCTGAATATGTCTTAGCTTAAAATCTTTAAGTACTACTTAAGTTTATTAATGCAAAGATAATTTAATAATATCTTGGAAAATGTCATTTTAAGCCAAAAGGAAAACTACTGGTATTTTGCTTTTATCCATTTCCTTCTGTTAAAACTGATGGTTTAAAATAAATTTGAGCTTTTACCAATTTTCTCTTTCATTTTTCAATGCTTGTAGTTAGACTAAATGCAAAAGGATGATTCTTCACATTCATATATGCATTAGATTTCGAGTAAAGCTGGTTTCACTTTAGAGAATTACTCACAGTATCTTAAAAGGCATGGCATTAAAAATAAACCAGAGTAAGAGCAGCCTTAATGTCTCATACAGTTTTTTTCCCTTTCTTGCTTGTCCCCAATCATTTTATCTACCTATTAGATATTCATCCATCATTCAGAAGGTGCAGGGGAGAGAACACAGGAGTCTAGGGACGTGTGTTCCAGTTTTGGCGCTGTCAGTTGTAACTTTAAGTAGAACCCAGGGTAGGATCCCTCCTTCAGCTTACAGCTTGTCACACCAAAGAAATAAGAGATAAACTTTAACTCACCTGCCTCCTGTCTGTGTTAAGGTTAAAATGAAGCAGTCCTGTATTTGAAAGCAACTTCAGAAGATTGATTTTTAAGATAAATAAGATTGGGTTGAATTCATCATCTAACCACATCATCTCACAGTGCATTGAGAACAGTTCCAGATGTGGATTTGGGAAGAATATGGGTAGGAGAGGTAGGTCTCTCTGAAATACGATTCAGGGTCTCTGCTGCGCACGTATTCTCTGTACTGCCTTGTGAACTTAACCAGGAGAAGGTGAAATGCACCACTGAAAATCTCTTCATTCATTGTCTAAGAATACGTGTTCTCAAACTGAGATTATTTTTAGTATCCTAGTCTATAAACAAAGAGTATAATTAATGTAATATTTAATCAATGCAAGTTATTTAATTAATGTCATATCCCAGTTAACACTTTAAGAAAAGCATTTTGGCTGAAAAGCCTCTACCAAGTTACTAAGAGGATCTTGAAAAAGGGAACTTAGAAACAAGTGCAACAACTATGCCCCCAAATAAGAGACAATAGTAAATCTTTTTATTCTGCTGATGAGATACCAGGACATTTTTTTTCCCTGATTGAAGGGGAAGAGCGAATTATTTTTATGATTTTGACTTCATTTTTGCCAGTGGGATTGCACAGAAGAATTTTGATGAATGCAATGAGATAATTTTTCATAATTGGGGACTTGATTTAAGAATATTAGCATATAGGAGTGTGTAAATTTCACTGCAAAGGAGAGAGTCTGGAGGCAGGAAATAAAGATTGCAAGACCTCAAGGTGAGACTCAGAGTTAACAACCTGACTGATGAAAAGAGAAATAGAAAGACGTCCATGGATAGCAAGTAAATCCCTCAAATGAAAAACACAACTATTTGTTCAGCCCATGCTACTTGGGAACCACTGTCTGTTTTTTTTGTTTTGTTTTGTTTTTTTCTGATTCATCTTTTCAGAAATAATAAATATGTCTGGAAAAAAAACAGATATAATCTAAAGTATAGAGTTAAAATACTAATAATGTGAGTGTGTCATCAAAGAAAATAATAGGAAGCTTATGTTGACTGGTTATGCCATGAGGCTTGGTAGTCTAAGATATGGACTCATTTGCACAGCTTCTGTGTTATACTATCAGAGGGTACAATGCTATCACACTTTCTTCATTTGTTTTTAAGCTATCATCAGAGTAGAATGCTACTGGTTGAGAGTAAAGATTGACAATAGCCACACTAGTAAGTTTCAGTCCAAAATTAAGCAAGAGAACCAAGATTTTAAGGTTCCAAAATAAAATAAAATTAGTCAAAATTTTAAAAAAAGAAAAAGAAAACGTCAGTGTGGCTTCTTATACTTCTAATGTTTTAGCAAAAGGATAGGTGTGTATTACCTAAGGGGCTGGCTCCATCTGCTCAAAGATAAGAGTTGTCCATTTGGAATAAATTCTAGAGTTTAGTTTGACACCAAGCTAAATGCAACATGCTGTTCTTCATTTGTTGACATCATGATTTACATCCCCTCCTCTTATGAAACGTGCTCTGTTTCTTAATGTTTTGGTCCGACTGGTGTGTTGGTCACTGAGCCTTACATGGGCTAACAATGCAGGTCCCCATGATCACAGAACCAGAGTGTGGCTAACTGAGTTACGTGGAATCAAACCTAGGACTTCATGATACCCACCTGAGCAAAAGCCACCAGTGCCAATGAGGGATTTCATGGTATCAAATCAGAATCATTAAGCGTTACTGTTTTTCCACTTGTAATTTTCACCTTGTTAAGTACAAAAGATTACATTGATCCTAGCAAGACAACATTCAAACCAACTGATTCCCTTTTTATATCTGTTTCAAAGTTTTTATTTTGTATTTTAAAGGAGAGAAGCGATATTTGTTTCATGATGAATATGGGTTTGTTTTCTTTTCTTTTTTTTTTTAAATAGCAAGCAGACTTCTTCCGGAAGAAGGAAGGATTTAATCCCTGAAGTTGGTACATAATAGATGGGGTCAGTGGGTGGTATCATATTTTATAGCTTGTCCATAAGGATGACACAGGGTGAAATAAAATTGAGTGCTTTTGGATCGTGTAGGATCACTGGCAGATAAATAGTTGATGTCATTCAATTTTTAGAAACATAAGATAATGAGGCTGGATCTGAAGGCAAGAGAATATATATTCACAGCATTTGTATACCATAAGCCACTGAGCAGGAGAAAAATCTGGGCAGTGGTGAGCAGAACTCTCAAACCTCAGAGCAGTATTTAAAGCAATATAGGAAAATAACAAAGCAAGCATCCATAAACAAAGGTTTGAAATGTACACAAGGACAAAAATTAACCAAGGTTAAAATGAAAGAAAATGCCAGTGTTCATAGAGAACTGGAGAAGCCACTTGTAGAATCTATGCAGTCTCTATATATATGAGGTAAATATGCTACTAAAAATTTAGTAGAAAACAAATATTCAAAACCAAAGCTATGAACACTCCAGGACAGTTAAAGAGTTTCGGTATTTAAAGAAGAGAGGAGGCTGCTCTTTTATCTTAACAAAACAGGATGTTGAGAGATGACCTAAGTGAAAGGATGAAATGAAATGCCTGATGCCTGGGAGGAATCAGGAAGGAAGCTGTTTAAACTGTTTTCAGATAACAGATCAGTATGCGGTGATTTGAACAAGGAAGGGGCATTCACTTTTAAGGAAGGTTTAGATGAATTTTTTTTTTAGTAGAAAGCTTGGCCTTCATCCTTGGCCTTCATCCCACCAGTTTGCCTAACATTTTATTTCCAGCACTAGGAGAAATTCTAAGTCTGACTTCCTTGGTGAACATGTGCAAACCAACAAAATTTACAGTGGGAAAATTAACAAATGGTGCAAACAGCTCAAAAAGGGAAAGAAACACTGATATTGAGGATTCTCTTCCCAAGTAATATAGACCTTGATAATTTGAGAGGATTTTTAAAAACTTGAATTTGAACAATGCTTCTTTTTCTCACACCCATGATCATGTAGAATACAAGTTTCTGATATTTGAGATCTGTGATAGATTTTAAATCAAATCATGCAAAGGGTGGTTTCGAGTACGCCCTTTTGATGTGTAAGATGTACTGATGAGGGTGGCAGGAAATTATGTGAAACCCTTCTCTTTTGACAGCTACACTGGAACATTTACAACCACAGATGTTATTTGTCCATCAGAAAGGAAAATATTTGTTTCAAGCCACAGGCATTTTCTACCACGACATCAAAATGAAATTCGACAGCAATTTAATGTTTAATGTGTAAGAAAATAAATATTTTGGGGGGCTGTAATTCTAGAAAGAAAATAGATCCCACAAAATATAACTAGTGACATGAAAAAAAAATGGCTGGTCTCATTACGAACAAATCTTTTACTAAAGTAAGGATTGTTCTATTATTAACACAGAAAATCTTAGATGGACTGCACATAATGCTGCATTATTCATAAAAGCATTGCTGCCATCTGGTGGCGAGTTGGCGTTTCAACACCAACTTCGCTGATTTGATTTGGCTGGGTGCTCTGGCGAGGCGTTCAGTGGAGGGCTCGCTTTATGGAATAATTAAAATACAAACCTGAAATACCATGGCCCAGATGCCATTCATCTGATGGCAGTCCTTTCTCTGTCCTGTCATGGAATGGCGGGTTCAGGGGAGTCAATGACATACTTGTGTGATTTTTATCCTGAACATGAAAGTGTATGTTCCATGACTTCTTATGTAAGGAAGTTACTCTTGGCTGTTATTGACTGATGAATTTTATCAACACTCATTTCTGTTAGAAAATAAATATGTAGTCAAATATTAGGAAGATTTATTGAATCTAAATATATACTGTATTGCTTAAATAAGAATGTATGTGAGATACTGTAATCCCTCTTTTGGATCCAAACATGAATTTTTTTTAAGTTACCACTCACTGAGTTTGATTTTGGAAATAACATAATTTACAACATCAAAAGAGAGAAATGTGTAGGGCTTCATAAAATTCAACATTTCTTCCCAGTCATTTGATTGTTATATTGAATAAATCTGATTAATTGTTAATGACTCAGAGACTTATGAAGTCATCTTTCTTCATGAATTTACAAATTAAATGACAAATACTCAGCTCATGCTACACTTTTTAAATAAAAAATAATATAGTTAAAATGTAATTTAAGAAATTTTGATGGTTCTTGAGCAACAGTGCATTAACACATTCTTAATCAGAAGCAATGAGATTATCTTTGCAACTTCAGGGTATGTTGTAAGTTTCTAATAACTGTAGAATGCCTCATTGTATGCAATGAGACTCCTGATCAATAAAGTGGATATTTATATAGATCACAAGTCTTTGAAGAGTATAGGAAATAATGAGTTAAAATTACCCCAGGAGGAAAGTTGAAATTCAATCCTGAGTTCTCAGGGATGGTATTTAATAGTTAATACTCAGTTTTTACCAGATATGTGCCTACATCTTTAAACCACCTTATAATTTAGTAAAGGTAACAAAATGCCATTGCACTAACTTGGGAGAATCATAATATCAAATGCATATTATCCTCTCCAAAAAAATAAAAACGTGTAAATGCCTATTTTTAAAGTAAGACTGTGGAATTTATTTTTAAATTCTTGGTTAAGATTTTCACTCTGTGACTGCATACTTGATATTACCCTTGATAATACCTACTTTTGCCACTTAAAATGTTTTCTTCCTCAAAATATTTAATTTGACTCATGGAAGAACATTGCTTATTTTCCCTGAGAAGAGTGATTACTAAATTCCCTACCCCTCCTCTGTCTCTATTTAGGAATAGGTTGTGAAAAACAACAATAAAGCTTTACAAAGAAAGTGAAAATGATAATGATTATGCCCCAGTCTCTTCCATCCATAAGTATAAAATTTCAAGTAAATTATTTTCCTAATTATCTTGGATACAACCTGTATTGGTTCTAATGGTTCCATAATAGAGAAATAGTAGTTACGGTCAGGATGCTCCAGGTTGTAGTCATAAGTTGCTAATGTTTGTTTCAATAACATTTGCCTTTGACAGCTTTTATAGCTACTTAACACTAAATTCCCATCCAACCAGGAGAATCATTCAATACTGTAATGAATGATGTCACCTTAAATCCTTTAGTACATAATTGCTAGATGTTACATTTTATAGCAGGGCATTTGATGGTGTATTTGTTTATGCTAAATTTTATGACAGTGACAGCTGTATCTCGGTGGAGGAATGGTCCATTCCTTTCATAGGGAGCTAGGTTGGAATTCTCTTTAAGCAAAGAGTTTGGCCATGTATGCCCTCTGGTTAAGGCTGGGCTCCCCATCAAAGCAAAATTAGAGATTAGGAATTGAGTTGCAACTAGTTTATTTAGGAGATAATCCCAGAAAGCCGGAGTTCGAAACTAGCACCAGTGAAACAGAGTAGGATGAAAAGGCACGACAAGGGGCATTACTGAGTTGGGCAAAGTGTCTAGAATATCTGTCAGAATTTTCACCCAAGGATTAACAGGACGGTGCATTTGTTCATCAGCTTTTCATCCCTTTGGATTAGGACAGAATAGTATCTTTAAATCTTTTTGACTTTCAGACTGAATGTGTATATCTGTGTACCAAGAAGGCTCTTTCTAGTGTCCTACGTCATACACTAGAGAATATCTGTGGCAGAAAGGGAAAGACACATGGTATATGCTTGAGGTAAGATGCAGTCAGGACAAAGGGACTCGAAGCCCTTGCAGAACTGTTTACACCAGCTGCAGCTGGTGTCACAGGTAAAGCCCCGAGGGTGTGAGGCAGGACGCGAGAAGTATGTGATGCAATCCCCTCTGAAAATGCTCGAAGTGACTTGGACCTCAAGTTAACCAAGGTGGTGGCCGGCCTCAGTTTGTAAACAAGAGCTAATAAAAAAGTTGTTGTAGAAAAAGTTACACTCCTCTACCACTACTGTGTCTGAGGCCATATTTGATGTTCATCATCTACCTCTTCTGCCACTCATTCTAGATGTTCCTCACCTTGAGACCTGACAGATTTGAGCTCTTAATTTTTTGACATTTCCAGGCTTTGCTTGCTGCAGTAGACAGTTCACTGCTCTCACCGGGCACAGAAGCACCAATATACATCTCAATGAATTCCCTGAGTTCCTGAATCATTTCTCCGACTCCCACTGTACAGAAGCAACTTCACCTTTTCATCATAATAGGGCCAATTATCCTGATGAGTATAGCAGCTATTTTGTGTGCCTGTTGGTCCCCCGCTTGAGTAGCCCTTCTTAAACACCAGTGATTATAACTTTAAGTTCAATGATTCCATTACTATTTTTTGCCAAAAACAAACTCATCCCCCATCCCAAGAACAAGAATTTTTCATCTAGCCAAGCCAAGTTGCAAAAGTCAAAAGCATCAGTGCTGCAAATGGGTTTCTACAGGAGCTGCTCCTGCTTCTCTCTCTTGATCCTTAGACTCATACATTCTAACTATTATGGACACTATAACATGTATCAGATATTGATTCAGTGTGTATGTACTGCATCTTAGAATATAACACCCTAACCAAGCAGGGTCTTATCCCCAAGCTACCACCTTAACTAAGATTTTATGAAGTCATTGGTTATTTTATTAGGTTGATTGCTTCCAAATAGTATGTTGTTTAGTAAGAACAGTGGATCTTAAGGATCCACTTGCAAAGGAAGGGCTCTGATATAGTCAGTTTCTATCAGGTGGCCGGGTAGTCTCTTTGAAGGGTTCACTTGTGCTTTTGCTGCTAGAAGCCTGAGCCGATCAGCAGTGATAGGCATTATGTCAGCTTTGGTGAGAGGGAGCCATAGGTTGGGATCTGTGCATAGTCTCAATCTTTGCTACCATGGCCACTCCATTCATGAGTGTATTATACAAGCTCCAATTGGCTAAAGACAGAGGCCGTGTGAAAGTGTTAGCTGCTCAGTCACGTCTGACTCTTTGAGACCCCATGGACCGTAGCCCTTCAGGATCTTCTGTCCCCGAGATTATCCAGGAAAGAACACTGGAGTGGGTTGCCATTCCCTTCTTCAGGGGATCTTCCCAACCCAGGGAACAAAACTAGGTTCCCCACATTGCAGGCAGATTCTTTACCCTCTGAACCACCAGGGAAATCCAAAGATAGAGTTCGAGGATTTCAATTGATTAAGTCATCTAGTACACTTACTCTTGAAAGGTTGTTGTTGAATCACGAGAATACACCGGGATTCTTGGCCCCCGGAGGAGAAGAATTCAATCCGGGGCCAGAGACGAGGCTTGATCGCTCAGAGCTTTTGTGTAATAAAGTTTTATTAAAGTATAAAGGAGATAGAGAAAGCTTCTGACATAGGCATCAGAAGGGGGCAGAAAGAGTACCTGCTTGCTAGTGTTAACAATGAAGTTATATATTCCAAAGAATGTCTGGAGGTTGTAAAGACCTCATCAGACCTACTCCCATAATTTACATTTTAAGATTACAGAATTAGCCAGAAGGTTTAATCCAAAGACTGTCCTCAGGCAGGATACATTATTGTTATATAATCCTAAGGAATGTGGAGAAAGAAAAAAGTTGGTCCTTTCTTCCTCCTTGAGAATTCCAGACCCCTCTCTCCTTGGGGACCCCTAGACTCCCTATCAACCTGCCTAGGAAATGACTCTCTCACTCTGTGGTAGACGTTAAGACATTAAGTTGAAACCAATGATCTTCACGGCCTGTGCCCACTCCCGTTAAGTCCACTGACTTCTTTATCTTCAATCTTCCAGACTATTTCCTTCCAGGCCTCTGGCTGGCAAACAAAACCACTCTTTACTTTCTATAAATCAGTCTATGTGCTTACCTCAGGCTACCCTGCTCTCTACAGTTAACCAAACAAGTTCACTTCTTATATTTCTCCCCATGGAAAGATTTCTCCTCACCACTGGCCTACAGGGTCACCCAAGGGTAGGGCTGCAGTGCAGCTGCAGTCCATATTTTTGATGTCCAACAGTGTACTGAAGTGACCTATTCAGGAATCAGGCTTGAGTGTTTTCATCCTTCATCAGCTGGCATTTAAGAACTTCCGTGAGGCCATAGGTGCAAGCTCAGGGAGAAGCACTAGCCCAACAGTGACAGATAGCATGGGGCTTTGAGCCATGTGTTCTTTGTATTTTTAATGTAATTTTCTTAGGCCCTATGGGCCTGATTGGACCAAATTCTAAATATGGCATTGCCATTCATGGCTTGTTGCCCAAGATTATTAGTCAATGGATTTTACAATACCCAGCTCATCTTGGGAAGCTAAAGTCAAATCGACACTTGATGTCCTGTGATCAGGTGCTTAGTCTTTTTTCTGACCCAGTAACAGGCCGGGAATTACTTTTAGTTGGTGAGAATATCTTTACTAAAGGTGACAAAGTCTTCTTCCACAACCCTTGGGTCGTTGTTACGAGGCTTTTATTATAATCTGCCACAAACTCCGTGAAGCATTACACCATAATTTTGTATTGAATTTTCTGAGTCATATGATTCTAGAGTCAAAGAACTTGCACCATAGCCTGAGCTTGCTGCAGTCATTGCTAAATTATGGATAGCCAAGTGGGTGTGTGCCTAACATCCCAAAATACTCTTGCTGCCCAATGTACTGACTCACCTGAGGACTTGTGGTCATATCACTGTTCAAGAATATCTAAGAGCAGCCTAGATTCCTGATTGTAAACAAATCAATGATTATCATCTCAAGCCACTAAACTTTGGGTTAGTTTGTTACAGAGTAGTAGCTAATTGATACAAATAAAATTCAATGACCTGATTTCTATAAGAAAAAAATAATATATTTGAAAGTAAAATCCAACCAGTATAAAAGGCCTTTGGATAGGTTGTAGAGCCCCAGTTCATGGTGTCAGCTTCTAATATTAACAAGTACTAGTTCCTTTCACTGGAGAAGGCAATGGCACCCCACTCCAGTACTCTTGCCTGGAAAATCCATGGACAGAGGAGCCTGGTAGGCTGCAGTCCATGGGGTCACTAAGAGTCGGACACGACTAAGCAACTTCACTTTCACTTTTCACTTTCATGCATTGGAGAAGGAAATGGCAACCCGCTCCAGTGTTCTTGCCTGGAGAACCCCAGGGACGGTGGAGCCTGGTGGGCTGCCGTCTATGGGGTTGCACAGAGTTGGATATGACTGAAGCAACTTAGCAGCAGCAGCAGTTCCTTACACTCCAGTGCTCTTGCCTGGAGAATCCCAGGGATGGGGGAGCCTGGTGGGCTGCCGTCTATGGGGTTGCACAGAGTCGGACACCACTGAAGTGACTTAGAAGCAGCAGCAGCAGTTCCTTACACTCCAGTGCTCTTGCCTGGAGAATCCCAGGGATGGGGGGGCCTGGTGGGCTGCCGTCTATGGGGTCGCACAGAGTCGGACACCACTGAAGTGACTTAGAAGCAGCAGCAGCAGCAGTTCCTTACAGGGTTGTAGAGAAAATGCAGGTAGTGGCATTTCATCTGGTCGTGCGTCTTTTCTATCACTCACTTTGTTTATTGAAATAGCTGCCTAACAAAGTTAACTTCCAGGAAAGATGCCAGGTTACACAGAACCATACCAGAGCCTTAGAATCACTTTGGGCTTTCACCCAATGTTTTTGCAACATTAGGTGGAGACAACACAGTTTGGCTTGAAAAATTACAAGGGAAAAAAATCATAGCATATGCTCATGGGACAGTATGTTCAGAGTCTTCAAGAGAGTATCTTTCTTGGCCTCTTAAAAATAAGAGAATATTATATATCTATGCCATTTAAAAAAAAAAATAGTCTGGACCAACAAGACCCAGGGTTGTAACAGGTCATTGATAGGCCAGCAACTATAGAGGTTCTAACCCAGAATTTGAGCTGTAAGACATAGAGCAGATAGAACTACAGTTGGACAATCTAAATATAGCTGAAAAGTTTTGGCACTTCAAGAATTTCTGAGAGAAAGAAAAGAAATTTGATTTCTGTGCCTCTGATGGAAAAGCTTGCAGATGACCTAGGAAAATTATATTTGTCATATTTATATTGCAAATGGTATTTTTAAATTTGTTCCTAAAAGTTGAAAATGACCTTCCATGTTAAAAGACCATTAGTTAGAATAAAGCATGAAGTCCATATGGCTTTGCATTTTGGAATTAAATATTCTAGCTACCCCTTTAATTTTGAAAAATGTACAGATAAAAAATGTTATTTTTTTTTCCTGAGAATTTTTACAAGATATTCTGGCTCAGAAATTATTTATTTGTGTAAGGTAAACATGTGATTCCCAGACCTGCTTTTATCAATATTAAGTTTTTGGTTTTGCTTTTTCTTCCTAAAATATGCAAATAAGAAGATTTAATTCATTTATGTCTTTTTTCCCTACCTAATTAAACCCAAAGATAAGCATGGTGTATTCAATGTTAAAGCTACATGATACTAAGAGTTATCTGTCTTGGATTAAAAATTTATTTGAATTCCTTAATTCAATTAAATTTTAGATTTTCAATAGTTTATTATTTCTAAATCTGTGTTAAGTTAACTTCAGGGACAAACACTGATGAAAAACAGGGAATAAAGTTATTCAGTTACATCAAAGTCTAGGTTTTAAACACTTTTTTGGTAGTTATTTTAGAAATTGTGCGTTCAATTACTAACTTTCCATCATACTGAGCGGAACTCCAGAATCTTGGAAAAAGTCAGTTTACAAAAATGTCTAATTTATGGTTAAGAAATTGAATAACAGTCAGCTATTTCCCATTTATTCCTATCATAGCCTTTGTTTCACTGTTTGTTTTAAATAATTTTACCACCCAATAAAAAATCCCATTTTGATAATAGGTATTACTTTATCTTCTAAAGTCAAGCAAAATTATTTTTTCCAGTGTAACACAAATCAAGGTGAAAATTTCAGTAATTGGAGAAAGTAACTGAGCTATTTCTCAAACGCAAGCTCTATCTAAGAAAGTGAACTAATATTTAGGTTATGTAGAGTGCTTACTTGCTATTGGTGAGTAAGTAGCAATTCTACTAATTTTGCTGAAACTCCAGACAGGGTGAATAATTGAGGTTCAGTAATTGACACTGTAAGTAGCTAAATTGCTTATGCCATGATTTGAGAATGATATTCATATTTATTGTTTTCACTTAGCATATGAATCTGCTAAATTTACTTATTAAGGGTAAGTGTTTCTGAATTTTCTACTTTTGATGTTTCTAGGAACAGAGAAATGTCACAGGGATCACTTCTTAAATTAGCATTTGTGTAGCATTTCCATTTTACCAACAAAATCCTTATACTTAACTTTTTCCCCATAAACTTTGCTTAATATTCATTCATGTTTCCAAATAAATAGAATATATATCATAATTAATGAAGAAAATATTAACAGAATAACACAAAGGACAAAATGTCATCAGGGATTTGATTTACCATACTTCCATTTATGACCCCTCTCTCAACCAAGATTGGCTTTTGGAACACATGGCTCAGCTCTATACTGTCTTAATTTTGGGTACCGGGTTGAAGAAATAGCCTCTATCTGGAACAGATATGACAGGCATGGCATGCTGGCATTTAAGCTCCTTCTCAGAAGTAGCATATGTCAGGTTTGTCTTCATTTCATGGGACTAAAGAAGTCATGGAGCCAGGAGAACACACAGGTATAATCCTCACATGTGCAGGAGCACTGCAGGAGATGCACTAGTATAAGAGGTAGCTAAAAACAGAGCCTACCACAATCCCTTCACAACTAAATATTCAAATCACTTGGCCTAACCTGCTCAATCTAAAGGGTTGTTGTTGCTGTTTAAATGGAGTTAAATTTCATCAAGCCATTCTAGAGATAAAAAGCATTTAACATAATTGATTGCATACTTGTAATTGATGGTGACATAGTGACTTATTTAAAAGAGTCATTGTCTCTTTGATAGAGGCTGCTGAGTATGAAACTACAGTTCAAGTTTTTCGACAACATATGACAACCTGCGTATCAATTCGTATCCACTTTAAAATTAGTTCAAAACTGTTGAGAATATAGAAACTGTGTATCAATAATCATTTAATTTCAAGTCAGATGTGTGAATTATAGAAGCTGAAGGTCACAGAATTCAGAGTGTAATAAGTAGTTCATGAGGGTGACAAAAATGAGGTAAGAATTGGAAAGTGCATTTAGTAATTGAACCATGTTAATGGATTTATTCTTTTTTTCAATGGTAAATGAATATATGTCTAGCATCATCAAATAAGTTTGTCTTCTCATCATAGATATTTATAGACCATCTTTAAATATACTGAGTGCATACATAATGTGCTTGATTTTATTGGTCTCTCAGGAAGTGCTTTACTAAAAAACTATACTGTAGAGCATTTTTGCTGTTGAAATAACAATTATATTCTGGAATACAAATATTTGACATGAGAAAATATGATTATTTTCTATCAAGTTTTATGAATTATATCCTTTTGAAGTATATTCTAGGGAGATAATATTAGATGGGATGGAAGACAAAATGAGGGTCCTTAATGTAAATTGTTCAATAGAAAAGCAACACATTTTGCTTGAGAAAAAAACCATCTGTATTTTCAGAATGAGGCATAAGCCTCATTTTTAATACTCTAGATTTGTTACAAGAAGTAAAAACTACTTTAATTTTAGCAAAAGTACCAACTAATGTCAGTGAAAAATGAATGCAATTCAGCTTTATGTATGTAGCTATCATGGCAAAGTAATTTTACAGAGTATAGCTATTAGTTTTTTTTTTCTTTTTTCTTTTTTTTCTTGGAAGGCATTGGTTTTAAGTCCTGTGTTTCAAATGTAGAGCATATTGGTATAAAACGGAAAAAAAGGCCCTCAAACAAAAGTCCCAGTAAACCAAATTGCAATTAGCTGCCACTCCTGGGAAATATTCTAGTATATGTGCTGGCACTTGAAAAATTTACACCTTCTGAGAAAAGGCAGGAAAATTCTGTCAAACAATTAAGCTGATTGGAATTCCCAAGAATGTGAAAAAACAAAACGACTCTTATGTTAAAAAAGAATGGCAAAACGTTGTGTATACTGCCATGAACTGGAATAGAAAAAAATAAAAGATATTTGTACCTTGTATATATCAGTATTTTTTTTTCTTTAACACAATTGTAATGCAAGTGAGTTAAAATTTTTTAGTACTGATTTATCTTTTTAAAAACTACACATTCTAGACTTGAAAATGTAATTGATTAAATAACCTCTAAAACAGCAATAGAATGGCACATTTGCTATTAATATTTTTGGATAAATGAGGTGATTGTTAATTCTTTGGGTAAATATACATTTGGCAAACAGTTAGTAAAGACAAAATACGGGTATGTTACCATCAAATAATGTAGAAGATACCGAAAAGAGAACAAATAATTCAGACTAAGGGTAAAATAGAAATTAGCTCTTAAAAGATTAAACTAGAATCAACTCTGATAATATGAACTGAAAGAAAATCATCCAGCAAAATGAAATGTATGAAAAAATACCTTTCCTAAGTAAATATGCTTCAAAGAGTTGTAAAACAAATAGAATATGTTAGGTGCTCAGGGAAATAAAATAAGGGTATATGTTTGGTAGATCTTTAAGAAAGAGAAACTACTATGGCTTATCTGTTTCCTATGCCAAATATTCCTATGACTTTTAAAAAGTCAAACTATTTTTAAATATTTATCATTTTTACTAGTTTTTTGTTCACTGAAAAAAATCAAGAGAAAAATTACTCAAAACGGAATTATTCTCATTGACTGATACAGTCACCATGTGTTCAGAGTGTGTGCTAGCAATCCTGTAGGACTGCCTGTTATTTTGATGTGTGTACAAATCCCATTATGTTCAAGGATCAATACTTACAAAAAAAAAAACAAAAAACTTTTTATTTTGTATTAGGGTATAGCTGATTAACAAACAATGTTGTGACAGTTTCCAGTGAATAGCAAAGGGACTCAGCTGTGTAATACATGCATGTATCCATTCTCCCTCTGAACTCCCCTCCCATCCAGGCTGCCATATAACATTGACCAGAGTTCCATGTTAAAAAAAAAAAAAAAAAAACCTGTCCACAATTAGGTGTGAATGTAATGTTAATAATTTACAAGCACATCTCTAGTAAAATGTTAATTGATCTTCTTACATATTCTTCACCAACTATAAAACTTTATTTGACTTTCATTTTGCTCAAGATGTTTTCCCCTTAAATTGCCTAAGATGTTTTCACCTACTCAGAAGTTTTCACCTTAAACAGACATTTCTGGTTTGCTTTGGATGTGATTTCTGTACATTTATGCTTTAAAATAAAATCCTTTCCCATACTGAGATCAGCAGCTTCTCATTTGTATTGCCCATTTCTCAAAGGATTTCAATATTTTTTTTTTAACATTTAGCTATCTAAGCCATTGGTGATATTTAATTTGTTCATAATTTACTTTGGTGTATAGTGTAACGTGACCCAAGTAGTCAGGCATTCAGTACCATTTTGTGAATAATGTATCATTCTCTACGGTCTTATGCCGCTCATATTTTTATTATATATTATCTTCTCTTTTTAATAAGTATATTTCAGATATCAATTTCTTTGACATTGCACCCGATATTACTGTCTTCACTATAGTAACCATATAATTTATTCTAATTACTGGAAGATCAAATCTTCTGGTCAGCTTTTATTTTTTTAAAACTGTCTTGATATTGCTGTATTATCTACAGGCTGTTAGTATAATATGAAAACAATCTGATCTTTCTTCTTTGTACATAACCTGGGTTACATGCCTATTTATTCTTTATTCCAGAAATTTAAGAAAAAAATCTTATTTTTTCTGTTAACCTACTAGTCACATTTAATATTTTAATGCATATTCAAAAAATTTGAATTTGCAGATTGTTTTTTCAAAATTGACTAAAGTATGTCACTGATGATCACATTAAGTTGTTTTTTCACCTTCTGTACATCTACCTTTCTGTAAAATGGCACCTCTCTATTTTTCATATGTATTATGTTTATCTCAAAATTTCTCCCTCTTGGTCTCTTTCCTCTGTTTTAGAAATGGCAGAATTTTTCTTCTCCACTGTTAATTTTTTCTTTTAATTTTTGTAGTATAAATTCAGCTATTTTCTGCCTCTAATAAATATTTTAATTCTGATATAATTCACAGAGTTCCCCTGCCTTGTTTTCTTACATTTTCCACATATATACACATCTCACTCTATGTATGCCTGAATCAAATCTTCTTTTTCTGGCCATATAAATTCTAAGTTTTCTTTTATTGCAACACAGGTATGTTCCTACAGGTTCTGGCTTCTATAATAAAGTTCCCCTCACTCCACAGATATTTTTTCTCTGTATCTTTTCAGCATTTCACTCTTCTAGTTTGTAGACTCTTTTACAGAAGCCAAGTGTTCATATATTTTTCTTACAGTATTTTACACCTTCAATTCTACTTGAGTGCTGACAAACTCTCAACTTAAAGTTGAGGAAACTTACATTTGTCAAATATTCTTTTCTATCATATATACTGCTAATAAGGAGATGGATATATTCGTGAGAATTTAAAAACAGTCTTTAGTTCTTCTTTTTACTTGAATGTGGGCATGTATCTGTAATTCTCTGGAAGAACAAACCACTTCTTGGGTACCTTTAGTCAGAAACTATTGTTAATTTTGCTCACAAAGTACAATTTATCCTCTTCCTGTGCTGGACCCACTGCCTCCTTAGATACTGATGGAGTCAGTATCTAAGTACTGTGAAGGGTCCCGGGAGCCTCAGCAAATAGCTGTCTTCCAGCAGACACAAGGCTGTGGTCACAACACTGCATGGGCAGTGCAGGCCAAATCATATTAGGAAAAAAGAGGTGGCAGCAATGTTCTTAACAGCCCTCCTCTTTCTCATTCTGTATTATTCAGCTCAAAAGGCATAGCAATGCATTCACTGCCAATCTCAATTCAGATGATCTGTAAAGTATTTAAGCAATATTATTAACAATCTGTGAGATCACTACTTTATATTCTCAATTCCCAATACTACTAGAACTTGATCTCATTGGTATTTTCATGAATGTTTCAGTAGAAAAGTATTAATCATATATGTATTTAACCACTTGGTCAGTCCAGATTCTTCCCTTTAATAGATTCTGAACTTTTTTTTTTTTTTAAACTTTACAATATTGTATTAGTTTTGCCAAATATCGAAATGAATCCGCCACAGGTATACCCGCGTTCCCCATCCTAAACCCTCCTCCCTCCTCCCTCCCCTACCCTCCCTCTGGGTCGTCCAAGTGCACCAGCCCGAAGCATCCAGTACCGTGCATCGAACCTGGACTGGCGACTCGTTTCATACATGATATTATACATGTTTCAATGTCACTCTCCCAAATCTCCCCACCCTCTCCCTCTCCCACAGAGTCCATAAGACTGATCTATACATTGGTGTCTCTTTTGCTGTCTCGTACACAGGGTTATTGTTACCGTCTTTCTAAATTCCATATATATGCGTTAGTATACTGTATTGGTGTTTTTCTTTCTGGCTTACTTCACTCTGTATAATAGGTTCCAGTTTCATCCATCTCATTAGAACTGATTCAAATGTATTCTTTTTAATGGCTGAGTAATACTCCATTGTGTATATGTACCACAGCTTTCTTATCCATTCATCTGCTGAACTTTTAAAATTTAAATTCAATCATGTTAAATGGAATTTTTTCTTTGTTTTTTGCATTGTGGTTTTGGTATCTTGTTTTTGGCAATGTGTTGTTGATGTTGATTGTTTTTATTTCATGTGTTCAAGTACTGTCTCTGCATTTTTAGCTGTGTATCATTTCATTGTTTTTGTGTGTTTTTTTAACTGGATATTTTAAAGATTCAGTTAAAGAAACAACTTACATTGATTTGTCTACATAATCACTTTATTCTATTCATCAACCTGTGTTTTTTCCTTAAATTTCCACTTAAAATATTGCTTCACCGGTATCTTTGTAATTAAGTTACTGATATCCAGAAATGAAGGTAACTAGGTTTGGATACCTTTTTCAGTAAAACAAATGGTAAAGTAGGTAAAAGTAAGACAACATATCCTAACAGAATCTGATACATATTTTTGAATAATTTGCTGGTGCTATATGGTTGTAATTACTAATAACTGCTTTATTTTGCAATATAAGATGTTTATATTAATGTCTAGTTCTTAATAATATCATATTTACAAGCCACTTATTAATTAGATGAAAGATATTACTAGTAAAAAGTCATGACCCATATTCTTAAGTAGCATGTTGTATGACATTTTACAAAAGATTAATTATTTAAAATGTAGGTTAGTATTTATCTGCGTAATTTTTTTAAGATTTCATAAATCTCCTCTAATCCTCTAATGAGTTACTTTTTAACTCATAATCATTTCTAAGTATTTCACTTCCATATTTCATTCTTATAAAATGGAATCATTTGTAATCTCCTCTCATTTATTGCTAACTTATTTTCTAGTAATTTCAAGGAGCCTAGAACAAAGTCTGGCTCATAGTAGGAGTTCAAATGTTTTTAATGAATAAATATATTTTGTACTTTTTTCTATAATTTCAGCAACTCTTGCAGTACATGTTACTGAGAAACAACCTGTAACACAAAGAAGTTTTCTGGAAAAATAAAGTTCTGTCTCTTTTTTTTTTCATTGTCACTAGCCATTTTATTATGGTCACTATTCAACCTTTAATTTCAGATTTTAGGTAAAATGTTCTGTGTATCTTCTATCACCTGTGTCAGTTGAATGAACACTCTACCTCATTAAGTACTCTGTTGTTTGAAAATAAATAAATTAATTCTGTAACACACAACTTTGCAGCCTAGATGAAAATTTGCCAGTGTATCTCTCTAAACCATTTTATCTGTAACTAAATTATCTAAGTCCTGTCTGGCTTCAAAGTCCTCAATTTTAGGCATATAAAGCTGTTTTTAATAACTAGTTTGTTTTCATAGAAAAGGAAAAAAGTCTAAAGTACAACATTAATTTTCATTGTTGCATTAGAACTAGCTTTTCTCTGGTCTTCTCATCTGTACTTCATTAAGTCACATTATGCAGTATAATGTTGCAAGTTTGAAAATGCAGAAACAGTTCAAGAAATTGATTCTATTTGTTCTTTCTGTTCAATAGACCTTTGATCTGAAATGTTCAGTGGTGCCTGGCTGTTCCATGCAAGCCTCTTGGAAACCATTGTTCGCATTGTAATAGCCTTGTTATCAGGTTGTATGAATTAATTCTATCACATTAGCAGGAGGAAGTTATACTCACAGCACAGTCTAATAACCGTTTCATGTTACTGGCCGATTGATTGGGTAACAGGACGGCATACCACGTTTATAATTCAGTTGTGTTGCAAGGTGGTCCTAATTTCAGAATTTCAAAATGACAATACTAATTTCTGATTTCCCCAGGACACCTTGCCTAACTGGTCTTGGGAACCTAACCATGCATAACTGAAAAATGTCACAATGAAGCAGGCCACCAGTCCTGGTAAATTTCCTGAATCAAGAGAAAACACACACCAAAACACCCTACAGCACAATGAAACAACCACCCACAGACAAAAACAGAAACCACCCACAGAATGAAAGGCTGAGGGTCTACAGGCAGGGGGTCAACGAGGAGAAATATCAGGGTTCTTCAGGTAGTGAAAGTGAAAGTCGCTTAATCGTGTCTGACTCTTTACGACCCCATGGACTGTAGCCTGCCAGTTTCCTCTGTCCATGGAATTCTCCAGGCAAGAATACTGGAGTGGGTTGCCATTCCCTTCTCCAGGGGGTCTTCCCAACCCAGAGATCGAACCCAGGTCTCCTGCATTGTAGGCACATTCTTTACCATCTGAGCCACCAGGTACTGCCCAACCTTGTACTGACTTCCAATGCTACAGTAAGGGGAAGAGATCCCAGGAACTCTGCCTGTCCACCGCTGACTTCACCATCACTGAACTGTGGATGATATAATCAACAAGGGAATGGAATAATATATAATGTTGATGTTTCCATCACAAAGTGCTGACCTTGGCGATGGTGAAATGCAGTTATACAATTAATTTGAAAACTAATTTAGAAACTGTTTAAATCGACATATTAACAAAATAATTATTGGATGAGTAGATTTCATTTCTCTGCTTGATTAGGTTTGTGTATGTGAAAACAGGCTCATTTATTTATTTACTTGCTTCCTTACATCAGAAGATCCAGTGTGCACATTTTCCCTAAGCTTCTAGCTCATCACTCATTCACTCATTCTAGTTCTTCACATCATCAGTCCCAGAGCAGTGACCAAGTTAATTCCCCATTCATTTGTCTAAGGCACCTTCCCGGTCTACTCTTCTCTGATGCACAATTTCTTGGATATAGCTGTCTTCTAACAAACCAAATTGTTTGTGGCCAAACTCTTTTGGTAATAATTGTTATTGTTGGTCACTCAGTCATGTCCCACTCTTTGCAACCCCAAGGACTGTAGCCTGCCAGGTTCCTCTGTCCATGGTATTCACCAGGCAAGAATACTGGAGTAGGTAGCCATCCCCTTCTCCAGGGGGTCTTCCCAACTCAGGGACTGAGCCCAGATCTCCTGCATTGTAGGCAGATTCTTGACCATCTGAGACTTATAGTTGAGACTTCTTTAGATAATTGATAGGCTCTTATAACATCATTATTTATTTACTGAACTGTTTCCCTTCCTGGTATGACATCCCCTTGCTTCTTTTCCAGTCCAACTTATGCACATCCTTTACAATAAGTTTTTACATGAATCCTCCATGTCTCAGAGCTAGAGTGGACTTTTCTCACTTTTACTTTTAGAGTAAGGATGTCATTACAGGAGTTGATGTGATAATTAAATGAAATAGGCAGAATGGTTCCCACACCGAAAGCAAAATAAACATCAGCTGTATTTATGAATACCATTCACTCAGCACACTATTGCAACTTTTATTTCTTCCCTTTACCAAGAACTTTGGTGAGGGCATAGCACTCTGTTGGATACTCTACATGTATCTTTCTACTTCTCACAGCCAACTCACCAAGTCTACACTTTGCTCTTTTTCCTAGTTAAAAATGAGGAAAAGGATTTACAGACATGTTAAGTAACTTGTCTTATTTTGTGGAGCTCTTATGGGAAAGCTGAGGCTTAAACCACAAGCATTTGTCTCTAATTCTTACACTGCTAACAATTACCGAACCTTGCCTCTGAATAACAGTGTGGCTGTCTTTATGCATATTAGTATCCTAATCTTTTTGCTAGACACTTTGACATTTATACATATTTTCATATGTCTACGCATTTTCTCTAATTATATTTTACTTCTTTGGAAAGCAGGGACCACAGCTACCCTTATTCCCTCCCTTCCTTTATCCCTTCCTTCCTACCTTCCTCCCTTCTTTCTTAAATTTCTTTCATGTCTGATGCAGTGCCTTATACAGGAATGCTCAAAGCTGTTTATTCTTTGTTATAATTTGCCATCTTACTAAAACATTGGCCTCATTAGGCACACAATTGAACCAAGCAAAAGCTCACAAAGTTGTTAGAAAGCCCATGGCTGGAAGCTTAACCATATCATCTTTTCATTCTTCTACCACTCAGATGCCTCTTATTTCTTAGTGTTCTTTGTAGATTATTTTGGTTGCTTTTGTTGTTTTTTTTTATTGTTACTGTGGCTTGTACTTTGATCCTGGGGTTTATTGAAATACTGCTTTAGACCCTTCTGAACTTCTAGGATGCCCAGGGAACCTAAGGATGGAAATGAATTCATTCTCAGCTGTTCACTTTTCAAATAACAAGAAATGAAGTAGTTTATTTTTCATTTGTTGTATACTCCTCAGTAAGGAAAATGAACAGTTTTATTACCTATCATTTGTTGTATTTGTTCAGTATAACTGGCAGACATGCCTTGTTTACTTTTTGAAAAATGAATATGAGGTGGATAGATTCAGAAACTCATACCAGGATTTAAAATGTACCTTCCATGCTTCAGAATTATGTA
This sequence comes from Bos mutus, assembly GCF_027580195.1. Classification (NCBI taxonomy): domain Eukaryota; kingdom Metazoa; phylum Chordata; class Mammalia; order Artiodactyla; family Bovidae; genus Bos; species Bos mutus. The sequence continues at coordinate 82,350,663 of NC_091618.1, forward strand.
TGCTTTTCCCGCCTGAAGGGACTGTCTGTCTAAGTTTTTGGACAGCTAGAACTTTTAAATCTTAAGCTATTAGCCATCTTTCGGCACTTCTCAAAGAACTTTAAAGCAGTCAGACAATAAGACAAATCCATAGGCCTTGTTTATTAAATTCATAGGTGAACCTTGAAATCAGCCATATATACCTACATGGTGCTTTGTGGACACAGCATATATTTTCATTAACTAGACAGTCATTGGACTGTTTGTCTGTGTGTGCTCAGTTGCCTTAGTCATGTCCAACTCTTTGTGACCCCATGGACTGTAGCCCACCAGGCTCCTCTGTCCATGGGATTCTCCAAGCCACAATACTGGAGTGTGTTGCCATGCCCTCCTCCAGGGTATCTTCCTGACCCAGAAATCGAACTGGTGTCTCCTGCACTGCAGAAGGATTCTTTACCCACTGAACCATCTGGGAAACCCCAAGTGGGCCTCTGTAGATCCAGGATAAAATGAGCCATGCTTTCTTCAGACTCTCTGCCTTTGCATTTCAGTCTTTCTATTCGATTATCACCAGCTTCTGTAGGAAGCTCTGCTTGCCCAGTTCCTTTCATGGGGTTTATTTAGAAGAAAGTCCATAGAAAATATCTTTCTAATCTGTGAAGAAATTTGTGAGAATGTGTCTCTGGGATCGGGCTTCTCAGGTGGTGCTGGTGGTAAAGAACCAGCCTGCCAGTTGCAGGAGACATAAGAGATTCAGCTTCAATCCCTACATGAGAAAGATCTCCTGGAGACGTGCAGGGCAACCCACTCCAGTAAATTTGCCTGGAGAATCCCACGGACAGAGGAACCTGGCAGGCTACAATCCATAGGGTCGTACAGAGTCAGATACAACTGAAGCAAATTACACACACCACGCATCTCTGGGATCTCTCAAACCTTGTGCTCATTATCTCAATATTTGTACACTGGTGGAGAGCAGCAGGTCTGAGACTCCATCACAAGTGATGACATAGAAATAATTGTGACAACAGTGACTTCCAGGTTGTGTTAGTGACAACCCATCTGTACAGAAGGCCTGATATTTCTACCCTAAATGATATCGAAATTTTAACTCAGTTAGAAAGACAGTGTCAAGATAATTTACCATAGGTGGTAAATTCACTAGCTCGATGACATTATCAAAGACACAGTCATTCCTTCTTCTTGTCCTGCCATCCCCTTGGTCTTCTTGTCTCACTCGAGGCCACATGTTTGCTGTTGCTGGTTCAGATAGCCCATGAAGACCTGACCAAGTTAAGCAGATTAGAGGACTCTTTCTCATACTTCCTGAAAATGACAGAAGCCTTTCACAGATGGTCTGCTACAATCCCCCCATGTGTCAATGGACAGAACTGGTCACGTATATATATATGCAAGAGAAATGGGGCCACTGTGATTGACAAGGGAAGAGGGCTGACAGACCCACCCCGAAGTTAGAGTTCCATCAGCAGAGAAAAGAAGAAAATTACTTTTGAGGAGGTAATAGAGTGCCTGGGCTTCCCAGACGGTTCAGTGGTAAAGAATCCACTTCTCAATGCAGGAGATGCAGGTTCTATCTCTTGTTCAGGAAGATCTCCTACAGAAGAAAATGGCAACCACTCCAGTAATCTTACCAGGAAAATCCCATGGACAGAGGAGCCTGGCAGGCTATAGTCCATGGGGTCACAAAAGAGTCAGATAAGACTTAGCGACTAAACAACAACAGTGTGTTTGCTAAATTAATCCCCTTTTTTTTTAATTTTTAAAATTTGTTTAATTAAAGGATAATTGCTTTACAGTATTGTGTTGTCTTCTACCAAACATCAAATGCTGTAGAAGGTGTGGAGAACAGGGAACCCTCTTGCACTATTGATGGGAATGTAAATTAATACAACCATGTGGAGAACAGTATAGAGATTCCTTAAAAAACTAGGAATAAAACCATCATATGACCCAGCAATCCCATTACTAAGCATATACCTTGAGGAAACCAAAAGTGAAAAAGACACATGTACCCCAATGTTCAATGCAGCTCTATTTACAATAGCTAGGCAAAACTAGATGTCCGTCAATAGATAAATGGATAAAGAAGCTGTGGTACATGTATACAATGGAATATTAACTCAGCCATAGAAAGGAACACATCTGAGTCAGTCATAATGAGGTAGATGAACCTAGAGCCTATTATACAGAGTGAAGTAAGTCAAAAAGAAAGAAACAAATATCATATACTAACACATGTTGGGTCTAGAAAGACAGTACTGATGAACCTATTTGCAGAGCAGCAACAGAGACACAGACATAGAGAACAGACTTACGGACATGGCTGGAGGGGTGGGGAGGAAGGAGAGGACGGGATGTACAGAGAGAATAACAAGATGGAAATATATATCGTATATTACCGTATGTAAAATAGCTGCTGCTAAGTCGCTTCAGTCGTGTCCGACTCTGTGCGACCCCAGAGAGGGCAGCCCACCAGGCTTCCCCGTCCCTGGGATTCTCCAGGCAAGAACACTGGAGTGGGTTGCCATTTCCTTCTCCAATGCATGAAAGTGAAAAGTGAAAGGGAAGTCACTCAGTCGTTCCAGACTCTTAGCGACGCCATGGACTGCAGCCTACCAGGCTCCTCTGTCCATGGATTTTCCAGGCAAGAGTACTGGAGTGGGGTGCCATTGCCTTCTCCATGTAAAATAGCTAGCCATTGGCAATTTGCTGTATGACTCAGGGAACTCAAACTAGGGCTCAACTCTGTAACTACATAGAGGGATAGGGTGGGATAGGAGGGAGGTGGGAAGGATGTTCAAGTGGGAGGGGACATAGCTAAACCTATGGCTGATTCAAGCCTACTCTTTTTGACTCTCTCCTTGGACTTTATCTTATGGAGAAGGCAATGGCAACCCACTCCAATACTCTTGCCTAGAAAATCCCATGGACGGAGGAGCATGGTAGGCTTCAGTCCATGGGGTCGCGAAGAGTTGGACAGGACTGAGCGACTTCACTTTCACTTGGACTTTATCTATTATCCTTAGTGTTTCTTATCCTGAGGGCTTAATTACCTGATCCAAATGCAAGAATTTCCTTTTAATCCCTAAGGTAAAGTTCCAGGAGCCCCTCAGATATTTCTATTCTGATATTTACAATGCACATTTAACTGTTTCAATCATGCTAAATTGACTACTACAGCAATTAAAAAGTACAAGAAATATTAATAAAAATAATTTCTAGTCTCCTGGCCCAGAAGCCACTGAAGTTTACATTTTGAAATATTCTGTTCTTTGTACTAAGCAATGCTGAATGCTTTTTTGGCCAAACTACATGTAGGATGGATTTTAAAAAGGAAGATTTAATATACATTGTAGTGCTCTTTTTACTACAAAAAAGGAAGGAATTTAGAACCTACTTATTTAAGTGCAAATGCTGCCTCCTACCTAAGTCACTTAATCAGGACACTTTAATTTCTACAATGGTGAAATTCAGATAATAATACCTGCCCCTGGTCTACCTCTTTGGGAAGCTGGGCGGATTCATTAGATAAAGTATTTAAAGCCCCTCAGAGAGAAGTGGCATATGTAAAAGATGTTATTATTTCTAGGGAAGAATGAAGCAGTGTCTCTTTTACAGTCTATGCTTCTAGAATTTTCCCCTCTTACTCATTCAGCTGAAGTGCCAATTTGGTGAATTTTAATTCATCATATGAGACCCTTCTCATTCTCAAGTAGTTGCACTTAAAGAAAAGATTTTCAAGTACTGCCTTCGACGATGGGAACTGTATGTAATTCCCGAGTTTCTCTGATTATTTCAAAGCATGGCCTTGCAAATTGGTGTGCATGCTGGACTCTAGTTACATCTGTAAAAACAAGCAGTGACTATATTGAAGACTGTGACCTGAGCCCCTTTTCAGGTCACACTCAATCCTGGTTTCTTCCATGAAGTGTTAGCCTATGACAGCAGTCCTTACTGAGAGCTTATATGGCCAGAAGAGCCTTCACTGATCAGTAGAGAACTGGTTCTCAAACACAGGACATTGGAGTTTAAACAGAGGCATGTTCTGAATACACAAAATCATTCAGAGGTTAATTGTTCAGCTTTGTACGAGAAGAAAGAAATCTGTTACACCCATTTACATAGAAATGGGTCAAGTAAGAACTGACTCATTAGAAAAGACCCTGATGCTGGGAAAGCTTCAAGGCAAGAGAAGGGGATGACAGAGGATGAGATGGTTTGGTGGCATCACTGATTCAATGCACAAGTTTGAGCAAGCAAGCTCTGAGAACTGGTGATGAACAGGGAATCCTGTCGTGCTGCAGTCCATGGGGTCGCAAAGAGTTGGACACGACTGAGCGATGGAACTGAACTGAAGATCATTTTGGACATAGAAGACAAACTGAGAGTATAATCTTTATTTATTCCCGTATGCACTTCATGAAATACGTTACTTTTAAATATCCTTTTTAACCAATAAGTTTTCCTATTTAGGTCGAAATCCCTGTCATTTTCTTCTAGAATTCTCAGTTTTAGTTATACATTTAAATTTCCCCACTTTTTTTTCACCTCTAACTGCATTTTCCAGAGGTTTAGCTCTTTAAGCTGTCTTATTGGACACTGAGCACCTTTGTTAACCTACACAGGAATGGTTTCTAGTTGATAAGTTAGCAAGTGCTCCTGTGTTTTAATGACTGAAAATGTGGCTTGCTGTTAACCAATTTGTGTTTTGCCCAGGGGCATGGAAGCTCATTACGGATGGGATGGGGCCAGCCCTGTTTCCCCACAACACTTTTTGAAGGAAGCAAGTAACTGGGTCTGCTACAGAGCTGGATGTCAATACTGGCTTGCCCTAACACTTTCAATCAGCTTTTAACAACCTTCAATCATTCTCTCTTCCTAGAAAAAAGTCAACCTACCATTCTTCAGAAATCAAAACAAAAAACTTCCCTCAAAGCAAAAGGGTACCCATAGAACTTTATCTGAATCTTGACTTCACATGTGTGGGCTCTTAAAAAAAGCTAGCATTTCTTATTTTCTTCATGCTTCTAGCTCTAAAAGGAAAAGGAGGGAAATGAGCATTGGGTTTTACTCAGTAATGACATAATTCCAAACTTAGCCAGCCAGCCTTTGTGACCTCACAGCTTAGTAAAAGAAGCAAGAGAGGGCATGGTGAGATTCTGCCAATCAGAGAAAAGGCCATGCTGATTTACTTTTCCAGAAGCAAAGAGTAGAAGAAGAAAATCAAGGGTTAGGTCATGTCTAGGTCCACTTATCACATGGAGAAACAATATAGGGTACAAGGGAAAAAGAAACAAGAGAGAAAAAAAGAAGGGAGGGTGCCCTTAAGACTTGGTAACACCATCCATTGATCAAAGTCATGTACTGGGTGCTGACTCTTCTGATCATAAACTCCACCCCTGCCTCCCAGCACCCCTTGGTAGAAGCCAGAAATGAGAATGAGTGGAGATGGAGCTGGTACAGGAGAAGGCAGACATGTTTTGTCTTGTTTTTTCCTATAATGCTATTATGATTGTCCCTAGAAATACCAACTTCATTTACCCCCAAAGCATTGGATGTCTATAGTGTCTTCTTCTGAAGCATTCACAGCCAGTAGGGATGCCAAGACTAACCTAAAAAGCTAAGTTTTAAGGATTTGATTAAGGATTTTCTGAGTGGTTTTGAGAAAGAAATACCATGGCTTTGAGATTCAAATATATCCTAATAACTTTCCCCATGAAAAGATAAATATTGATCAACTTATAAGAAGGAACCCACACTTCCGTTTTGATACAAAGAAATGGCAGGTATAAAAAGAGCACCCTCATCTTTTGCCTAAAGAAAGAATATTAGTAAGATATACTTGCAATAAACATGTAGTAGACAGGAATTCCCTGGCAGTCGCACGGTTCGAGCTAGGCACTTTCACTGTCAGGGCTGGGGTTCAGTCCCTGATCAGGGAACTAAGATCACACAAGCCACGTGGCCAAAAACAAAAAACAAACACACACATGTAATAGAGTTACTGTATGTTATACTTACTATATACTAGACTCTAAGGAGTGTATTTAGTCTTACTGATTTAATCCTTACAACATCCCTGATACAATTATTATTGTTATTATCCCCATATAGTAGATCAAGAAAAGTAAAGCTCAGTGGTTAGTCACTTCCCAGAGGTCATATAATTAACAGTGAAAGCCGGGTTTAGAACTAGAGTGCTCCTGCTATAGAGGTCTTGATGTTGATTATTCTGCTACACATATAATGAAGAAAAAAACTTAATGTAGAAAACAGTACTAATTATAGATATTCAAAATATACCAAATATACACATAGAAAGAATAGTTATAACAAGACATCATTAGCCTATGTTAACATAAAGTCACTTATATGGAAAGTCTCAGGCAGAGAGTCAAGATCAAGATTATCAGACTATAACATAGTAGGAGGACAATATTTCATTGTTAGCATTTTTTGCAATTAAGATCATTTGCTTAAAAATAGAGACATGTTTTATGAGGTTCTGAGATAGTAGAAAGCAGCAGCTCAAAAGAAGTAAAACTAAAAGAAGAAAGAGCCCTGCAAATTCATGACTCTCCCATAGAAAACATGAGTCCACTGGAAATGGACCTGCAAACTCATTTCTTGAACATTGTCATAAAGCCCCAGGTTCCCTTCATGATGACTGACTAATAACAATGGTGCTTCATTATGATAATAAAATGGCCAGTAGTGCCTCATGGACTAATGCATTTTATAAAATTGTACCCATGCTTCAAGCTCAATTTTCATTCGCAGTTTATTGCTGGACTCCAAAATATTCTAGTTTCTAAATTCTACTATTGAGATAAAGAGAGGAGAAAAACTTACTTTTTCCTTTTTTAATGCATTTGGTAGCTGAACCACGTTAAAGTGTTACCTAGCCAAAAATATTTTTAAAGTTGTCTATGAATCCAGTATTCATAAGCATATGTAACTCCTTTACTCTCAGACTAGATAAAATTGTGATAGATTGAATCTAATAAGGTTATCATCTACTACATAAAAAACTCATTTCTTTCAGTGGCTCTTAGCTTTAGCAACTTTTCTTAGAGTCACGTCTTAAATATTGTGTTTCCAGTTCACTTGTACTTGTAAATAAATTTTTAAATTTGTAAATTACATTATTTATGATATATGTAAATTTTGATTTCTCATGGAAAAGTATATAGACTTTTAATATGACCTCTTATAGGCAAACCTTTATCAGTTTGATAAAGGTTTTCATAGTGATTAACTAATAATAGAAATACCATTTATAAGGCATGGATCAGCTTGTCATTATTCAAAGTTGTTATCAGGTAAATATTCATTCTTTCACTTTAAATGTGAGAAAACTAGGATTCAGAGAGGCTAAATAACCTTCCAGGTTTTACATAACTAGTAAATGGCAGAACCAAAATTTGGACCCAGGTTTGTCTGTCTTCAAAGCCTGTGCTCTTTCTATGCTGGAACGCTGCTTAGAAATTTGGTCCTTCCCTGGGTCGGCTGCCTCCTTTGCTTTATATGTCATTCAGTGCTGCCTCCCGCTGATCACCGCTGGTATTACACTGTAGTCAGCCCTTCAATACAATCCAGTGAAAACAACCAGTTCTTGTCGGGAGCAGATCATTTAGGAGTATTGATTCTAAATTTGTCATTGTTTTCCATGAAAGCTAAGCATAGAGTATAAATTGCCACTCACCACATAAAGTTGATGACTTTCTATGCCCAAATGACTTGACAATTTGTGATTTCACCCCTAGGAGTTTTTTTGCTAACATTTTTCAAGACAAAATATTCAATCCCTGTCTAAAATGATCAAATTTTGCCCTGCAGCAAACCTGTAAATTTTTGCAAGGACTTGTGAAACTTCGCCAGGCAAGAGATCCATAATTTCACACCATTCTGTTCTCACTGCTTTCCTCAATGTACACTATTTTGTTTGAAACCGCCAAGATAAGAAAGTAAAAATTTAAGGGGCAAGTAAGAAACTCCCTCCCCATCTTGTATAAATAAAAGTGCTATATTTACAATAAAGGTGATCAATCTGTACTCAAAAATTTAAAGAAAGGCAAAAAATTCATTTCAGATACAAACACACCTCATTGTATTGCCCTTTGCTTTATTAGGATTCAAAAATGTGGCTTTTTTTTTTTTTTAAATAAATAGAAGGTTTGTGGCCATTCTGTGTCAAGCAACTCTTATTAGTACCTTTTTTTCCAACATAATTTGCTCTTCTTTCACAATATTTCAAACTTTTTCATTATTATTATATTTGTAATGGTGATCTGTGATCAGTGATCTTTGACTTTACTATTGCAAAAATATCACTACTCACTGAAGTTTCGGGTCATAATTAGCATTTTTTAGCAATAACATCTTTTTTAATTAAGGCTTGTACCTTTTTTTAGACATAATCTATAAGTATAGTGTAGCCAGAACTTTTATATGCACTGGGAAACTGAAATATTTGTGTGACTCCCTTAATTGTGATATTCACTTAATTGAAGTGAATTAGAACCAAAGCTGCAACATTTCCAAGTTATGTCCATATTTAAAAATATAGCTTTACCAAAAAAAATGGCAACGTTACATGTTTCTACTCTTTTAATATCCTGTTGTATATATTGACATAAAATATTTTTGATTTTCTGCCTACTGTGTCCAACACTATCAGCCTATGTTACAAATTAGGATTTCGGCAAAGGGCCTGTGTGGGCTGTGTACTATTGTTATAACAAGGCAGCAAAACGTTCTGTTCCTATCTGGAATAACACTAAATCTTTCATTATTCACCATTAATTTTATGCATACCTACCTTTTTTTTCCATGTTGAAAAACACCAATAAATTCAAGCCAATCAAAAGGTAGATTTTGCCACTCTCTTCAAAATTTCCGTCTTTCTCTCTAGGTCCTTTTTTTTTTCCTGCATGATAATAATTAATATCCCCCTATGTTCAAATTTTACTTGTTCATTCTTCTTGCTGTCTAATTTCTCCTTCAAAGATCTCATCCATTTTCATGGATTCAGTTCTGCTTTTACTTGAATAATTCCAAAATCTCTATTGCAAATCTTTTCCTCTTGTGTCGGCACTCACCATTTATTTCCAAATGTTCACCGGACATTTCTACTTTGATGATTCGTCCCTTCTGAATAAATAAGCATTTCACCCCCAAACAACCTTCTCTCCTTGTTTCCTTATTATTTTTGAGATTAGAAACACGTTTCTAATCACCCATTCTTGAAACCTTGGACCAGGGATCACAGATGGCAAAATTCACATACCAGAAACAGGAGTTCATTTACAGTAGGGCTGGTGCTTCTGAACGAACTGGGAGCTTTGCCCCTTGTTACTCATCGCCACCTAATGGTCACCATGCAGAAGAGCAGGCCCAGTTTTTCCTGATCCTATTTTTCAAAGAAAAACATAAATCTTGATTTTGTTGTGAAATCTATCCAATATGTTTAGATGCTTTCAACTGTTAAGCAAGATTAAACCTTTTGGGAGCCACAGGAAGTATTTTATGAGCATGTCTATCCCAAGGGCTATTTGTGACCATTTTACAGGCACTGAGTTAAAAAACAATTGGAATAAAATATTAATATAAATAAGTGAAAGGCTTCCCAGGTTGCTCAGTGGTAAAGAAAAACCACCTGCTAAGCAGGAAATGCGGGTTTGATCCCTGGGTCAGGAAGATCCCCTGGAAATGGCAATCCACAGCAGTATTCTTGCCTGGGAAATCCCATGGACAGAGGAACCTGGTGGGCTACAGTCCATGGAGTCACAAAAGAGTTGAACAGGACTCAGCAACTAAACAGCAGCAGCAATAGCAACTAGGTTATGATAATGACAGGAGAGCAAAAAGAGCCAATCCAACAGAGTAGAGACATTCCAGCCACCCAGGACCTTGGGCCACTTTGCTTCAGTTCAGTTCAGTTCAGTTCAGTCGTTCAGTTGTGTCTGACTCTTTGCAACCCATGGACTGCAGCACACCAGGCCTCCCTGTCCATCACCAACTTCCCAAGTTTACTAACTCATGTCCATTTAGCCGGTGATGCCATCCCACCATCTCATCCTCTGTCGTCCCCTTCTCCTCCTGCCTTCAATCTTTCCCAGCATCAGAATCTTTTCAAATGAGTCAGTTCTTCACATCAGGTGGCCAATAGATTTAATGGACTAGATCTGATAGACAGAGTGCCTGATAAACTATGGATGGAAGTTCGTGACATTGTACAGGAGACAGGGATCAAGACCATCCCCAAGAAAAAGAAATGCAAAAAAGCAAAATGGCTGTCTGAGGAGGCCTTACAAATAGCTGTGAAAACAAGGGAAGCGAAAAACAAAGGAGAAAAGGAAAGATATACCCATCTGAATGCAGAGTTCCAAAGAATAGCAAGGAGAGATAAGAAAGCCTTCCTCAGTGCTCAGTGCAAAGAAATAGAGGAAAAGAATAGAATGGGAAAGGCTAGAGATGTCTTCAAGAAAATTAGAAATACCAAGGGAACATTTCATAAAGGCTCAATAAAGGACAGAAATGGTATGGACCTAACAGAAGCCACTTTGCATAGTGTTCCAAAAAAATGGTTTAATCAGGGAGATAAGTGACATTGAGCTAAACCCAATAAACCTGAAATAAAGTATCATGCATTGTAAATCAGTGGGCAAATAATACAAGAAACTAGAAATTAGAAAAAAGTGATCTTGATTCTCCAAAAATAAGCCACAGATTATGTTTCTTTCCTTCAAGTTTCTCCTAAGCATGAAAAGCCAATTTCTAGCCTAAGGCTAGTAGATTTCAGTGAACATGCAGCCCACGTCTCTAATTTTTACTTTGTTCTCTTAATCTTTTAGAAGTAATGTACATTTTGTTTTAACATAGCAAAATTACTGTAAAAAAAAAAGCTGCTGGAAATAGATATTATAGACATCTCAAATTAGACTAGTAGAGACTAACTCAAAGACATATACTATACTGATGAGACAAAGCAATCTGTGACATTAAGCAGCTCTCTTAAGACATCAAAAAGACATGTGTGGATGAAATTAAGTACATATAAATGCATCTAATGGTTCCTTACAAAACTTAAAATTTTGATTTAATAACTCGACACTTGAGGCTTTTAATTGTAAACCCAATACTGATTGAGAAAATTAAAGAACTGTAGAAACTTAATCAATTCAATGTTTTTTTCAGTATAATGTAAAGGGTAAATTTTAAACATAAAATAAATTAGAAGTATAAGCACATAAAACACCTGGTTAAGATTATACATTTAAATGCTCAAGCTACCAGTACTAAATTTATGTTAACTATAAATTAGCTGAGTGCCTGAATAAATAATATCAAACTTATATTTCATTTGTATATGCTTTAGAAATAGACTTTTATCTTCTGATAACTTTTTTACCTAAGTTATGGCAAATTGGTTTGATAAAAAATACCTTATGGATGAGAACGGAAAATACATTATATGAAATATTATGGTATAGGGGCTTTTGAATTTTTTCTGAGTTGTTATTGATCCATATGCATTTACTTTTTAATTTAGAAAAAATCTAATATCTTGTAAGAAGATGCATACTTTTTTAAATTGAGAAACTGAACTACCAAGTTAATATAGTATCAGTTTATTGTACTTCAAATTTCCAAAGCACAAGCATTTCAGAATACTGAAAGGCTATATTTAGAGTGAGATCTACATATTCCTTGCAGATGGAATAAGTCCATGAATATGTGTTGGTATCATTCTTGCCAGTCCTAATAAAACTCTATCTATAGTATATTTGAACAAAACTCGTTATACATAAAAACTGAAACATCAAACCATTATGTATCCTTTAAGTGTAGATAAAATAATTTTACATCCATACAATATTTTTAAATGTTGACTTTAGTAAAAACTTAAAATCCCCTAAAATTTGAAATGAAAATTCATGATGTACAAAATTATGAAAGAAAAAAAAAAAACCTGTCTTCTCCAAATATTCTATAACTTTTTTGAACACAATCTTAGTGTTATGATTTAATCTTCCTCATTTACATTTGCCAAGTGTATCTGAGTTTACAAAGTGTTTTCATATAGGATACAACATATAACCCACATGGTGGCCTTTGTGAAAAGAGGGTTTATTATAATTTTAATGTTGGGATAAGTCTCATAGAAGAGAATGACCATCTTCAATCATCACACATCTAGAACAAATGGCAAAACTGAAGCTTAAAGCCCTGGTTTTCCGATTCCTGACTTCAAACTCTCTTTCTAATAGACCATGATCTCTTCTGACAAGTTCTGATCAGGTTTCTATTTTCCTCCATTCATCTTGCATCGTTATATATGAAGGAAATGTAAGTGTAACCATTTAAAACTTCTGCATTTCTCTTTTTAATTGGGCCCTTGTTGTATTCCCAGCTTTGTCTGAGCATAACTGGAATGTGAAATCACGTTCGCATTTGTGTGTTTTCTGCATGTGAGGACACACATACATATGTATACATGTAATGAATTCCTGTAGAAGTGAATGTACGGATTCCTTTTATTTTCTGTGACAGAAAGATAGTTACAGTTCTGAGAAAAGAATAGAAGAAAAGAGGGGAATATCAAAAGCTATGTAGGAAGCAGAGGCTATAGTAAAATGGGAATAGGCAGTGAAACATTATTTTACTGCAGTGATGGTCAGGTGCATAGGGGCTTGCCAGGTGGCATTAGTGGTAAAGAACCTGCCTGCCAATGCAGGAGACATAAGAGGTGTGGGTTTGATCCCTCAGTCAGAAAGATCCCCTGGAGGAGGTTATGGCAACCTACTCCAGTATTCTTGCCTGGAGAATGGACAGAGGAGCCTGGTGAGCTATAATCCATAGGGTCGCAAAAAATTGGACACAGCTGAAGAGACTGAGCATGCACAGGTGCATGGAGCCCGTTTTGCATTGTAAATGCATAATTCTTAGGAGTCTGAAATTCTAGAAGCGAAACTGTATGGGCCAGAATTTTTGAGAATGAAACACTGTACTGAACAAATGTATAATCCTGTTACCTAAACTGGCATAAACCTATTCCACATTATTATTATTGGCTGGCCATGTATTTTATATAGCTTACTTTTGTCTACTGTCAATATAAAACGTGACCAATAATATAAATTATATTAGGGATTAGGAAGGAAGTCTGCTTTTGACTTAAATTGAAAATGTGCTCAAAAAGACATTGGTAGAGATCAGTCTTAATCTGATTATTTGGCCTTGTACTTATGACAAGTACTTTCTTTCTTTCTCAAAATATACCTTGTCTTCTGCCAGGCTTCACAGTATACTTAAAATTGCACTTTAGGACTTCAGCTTGGGTTAGGGTTAGTGTTAGGGTTGGGTTTTGTCATGGAAAGTTTGCTTCCAGAAAAAGAGGAAAATAAGATGGGCTCTCATAGGCTTCACACCCAGTTTAAAGAATCATCTGAGACTCGCTCTGTGTGTCTCTCCAGGGAAGGCTCACCCCTCAGTTCAACTCATTCCTTGGGGGCCCCTCTTATACCAATGGGAGGATGCTTAGTGTTCCATTTCTGCAAACTGACTTTTTTATATTTCAAACTTCAGGAGACTGGATCAAAGTCATTATTTGAAAGATTATCTCCTCAAGCCTCTGGCATTCCCTTATGGTTCTATAACACATGCATCCTTGTACATGATGTGTGAATGCTCTCTGCATTGATAAGAAGCACAAACAACCAAGCCCAGTGTGAACCCACGTGGGAAAAAGTACCACCTAATTCAGTAGTACATGAATCTGTCTCCGATGGGGACAGAAGGTGTCACACGAGGCCATGGGCCACAGGGAGAGTGCCAATCATGTCGGTGCACATTCAGCTAAGTCTTGTGCACATCCTGTTTTTCCTAATGGCAGGCCAACCATTTCTCCTCTGGAGTCATGTACACAATATGTAGAATGGTTATACAGAAGAAATCCATGGCAACAGCACATACAGAGCTGGTTGATTTATTTGGAAAAAATAAGTTTACCTATTTTTTTTTAACCTTTGAAAAATATACATTTCTTTAGATTGACTTGATTCAACCTTGAGAAAATAAAAAAGAACATTGCTGTACAATTTTTTAGCCAAGCTTATCTTGGGCTTTATGAATAACCTAAAGGCTATTCATCCTTCCCTTTAGAAGCCTTGTGGGTATTTTTCTGTGCTGTGTACATTTTCGTCCTCAAGAGTATTTTCTTCTCATTCTCCTAGATACCTTGGGACAATTATTTTTTCTCTGCAGATACCTTAGAGGACTATTTAAGACCCTACCATTCCATCTACTCTTAGCCTCACCTGAAGGGCAAAATCCCTAAGATCTTGACACAAATCCTGATAAATACATGGAATTATTAAAGGTGCCATCTCAGCAGAAGAGAGTTTCTGCTGCCTTTGTTCTCAGGGGAATACATATTTCACCCAGTAGCGAGACACCCAACTGCAGCTACAATCAGAAATCTCTGAAATGCCTTTAAGCTAATCATCTTTGAACACAAACCTTTGTTGTTGAATAAGGGACCTTCTAGATGCATGGCACAGAAACCTTCTTTTTTATTATTATTAGTATTTTGTTTCTTCCTTTTTTTTTTTTTTTTCCCTGCACCTTGCATGAAACAGCATCAAGCCTGTCACTACCACCAGTAAGGTTCAGTGATCTGTCAACATTCACCCCTGATGAAGACAGTGAGAGTTCAGGAGAGACCCAAACAGAGTGTTTGCAAAAGAGCATTTTTATATGTTTTCTTCTGACAGCCCTAGTTTAACAGAAAATAGTTGGAGTGTGCCCAAAAATGGGGAAAAATGAAAGACAGTAGTGGTAAGTTAGGATAGCATGACATGATGGATCTGGGCTACGACAAACCGAATTGGAAAAAAGCTTCCCTGGGGACCAACTAGGCCAGGTTTGCTGAATTGTATTTCTTGATTTCTTACTGTGCAACAGTGCTTTTTACCATTAGATTGACTAGGCTTCAGAATATTTTTAAAATTGTACAAATCAAAATCCATGTAGCTTAAAAATGAAGGATGTAAAAGGTTTAGGAGTTTGATGTATTGAAAGGCATTCTGTATTCCCTCATGTGAGTATTAAATATACACTTTGTCTGTCTGATGAATTTTAAATCTTTGTGGAAGGCAGTGCACTGGATAGCAGTTTACAGGGCTAAAAACCCTGGTTGGAAAGAAGGATACAGGCTGCAGAGATTCAAAGCTTCTTCCTTCTTATCTCCCATGGATGTCCTGGGAATTACAACATGCAGCCTCTGTAGATTCTCATTTGTTCTGCCTGTGTGCTCAGTCGCCTCAGCCATGCCCGACTCTTTGCAACCCCATGGGCTGTAGCCCACCAGGTTCCTCTGTCCATGGGATTTTCCCCAGTAAGATTATTGGAGTGAGTTGCCATGCCCTCAGCCAGGGAATCTTCCCAAGCCAAGGACTGAACCTGTGTCTCCCACGTCTCTGGCTTTGCAGGCAGATTCTTTGCCACTGAGCCACTTGGGAGGCCCCACCATTTGTTCTGAGATGTTTATATAAAGGAACCTTAAATCTGAGGCCCTCTTAACAAAAGTGTGATGCCTTGTTCGTATTACTTATCCTTTCAGTTCATACACAGTGACTTTCACACACCCTAAGATGAAGTCAAAAGAAAAATAAGAAGAGGGAAAAAGACTTATTTTACAGCTGATAAATTTGTCAAATCTTCATGTACCACATGACAACACGTAACTAGACAGTCTGATTCTTTAAATAACCACCCACAAAAAGCTTTAAATGGATACCTAAATGAATGGAATATCTTAACTACTCAGAAAACTTTAGGTACTTGAGCAACAGAGGCATAAACAATTTGGGTCCTATTTTCAAGAAGTTAACAACCAATTTGAATAATTCATGAAATAGATTGCAAAATGATATGTATCAAGTGACAGCCATGCTCAAAACAAATAGCAAAATATCTACTGGGCTCAGGCAAAACAACTCCATAATTTTCCCCATCAGCTATTCACATCGAGGAGAGGGTGTTAAGAAAGTGACTGGTGAAAGTGAGTTTTGGTTGAAGATGAAAATATAGAAGATCTGAGCACTGAGTCATGAGAGCTAAATGGTAAGACACGGGGTCAGCCAGTATTCAAATAGGAATCACACACTGAAATGTTTATGACTGGATGTAAAGACATAAATGATGTGGTTTAAGTGTTGAGGCAAATGGGATAGTTTCTGTCTGGAGTAGAGAGAGGACAATTGCTTGTCCTATCTGGGAAAAACAAAAAACAAAAAAACAGCTGCTTTTCAGCTGTAGATCATTGATGCGTGCAAGAATATAGAAAAAAATTGCCAAATCGTTTGCATTTTTACATGAACCCTCTTGATTTTAAATATTAGCAAATACTTTTTAAAAAAAATTTTGTACATTATGTAGATCAAATAAAATATACCTGAGATGTATTTTAGCCCATTATACTTTGTTATAACCTCTGTAGGTATAAAGAGTCAGCTTGAATTGTGGATACACAGTGTAGCAAATCTTTGAGTTTGAAAATGTGGAGGGTGAGTTAATAATGAGACTCAAATAGTTTTAGAAGTAGATATCTGGAGTGGGTAGGACTGAAGAGATAAAAGGGATTGGAAGTCAGGCAAATACAGGTTATTGAAGAGGTAATTAAACTAGCTGGGATAGTAGCAGATAACAAGGCAGAGAAGAACAGCATTAGCCTGGCATTGCCATTAAGGAATATGAAGGAGTTATCACAGAGAAGTAAGTACACAAGGTGTTATGATGTTGCCAGTGAGATGAGGAGAACAACATTCTGTGGCCTGACACTGAGCACATCACAGTGGAATGACCAAAATCTAGGGGGAACAAAAGTAGAGAATTACTAACAAGAGCAACAAAGAAAGCCTAAGTGAGTTTGACTTGGTTTGATAGTTTCTATCAAGAATATATCACATCAGTTGGTTAACTGAATTCAATTCATTTGCAAAAATACACTAAAGACTACACTTTCTAAAGTCTTGGCTTAAATATTTTGGAGGAGATACAGGGGACAGCAGTGAATATAAAAATGTATGACCCTCTACCTGTCTTTAAGGTGTTTAAATCTGTATGGAAAGCAGTGCACACACACACACATACACATACATATACACACTCACCCCTAAAATGAATCTTTTCTGGTATCTATATATAGATATATAGATATCATGTGTCAGAACTCTCCAGAGAACCAGCAAGACACACACACACACACACACACACACATATATATATATGGAGATTTATTATGAAGAATTAATTTCACATAATTATGGAGACTGAGAAATCCCTTTAATCTGTCATCTGCAACTTGGAGACCCAGGAAATCCAGTGGTATAATTTAGTCCATGTCCAGAGGTCTGAAAACAAGAAACCCAGAAAGAAGATGAGATGTCCTAGCTCAATCAGTGAGGCAGTGAAAAAGGGAGAAATTCCCCTTCCTCTATCTCTTGTTCTGGTCATGCACTCAGCAGATTAGATGATATCCACTAACAGGAGCAGAAGATATTAAGAAGAGGTGGCAGGAATACACAGAACAGCTATACAAAAAAACTCTTAATGACCCAGATAACCACGACAGTGTGATCACTTACCTAGAGCCAGACATCTTGGAGTGTGAAGTCAAGTGGGCCTTAGGAAGCATCACTATGAACAAAGCTATTGGAGGTGATGGAAGTCCAGCTGAGTTATTTCAAATCCTAAAAGATAGTGCTGTTAAAGTGCTGCACTCAATATGCCAACAAATTCGGAAAACTTCAGCAGCCACAAGACTGAAAAAGGTCAGTTTTCATTCCAATCCCAAAGAAAGGCAATGCCAAAGAAAGCTCAAACTACCACACAATTGCAGTCATCTCAATTGCTATCAAAGTAATGCTCATTTTCTCCAGGTGAGGCTTCAACAGTATGTGAACCGAGAACTTCCAGGTGTTCAAACTGGATTTAGAAAAGGCAGAGGAACCAGAGATCAAATTGCCAACACCTGCAGGATCGTAGAAAAAGCAAGAGATTTCCAGAAAAACATCTGCTTCTGCTTTATTGACTACGCCAAAGCCTTTGACTGTGTGGATCACAACAAACTGGAAAATTCTTAAAGAGATGGAAATATCAGACCACCTGACCTGCTTCCTGAGAAACCTGTCTGCAGGTCAAGAAGCACCAGTTAGAATCGGACATGGAACAACAGACTGGTTCCAAATTGGGAAAGGAGTATGTCAAGGCTGTATATTGTCACCCGTTTATTTAACTTATATGCAGAGTACATCATGTGAAATGCCAGGCTGGATGAAGCAGAAGCTGGAATCAAGATTGCCAGGAGAAATATCAATAACCTCAGATATGCAGATGTCACCACCCTTAAGACAGTAAGTGAAGAGGAACTAAAGAGCTGCCTCTTGATGAAAGTGAAAGAGGAGAGTGAAAAAGCTGGTTTAAAACTCAGCATTCAAAAAATGAGATAATGGCATCTGGTCCCATCACTTCATGGCAAATACATGGGAAAACAATGGTAACAGTGAGACTTTATTTTCTTGGGCTCCAAAATCACTACAGATGGTGGTGCAGCCATGAAATTAAAAGATGCTTGCTCCTAGGAAGAGAAACTATGACAAACCTAGACAGCATATTAAAAAACAGAGACATTACTTTGCTAGCAAAGGTCCATATAGTCAAAGCTATGGTTTTTCCAACAGTCATGTATGGATGTGAGAGTTGGACCATAAAGAAAGCCGAGCACCAAAGAATTGATGCTTTGAACTGTGGTGTTGTAGAAGACTCTTGAGAGTCCCTTGGACTGCAAGAAATCAAGCCAGTCCATCCTAAAGGAAATCAAACCTGAATGTTCATTGGAAGGATTGATGTTGAAACTGAAACTCCAATACTTTGGCCACCTGATGTGAAGCACTGACTCATTGGAAAAGACCCTGATGCTGGGAAAGATTGAAGGCAGGAGGTGAAAGGGACGACAAAGGATGAGATGGTTGGAAGTCATCACCAACTCAATGGACATGAGTTTGAGTAAGCTCTGGGGATTTGTGATGGACAGGAAAGCCTGGTGTGCTGCAGTCCATGGGGTTGCAAAGGGTGGGACATGACTGAGCAACTGAACTGAACTGAGCTCTTATTCTGAAGGACAATCAACTTTACTGAATCCACCAATTCCAATGTAATCTCATTTGGAAACACTCTCCCAGATATACTTGAAATGTTTAATCTGGGCATCTTTAAATGGTTAGGCTGACAGAAAATTAACCATATGCCATGCAAGTGTTTTTGCTTATTCTGAAGATCTACAATGCATTATTAACTGCTGGGTTCTTTCAGAGAATCCCAATAGCAAGCCAGAGGGAGTTCTCTGGGAGAGGTCAGGCAATCAGATTGAACCCACTTTTCTTCCTTTCTTGTTTGTTTTGTTGAGACCTGACTCAGGTTAGCACTCAGAATATGTACAGTGAGTTAACAGTTTTAATTAGGGTGAATTGATTTGTATTCAAATTGATTCGCTTTGAACCTTTGCTCTCCATATCTACCCATTTTCTTATTGCCCTGCTTGGCTAGGATGTCAAAGCCCTCCCTCCCCTCCATCAAGGCTGGAGATGAGACTATCACTAAAAAGCAAATTTTATGTAAAGGTTTCCAATACCTTTAAGAGTCATACTTGGATACTAGGCAAAATCAACCAGAAATTCATTTAGGTATTATAGGTAGACAAAGCATGTTTTAAAATTTGAGAATAAAAATATTTCCGGAACTTGAAAGTTTCAAAACATTTTTGGAAAACTGTGACTGCTTCTCAAATAAATGTCCATTTTTCAGTGGTGCCATTTGACAATCGTAGCCACGTGTCCCCAATTTAGTAGCCATGAGTACAAATAATGTTTGACTTTTCTATCCTATAAGCATATCATATTCGTATGAAATTCAGTTGCTTGTTCTTTGCAACAGTTTACCAATTTCATCAGACATTTGGGGTAACTTTAGCTTCCTACCTATAACTTAAAATATTGTAAAAGGAGAAAGTCAAATGCATCTAATAGTTTCCAAATAGGTATTTTTGCTGTTTTTAAATTAAATATTTTTCAATATATTTTTCAATTTATAATGCAGGAAGGCGCCAATATTACTCAATCATTTTGATCCATTTACACCTGAAACTACGGAAATAATGGTACATCACTCCTAGTCTTCTTTTACTCTTAGATTGGTATCTGTGGTTTGGTTTTATTTATGTGTAAATATGCAGAGTTCAAAACTTGTTAGTCGCAACACTAATAATGTCATTTATATACTTCACCTTGTCCATTTAAAATGGATTGTTCTATTTATAGAGTAACAGCCTGTAAAATTGAATTTAAAAATTTAATAGAAAAGACAGTCCTTTTAAAAATTATTATGATAGAAAGAAGGGTAATTTTTTTCATAAATTACTCCCAAAGCAACTTTTAAAAAAAATCTTCCTTTTAGTTCCAAAACTTTAAAATGGTCTTATTGATTTTTAAAAATAATTATTTATGTAAATAATTTATGGCAGAGTTTTCAGTGTTTGAAATGTATATTCTTCTAATAGGAATTTTACAAGACCATTAATTTTAGCAGGGCTGGGAAGGACGACTATAATTTAGGAGTTATTGTTGATTGTTTCTAGAAATAGATATTGACCCTATTAGTTTTAAGTGATAACATTACTAAGCCAAGTATTAATCCAACAATACCAGAATTACTGATTTTAATCAGCATTTTTATTCAAACCCTCCCTCTAGTGCTTAAATTTCACTTAGTTTATCATACATAAATATCTGTAAAATTTAAATAATCTTAGAATTCTCATTTTAAAGTTATTACAAAATTAATGCCTGTGGGATTCCAGTGCCTAAAGTCTTTTGTTTGTTCCAGTCATTTTAGTATGCATTTTGGATCTGGTGAAAATGATCCCACACTTTTAGATATTGTTTCATTAATCGTGAGAGTACCCCTAGGGTCCGGAGAAGCATTTGGCCCAATAATCAATCCCTGAGTCATTTGTTCATTACGTCATGCTCTCAAGGAGAGGAAGTCATCACCGTCAACAATAGCAAAAACCAGAAAAGGAGCTAGCATTTATTGGGTCCTCACTATGTACTGGGCATGGTTCCTTAACATGTATCAACATGTTAAGTCCTTACAAAAATGAAATGGTTTTGAAAAATGATTTGGGGAAGTTTGTACACTGGATTTACAACTGTTAAAAGTTTTCACATACAGCATGTATGTCTCCATTTGTTTTCTTGTTTTGAGACCCATAGATGCTAGGGCAAGGGGTGCTTAATGAACTCACTCTCAAACAAATCTGTTCTACACCAACAAACATGTGTTTTTTGTTCATTTTGAGGGGGTTAGAATAACACTAATTTTGGAGTTTAAAACCACCTCAGTGCATCAGAGATGTCAGGTTTTGTTAATGATTCATAATTCCACAGATACCTGATTAGAGACTAAAAGTATCTCATATATGGGTCTTAAAGCTGGGTGTCTGGGTGGGAACTAAAAGTTTATATGTGTTGCAAATATTAAGTGTTAAAATAAAAAAGTAAGGATCAGCTATTCACATTCAAATTTGAATTTAGTTGTGGGTTGACTTCCCAGGTGGCCCTAGTGGTAAAGAACTTGCTTGCCAATGCAGGAGACATAAGAAATGCAGGTTTGATCCCTGGGTCAGGAAGATCCCCTGGAGAAGGAAATGGCAACCCACTCCAGTATTCTTGCCTGGAGAATCCCATGGACAGAGGAGCCTGGAGGGCTACAGTCCATAGGGTTGCAAAGAGTCAGACACGACTGAAGTGACTTAGCACATGGGTTGGCAACAAATGCTTAACCCCACCCTCAAAAAAACAAACAAACCTGATGAAAAGCCCTTTTCAGTTTGTTTTTAAATTCTATACTTAAAAGTAGATACAATAGAAAAATTGATAATACTTATTTCAGTTGCTGTTTAAAAATATTTAAGTACATCTGATAAACATTCATTAAAGCTGTGAGAAATTAACTCAATGGTTAACTGGTCTTGCTCAACTATTTACATAAAACTCCTTTGATGTTTGTCTTGATGATAGAGGATTATCTCTCTCTAAGCCTTCTCTTCCTTTATACCTGAATCTTAATAAGCACCTTTAAAGATCCTAAGACAATCTTTGCTCTAACTACTGCATATTTTGGAACCCAGAACATTTGACTTCATGGGTGAGTTGAGAAGCACTTGTGAGCTATTATGCAATTTTAACACAAATTTCTCAGAATAAAAACACAAAGTAAGCAGGAAAATATTACTAGATATATTTACTTGGTGCTTCTGAGACTTTGGTATTTTATGAGTTAATAATTAACTTTGTGCTTCCCTGATAGCTCAGTTGGTAAACAATCCGCCTGCAATGCAGGAGACCTGGGTTGAATCCAGGTAGATGGGTAGATTTTGGTAGATGGGTAGACTTGTTTCTAATTCACTGATGGGCAAGATGTTGGGTTACTTTTGGTAGATGGGTAGACTCTTTTCTAATTCATTGATGGGCAACATGGTAGGATAACATTACCTGCTATAACAAACAGACACCACCCTACATAAAAGCTGAAATAGAATAGAATGTTATTTTTCACTCTTTGAAGTCCATCATGGGCATTGCTGTTTACAGGTGACTTTCCTGTGGGCAGTAAATCAGGGACCCCCAGAGGCTTCCCAGTGGATGGACCTGGCATCTTTAACATATGACTTCTAAGGTCTCTGGGTGCATCTGCATCAAATCAGTGAAAGGAGCATGAAGAAGAAGAGGTGCATTCCTGGACCGGAAGTGGCACACATCATTTCTACTTATGTTTTATTGGCAAGAATGTGATTCACCATTTAAAATCAAGGGGAGAGGGCTGGAAAGTGTAGTCTCTGAGGGACAGCACTTCTGAGCAATAAATGTGTACTGTGGAAGGGAAACCACACATGTTTGGCAAAGGCAATCCAGAAATATCAGTTGTTCTTGTTATTCAGTCGCTAGGATGTGTCTAACTCTTTGTGACCCCATGGACTGCAGCATACCAGGCTTCCTGTCCTTCACTAACTCCTGGAGTTTGCTCAAATTCATGTCCATTGACTTGATGATGCCATACAACTATCTCATCCTGTGTCACCTTCTTCTCCTCCTGCCCTCAATCTTTCCCAGCATTAGGGTCTTTTCCAAAAAGTTGGATCTTTGCATTAGGTGGCCAGTGTATTGGAGCTTCAGATTTAGCATCAGTCCTTCCAATGAATACTCAAGGTTGCTTTCCTTTAGGATTGACTAGTTTGATCTCCTTGCTGTCCAAGGGACTCTCAAGAGTATTCTTCAGCACCAAAGTTCAAAAGCATCAATTTTCTGGCAGTCAGCCTTCTTTATGGTCCAACTCTCACATCTGTACATGACTACTGGAAAAACCATAGCTTTGACTATATGGACCTTTGTCAGCAAAACCATGTCTGTGCTTTTTAATACACTAAGTTTGTCACAGCTTACCCTCGAAGAACCCTGAGATGGTGCACTGACCAGTGACTGAAGAGTCAACTCCCCTAACATCCAACCAAAAGCTCTCGCAGTACTACATCTCTGGTTTCCAGCCAATGGGACACTATGTTCAAATAAGTGGCCTCCGCTTAGAAATCAGAGGGAAGTTTAATTGAATACTAAGCTAATGGCAACCCACTCCAGTACTCTTGCCTGGCAAATCCCATGGACAGAGGAGCCTGGTAGGCTGCAGTCCATGGGTTGCTAGGATTCGGACAAGACTTCACTTTCACTTTTCACTTGCACGCATTGGAGAAGGAAATGGCAACCCACTCCAGTGTTCTTGCCTGGAGAATCCCAGGGACGGGGGAACCTGGTGGGGTGCTGTCTCTGGAGTCGCACAGAGTCGGACACGACTGAAGCGACTTAGCAGTAGCAGCAGCAAGCTAATAAGAAGAAATTGAATCATAACAAAATAATAGCCTGTATTTATTAGCAGTCACTATATTTGGGGGATTGTTCTAAGCACTTTACATATGTTAGTTTAATTAATACTCCAGATGGTGCTAAAGGCAATTATTCTTATTTGGTCCAATTTAAAGTTGGGAGACTGAGGCACAGGGAAGTAAGTAAAGTCCCCAGAGCTATATGGTAAACATCAATTAGAATCTAACTCCAAATCTAGGTAATCTAATTCAATTAGACTATTTTATCTCCCAGGAAAGATAGACAGGTGCCATTTGAAAAGAAAAGGGAAAATTTGGAAGAACAGTTTCTTCTTGACAGAAATTTCATCTAATTAGACTTTGCTCAGGTTATACAGTGTAATTTTACACAGTTCACTCCCAGCCTGTAGACTCCTGTTCTTTTCTCCACAGGACTTGTGCATATCATTGTGGATTCAGCAAAGGACTGGATTTTAAAATGATCTCTGTGTTCATTGTGCTTAGTCACTCAGCCATGTCTAACTTTTTGTGACCCTATGGACTGTAGCGCACCAGGCTCCTCTGTCCATGACATTTTCCAGGCAAGATTATTGGAGTAGGTTGCCATTTCCTATTCCAGGGGCTCTTTCCTACCTGGGCCTTGAACTCACTTCTCTTATGTTTCCTGCATTTCCAGGCAAATTCTTTATCATTGCTGCACCTGGAAAGCCCAAATGGGCTCTAATCTCAAGGAATTTGGATTCTGTTGAGGAGGAAAGAGATTCTAAAATAAGAGAAAAGGACAGTCAATATTAAAGGGCAAATACAAGGCAAGCAATAGGGTTTTCAGGAAAGGTGGGCATTGCTACGAAAGAGTATGAAGGGTGAAGACTTTAGCTGGTCCTTAAAAATGGGCAGAATTTCATAAATAGAGAATTACAGAAGATTTCAAAGGAGAAGGATGATGAGAACAAAGATTTGGGTGGATAAAGGCAATATTTGTAGCAGCATGGCTGTAATAGAAGGCAATTTTGGGAATTAGTGAGAATTATATCTTTATTCACATTCATTTTTACTTTGGAACTTATATTTGCATATATTTTTAATTCAATGTAACCATCTGGGAAGGCCTGGCACTCAACAATTTTGTTGCAGTGGTAGAGCTACGCATGTAGGCACAGGAAAATGAATACTGGGTTCTGGGAACAAAGACTAGGGAGGGATTTCCAAACAAATGCCACCTTCTACTCATTTCAACAAGTGTGAGAGTTAAGGAATGTGCTTCACTGCCATTACATTTCTGGGTTCCCAGAGCTTCTCACAAAGAACCTTACCAAGACCTCAGTATTCAGCAGGTCCGGCTTCTAAGTACTTTCAGAGGAACTGACCGTTCTTTTGCGCTTATGCCACTTCTCAGCTCTGCTTTCTCATGCAGAGAACTTCATTCCTCCTTTAAATCAAGGGATGAGCCTCTGGACAACATTGAGCGAGTTCTGAATTCTCTGAGGAGCCACCTCTGACTATTATTGTTCTTCACTGTCAATCACAGAGCACTTCCAGTGACATCACTGCTGTTTCCATATTATGTTGTTGCTGTAGGCAGCATGGAATTGACAAGAAATGGCACTGAGAAGAGCTGAAAGGGCACTTCTGTTTTGTTTGGTTTTGATGCATCTGACACCTGTAGTTACAAGAAAGAAAATAGCTTCCATAAGCACATTGCTGGGTGATATAGAAGGTGAGTGATTATTTAGAAGTAGCTTTTCAATGCAATAGCACAGTAGAAGCTAAATGGCTTCTGTGCACTTCCATCCTGAGAGTACCTTCCTCAGTAGAAGCAATGAGGTCTCGTAGTTTCCTAGAAGTCTTTGGATAGAAGTAGGCTCCAGTGTCTAACCCTTAGAATCTCTTGGTCTATGAGATAGAGATTTCACTAGCCCTGATTTTAGCAGAATATGCTTTTATTTTTAGTTTATATGCTTGTTTGTGTTTCTTCTATTTGTGTAGTTACAGCTAGAAAAGCTGATGTCCAAAATGAAAAAGGCAGAAAAACATACTCTCAGGGAGTCTTTCCTAAGGATAAGCAGGAAAATCTGCCTAAATTCAAATTGTAATTATTACCGGAACAATAACAAGTCTGGCAGGTAAGCAACCGCAAATGAGGGGACTCAAACCCATGTAAAGTCATTTTTATTGACAACTGGGTGGTTTTAACACTAAGTGGACAGATTAAAAAATGGGGAAGTGATCAATTATACTGTGCTGGAGATTACAAGTTTACACGCCATCAATAGTGCATTGAACCAGCACAGCAGTCTATGGTGTTCAGTCATTGAACATGGTTGGTGACCGACTCCTAAATCTTCACCTCCCTGCAGCAGCCCATGCTGTGGGTTCTTTGCTTCGTGGCTTTGGTGCCACCCTCTTCCTATTTTCCTCCTGTTGCCTAACCATGGTTTCTCCCTTGTTCGCCCTTCCCCTCTATGTGTGGAAGAACATTTTTTTAGTCTTTAGCAGCAACCTGAAGCATTTTCAGGCAATGCTGTTGGCTGTCTGTCTTACCAGTACATTCTTTTCTATCAGGCTCATTATGATGAGTGCAAGGAGCATGGTGAGAGAAGCTTATCGTCAGGCCTACTCGCAAGCACTGGGGGAAAAACAAAGGGAAAAAATCCTCCTTTTAACTGTTTGCGTGTCTCCTGAACCATGGCAACAAAGAAAAACTACAGTTATTGAAATAAAGTTTTACATACCTGACAAGGCCAAATATTCAGCGTACAGCCTCAACATTTCACATATATGCATTTAAGTAATAATAACAAATACAAAAAGAAAAAAAGTTCCCAACACACAGGACTATAATTGAGGGCTAATTAGGTGCCATTTACTAGACCATATGTTTTGCAGTAAAGTATCTATCAAATTCTAGTGACAAATAAACTGTGAACAGTTGTAATCTCCCCTTTACAGATGAGAAAATTAAGGCATAGGAAAATCAATTGTCCAAGGTTGCACAACTAATGACACAGGAATTTTCATTCTTCCCCCCAGGAGCCCTGCGTTTTAGATAGTTTCTCTTTGCATTGTCTCACACAGACTGCATCTTATTTCTACCTTTTGTTCTACAACTCCCATATAGAATGCCTCATAGAGTCCCATTCTTGAATTATCTCCCTGTGTTCACAGGTTCCATTCTCTCCAGTTGGAGGGGTTTCCTATATTCCCCAGCAC
The DNA here is from genome assembly GCF_027580195.1 of Bos mutus. Classification (NCBI taxonomy): domain Eukaryota; kingdom Metazoa; phylum Chordata; class Mammalia; order Artiodactyla; family Bovidae; genus Bos; species Bos mutus. The sequence continues at coordinate 82,377,871 of NC_091618.1, forward strand.
ATATCTGCTTAAGAATTACTTAGAAGTAGATAACAAGAGTTGATTTGTTCTCTGTCCTTTCTGACTGTAGATCACACCCTCTATATGTATGTTACTATACAGATATTCGGAGAAGGCAATGGCACCCCATTCCAGTACTCTTGCCTGGAAAATCCCATGGATGGAGGAGCCTGGTAGGCTGCAGTCCATGGGGTCGCTGAGGGTCAGACACGACTGAGCAACTTCACTTTCACTTTTCACTTTCATGCATTGGAGAAGGTAATGGCACCCTACTCCAGTATTCTTGCCTGGAAAATCCCATGGACGGAGGAGCCTGGTAGGCTGTGGTCCATGGGGTTGCTGAGGGTCAGACACGACTGAGCAACTTCACTTTCACTTTTCACTTTCATGCATTGGAGAAGGCAATGGCACCCCACTCCAGTACTCTTGCCTGGAAAATCCCATGGACGGAGGAGCCTGGTAGGCTGCGGTCCATGGGGTCGCTGAGGGTCAGACACGACTGAGCAACTTCACTTTCACTTTTCACTTTCATGCATTGGAGAAGGAAATGGCAACCCACTCCAGCATTCTTGCCTGGAGAATCTCAGGGACAGGGGAGCCTGGTGGGCTGTCATCTATGGAGTCACACAAAGTCAGACACGACTGAAATGACTTAGCAGTAGCAATACAGATATTGGTACTTCAGTCTCAACTATGCATTTCCATGTTGAAGGATTGCTAAAAAGGTAATACTAGGATTTCCCTTCAAATGGATGTAATCCCCAGTTAGTATCTTAAAATACTGAAACTCCTTATTATCCTCTTAGCACACCACAGTATTGACAGAACTTTGTTTTACCTTATCATTATAACATCATCTCTGAGAATTTCTACTTGTATCATTACAAGATGATTATGACAGCTTTGCTAAGCCTCATTCATGTGAATGGAAAATTAGTGTCATGAAGAAAATTTCTAATAATTATTTTCCAGACATATTGGTACTTTTCAAAGTTAAACTCATTAAACTGATTTGAATCTCATTTCAGCAAATCCATACCAAGTGGTATTAACTCAGTCTCATACTACTTTTAGGTAAAAATTAATCAGAAAATACATTCGTGAAATCCATATGTATAACCTCAGGATTATTACATATATGGCAATAGTGTATATGGATCTTGATACCTGTGAAGTGGCAAAATAATTATACAATAAATTAAATTATCAAAATAATCCAAAAAGTAAATAGTACACCAGATACTGTCCGAGTTGTTTTACATTCATTATCTTATTTTGCATGCACAACCTCCCATTTTACAGGTGTGGTAATTGAATGTCAAAGATGTTTAGAGATTTGTTCAAGTAACATATACAGTGTGTGGGAAGAACCATTTTGGAATATGCTTCTCATAGACTCTAAAATTCTCACTCTGAAAAGAATTTTTAAAGCCTTTAGAAACCCTTGCAAAGGCAGCAGCAAAGTACTTCCTAACGTACACAGTTTTATTTAATAGCACTTGATAAGTTAAATATCTTAGATTATAAATGGAAAATGATTGAATTCTGTGTAGACAAATCAGAAAGCTTATTCTTAAGGGAACAGATGTTGAGCACTTTGGGGCAGAAAATCTGGGAAGTTTCTACAGGAATATTATTAGCCCAAGTCTCACATAGAAGAAGCCAGGTCTGCTTGGCCATTGTGTCAAATGGAAGCACATCATTCAGTTTGTTAATGATGTTACTCAATTAATCTACTGATTAAGCACAAGTGTAATGGGATCAAATGTAGCCGGAGGGAGGTAAAATCAATAGGTAATGTTCTTCACATATTTGTAACACTCAGTAAATTGTATATACTTCATTTTATATATGGTTTCAAATTATGTCTAAGTAATCGTTTTGTTACCTGATACTATCCTCAATGTGTGAGTTGGTGTCACCCAACTCACTATTTGTTATTTGAAATAACAAATAGACCCAAAGTATGCAATATCTCAAACAAAACAGACACATTGATAATGAACTAGAACATACTTACAAACATTTTCTGGTGGGAATTCTTGAACAGGCAGCTCTCCTCCACCTCTCGTTGGATAGGCAGTGATTCAGACCCTTACCCCTTGCATCTCATGGCTCTGCTTGCTCATGAGCTTCGTCATTATCAGAAGAAGAAAGCATAGTTAGGATACAACAGCTGCTTAAAGTGAAAGTGAAGTTGCTCAGTCGTGTCTGACTCTTAGGGACCCCATGTACTACAGCCTACCAGGCTCCTCTGTCCGTGGGATTTTAAATGGCAACCCACTCCAGTGTTCTTGCCTGGAGAATCCCAGGGATGGGGGAGCCTGGTGGGCTGCCATCTATGGGGTCACACAGAGTCGGACACGACTAAAGCAACTTAGCAGCAGCAGCAGCAGCTGCTTAAAAGCCTTGTCCCACAAACTGGACATATCTTTGTTGTTGTTGTTCAGTCACTCAGTCGTGTCCAACTCTTTGTGACCCCGTAGACTGCAGCACACCAGGCTTCCCTGTCCTTCACCATCTCCTGGAGCTTGCTCAAACTCATGTCCATCGAGTCATTGATGTCATCCAACCATCTCATCCTCTATTGTCCTTTTCTCCTCCTGCCTTCAATCTTTCCCAGCATCAGTTTGCCCTGCTTTGGGATTGTTCCAATGAGTTAGTTCTTCACATCAGGTGGCCAAAGTGTTGGAAATTGAGCTTCAGCATCAGTCCTTCCAATGAATATTCAGGTTTGATTTCCTTTAGGATTCACTGCTTTGATCTCCTTGCAGTTCAAGGGAATCTCAAGAGTCGTCTCCAATGCCACAGGTCAGTTCAGTTCAGTTCAGTCGCTCAGTCATGTCCGACTCTTTGCGACCCCATGAATCACAACACACCAGGCCTCCCTGTCCATCACCATCTCCAGGAGTTCACTCAAACTCACGTCCATCAAGTCGGTGATGCCATCCAGCCATCTCATCCTCTGTCATCCCCTTCTCCTCCTGACCCCAATCCCTCCCAGCATCAGAGTCTTTTCCAATGAGTCAAAACTCTTCGCATGAGGTGGCCAAAGTACTGGAGTTTCAGCTTTAGCATCATTCCTTCTAAAGAACACCCAGAGCTTTACAAAGCATCAATTCTGTGGTGCTCAGCTTTCTTTATGGTCCAAGTCTCAAGTCTCACATCCATACATGACCACTGGAAAAACCATAGCTTTGACTGTATAAACCTTTGTAGACAAAAAAATGTTTCTGCTTTTTAATACACTGTCTAGATTTGCCATGGCTTTTCTTCCAAGGAGCAAGCATCTTTTAATTTCATGGCTACAGTCATCACCCACAATGATTTTAGAGCTAAAGAAAAGAAAGTCTGTCATTGTTTCCACTTTTTCCTCTATCTATTTGCCATGAAGTTATAGGACCAAATGCCATGGTATTTGTTTTCTGAATGTTGAGTTTTAAGCCATCTTTTTCACTCTCCTCTTTCACCTTCATCAAGAGGCTCTTCAGTTCCTCTTCGCTTTCTACCGTAAGCGTGGTATCATCTGCATATCTGAGGTTATTGATATTTTTCCTGGCAGCCTTGATTCAAGTTTGTGCTTCATCAAGCCCAGTGCTTCACATGATGTACTCTGCATATAAGTTAAATAAGAAGGGGGACAATATACAGCCTTGATGTACTCCTTTCCCAATTTTGAACCAGTCTGTTGTCCCATGTCAGGTTCTAATTGGTGCTTCTTGACCTGCATATGGGTTTCTCAGGAGACCGGTAAGGTGGTCTGGTATTCCCATCTTTTGAAGAATTATCCAGTTTGTTGTGATCCACATAGTCAAAGGCTTTAGCGTAGTCAATGAAGCAGATGTATTTCTGGAATTCTCTTGCTTTTCCTACAATCCAGTGGATGTTGACAAGTTGATCTCTGGTTCCTCTGCCTTTTCTAAATCCAGCTTGGACATCTGGAAGCTCTTGATTCACATACTGTTTAAGCCTCAGTTGGAGGATTTTGAGCATGCTCTTATTAGCATGTGAAACGAGTGCTTTTGTGTGGTAGTTTGAACATTGTTTGGCATTGCCCTGCTTTGGGATTGGAACAAAAACTGACCTTTCCAGTCCTGTGGCCACTGCAGAGTTTTCCACATTTGCTGGCATATTGAGTGCAGCACTTTTACAGCATCATCTTTCAGGATTTGAAATAGCTTAACTGGAATTCCATTATCTCCACTAGCTTTGTTCATACTGATGCTGCCTAAGGCCCACTTGACTTCACATTCCAAGATGTCTGGCTCTAGGTGAGTGATCACACCATTGTGATTATCTTGGTCTTGAAGATCTTTTTTGTATAGTTCTTCTGTGTATTCTTGACACCTCTTCTTAATATCTTCTGCTTCTTTTAGGTCCATTCCATTTCTGCCCTTTATTGTGCCCATCTTTGCATGAAAAATTCCCTTGATATTTATAATTTTCTTGCAGAAATCTCTAGTCTTTCCCATTCTATTGTTTTCCTCTATTTCTTTGCATTGATCACTGAGGGAGGCTTTCTTATCTTTCCTGGCTATTCTTTGGAACTCTGCATTAAAATGGGTGTATCTTTTGATTTCTCCTTGGCCTTTTGCTTCTCTTTTCATAGCTGATTGCAAGGCCTCCTCAGACGATCATTTCGCCTTTTTGCATTTCTTTTTCTGGGGATGGTCTTGATTGCTGTACAATGTCACAAACCTCCATCCATAAACCTTCAGGTACTCTATCAGATATAATCCCTTGAATCTCTTTGTCACTTCCACTGTATAATCATAAGGGATTTGATTTAGGTCATATCTGAATGATCTAGTGATTTTCCCTACTTTTTTCAATTTAAGTCTGAATTTTGCAATAAGGAGTTCATGGTCTGAGCTACATCAGCTCCCCGTCTTGTTTTTGCTGACTCTACAGAGCTTCTCCATCTTTGGCTGCAAAGAATATAATCAATCTGATTTTGATATTGACCATCTGGTGATATCATTGTATAGAGTCTTCCCTTGTGGACCAGTGCGTTCTCTTGGCAAAACTCTTAGCCTTTGCCCTGCTTCATTCTGTTCTCCAAGACCAAATTTGCCCATTACTCCATGTATTTCTTGACTTCCTACTTTTGCATTTCAGTCCCCTACAATGAAAAGGACATCTTTTTGGGGAGTTAGTTCTAGAAGTTCTTCTAGGTCTTCATAGAACCGTTCAACTTCAGCTTCTTCAGCATTATTGGTTAGGGCATAGATTTGGATTACTGTGATATTGAATGGTTTGCCTTGGAAATGAACAGAGATCATTCTGTTATTTTTGAGGTTGCATCCAAGTACTGCATTTTGGACTCTTTTGTTGATTATGATGGCTGCCCCATTTCTTCTAAGGGATTCTTGCCCACAGTAGGAGATATAATGGTCATCTGAGTCAAATTTACCCATTTCAGTCCATCTTAATTGGTTAATTCCTAAAATATTGATGTTCATTCTTGCCATTTTCTGTTTGACCACTTCCAATTTGCCTTGATTCATGGACCTAACATTCCAGGTTCCTATGCAATATTGCTCTTTACAGCATCGGACTTTACTTCCATCACCAGTCACATCCACAACTGCATGTTGTTTTTGCTTTGGCTGCACCTCTTCATTCTTTCTGGAGTTAGTTCTCCACTGATCTCCAGTAGCATATTGGGCACCTTCCAACCTGGGGAGTTTAGCTTTCAGTGTCCTATATTTTTGCCTTTTCATACTGTTTTGGGGGTTCTCAAAGCAAGAATACTGAAGTGGTTTGCCATTCCCTTCTCCAGTGGACCACGTTTTGTTAGAACTCTCCACCATGACCCATCCTTCTTGGGTGGCCCTACAAGGAATGGCTCATAGTTTCATTGAATTAGACAAGGCTGTGGTCCATGTGATCAGACTGGTTAATTTTCTGTGATTGTGGTTTTCAGTCTGTCTGCCCTGTGATGGGAGAAGGATAAGAGGCTAATGGAAGCTTCCTGATGGGTAGAAGTGAAGTTGCTCAGTCATGTCCGACTCTTTGCGACCCCATGGACTGTAACCTATCAGGCTCCTCAGTTCATGGAATTTTCCAGGCAAGAGTACTGGAGTGGGTTGCCATTTCCTTCTGCATGGGATCTTCCTGACCCAGGGATCGAACCCAGGTCTCCTGCATTGCAGGCAGACACATTACTGTCTGAGCCACCAGGGAGAGACTGACTAAGGGGGAAACGGTGTTGTTATGATGGGCAGGGCTGTGCTCAGTAAATCTTTAATTCAATTTTCTGTTATGGGCGGGATTGTGTTCCCTCCCTGTTATTTGACATGAGGCCAAACTATGGTGGAGGTAATGGAGATAATGGCGACCTCCTTCAAAAAATCCCTTGCAGGTACTGCTACAGTCAGTGCCCCCGACCCTGCAGCAGGCCACCGCCGATCCATGCCTCCACCAGAGTCTCTTGGACACTCACGGGCAAGTCTTGGTCAGTCTCTTGTGGGGTCACTGCTCCTTTCTCCTGGGTCCTGGTGCACTCAAGTTTCTGTCTGTGTCCTCCCAGAGCCTGTTTCCCCAGTCCTGTATAAGTTCTTGCTGCTCTATGGTGGGTTAATGGCGACCTCCTCCAAGAGGGCGTAAGCCATACCCAGGTCCTCTGCACCCAGAGCCCCTGCTCCAGCAGCAGGCCACTGCTGACCATACCTCCTCAGGAGACACACAAACACAGCTCTGTCTCAGTCTTTGTGGGGTCTCTGGGTCCTGGTGTGCACAAGGTATGTTTGAGCCCTCTGAGCATCTCTGGTGGGTATGGGGTTTGATTCTAAATGCAATTTTGCCCCTCCTACCATCTTGCTGGGGCTTCTCTTTTGCCCTTGGATGTGAGATATCTCCTCACAGTCACTCCAGCACCCTGGTAAATCTTTAATCCAATTTTTGTTGATGGGTGGGGCTGTGTTCCCTCCCTGTAGTTTGTCCTGGGGCCAAACTATAATAAAGATAATGGCTGCTGCTGCTAAGTCGCTTCAGTTGTGTCTGTCTCTGTGCGACCCCATAGATGGCAGCCCACCAGGCTCCCCCATCTCTGGGATTCTCCAGGCAAGAACACTGGAGTGGGTTGCCATTTCCTTCTTCAATGCATGAAAGTGGAAAGTGAAAGTGAAGTCGCTCGGTCGTGTCCGACTCTTATCGACGCCATGGACTGCAGCCTACCAGGCTCCTCCGCCCATGGGATTTTCCAGGCAAGAGTACTGGAGTGGGTTGGCAATCTCCTCCAAAAGGACTCATACCATCATGGCACACCTCCCAGGTTTCTGCAGTCAGTGTCCCTGATCCTGTGGCTGGCCAATGTTGACACAAGCCTCCACCACAAACTCCCAAACACTCATAAGCAAGTGTGTCTAAGTCTTTTGTGGGGTCACTACTCCTTTCTCCTGGGCCCTGGTGTGCACAAGTTTTTGTTTGTGCCCTCCAAGAGTCTCTGTTTCCCCAGTCCTGTGGAAGTTCTGTAATCAAATTCCACTGGCCTTCAAAGTCAAATTCCCTGAGGTTTTCAGTCCCTTTGCCAGATCCCCAAATTGGGGAATCTGTTGTGGTTCCTAGAACTTTCACAATAATGTAAGAACTTCTTTGGTATAATTGTTCTCCACTTTGTGGCTCTATAGTCCTAATGGTGAACTCCTCCAAAAGGACTTATGCCACATGCCGGGCCTCCCAGGCCTGCTGCTGCCAGAGCCCCTGTCCCCGTGGCAGACCACTGCTGACCCATGCCTGCACAGGAAACACTCAAACACTCAAAGGCAGGTCTGGCTCAGGCTCTTCCGGTGGTTACTGCTCCTTTCCCTGGGTCCCAGTGCCCACGAGGTTTTTTTTGCACCCTCCGAGCATGTCTGGTGGGTATGAGGTTTGATTTTAAACATGATTGTGCCCCTCCTACCTTCCTGCTGAGGCTTCTTCTTTGTCTTTAGAATGTGGGGTATCTTTTTGGGGTGGGATCCAACATTCTCTTGTCAATGGTTGTTCAGCAGCTAGTTGCGATTTTGATGGTCTCTCAGGAGAAGATGAGCACACATCCTTCTACTCTGCCATACACTCTAGTAGAAGGACATATCTTATTCTCTTATAAACCAATGACTAGAACCCACATGAGATCCACCTGCAAAGGAGGCTGAGAGAGTACACTTGTGCACAAGTTGAAAAAGGAGAACACAGCATTCTCAACCATGTTGTATGTTAAATTATTACAGAACCAATATCTAACAGGGGATTACAAACCAAAAAGTGTAGCAACTGCCTCATTGTATTGATAGAGTTACTATGTTAATAAACATCTTAAAATGTGCTAAAAGTCTGACAACACTTGTGCCAATGAGTCAGGTCTTCAGTATGGACTCTAAGAACAATGCCTTTGGATTTTTACTGTCATTTTTGTTTTCCCCAATTACCGCTTTTTCCCTAGTTCTTAATGGATGAATTGATGAGGTAAATTAATGTATTAATTTATTTTTTAAGTGTTAGATCCTCAGAGGAGAGCTATTAAATGTTTCTACAATAATAGGTTCTGAAGATAAAAATAATAGTCCATTTATCAGCTTTATTATTTATCAGTTTTATATTTATCAACTTTATCATTCCTAAAGATGACAAAAGCACTAATTTAAAAAAAACGCAACAGTCAATATGTTATAAACTTTAGCTATGTATATAAAAATAGTCTCCACAGGTAACTATGATCACTTTACAATGGATAAGATATACATATTGACACTGTTTCCTCTTTAAAATGTCTTCATTCTTAAAGTTTATGACATAGGATGTTTTTAAATGCAAAACTGTTTCATACTGAAATTGCTTAATGCTAAAGCACCACCATTTGTGAGTTTGAAAGAGTTACCATATTACAATAAATTTATGGGTTCACACATATGAATACACACGCAAATGGAAATAGATAAGTAGATAAATAGATGATGGATAGATAGAGTGCTCTTTCAAGTTTTTAAATGGTGAGTATGGTTCTACTTGGTTTATCTAACCAGTAGTGACCAATATGATTATATCTGAAAAGTTAAGAGGTTGACTTTCTAAAATCCAGCCATATTTGCTTTTAGATTCTGTTACTTACTATAAACATGGCCTTGAGTGAATTTAATCTCACTTATCTCAGTTTCCTCACCTGATAAAGACCTAAAACCTCCCTGCACAGGCATGTTGAAATAGTTACCTGAGATAATGAATGCCAAGGGCTTATATTGTGTATGTTCAGTATCCAATAGTCTCTTCTTCATTCCTTGTTTGTGATTCTGCTTTTAGAATATCACCACCACCACAATCAATACCACCAACTTTGTCCCCACAAGACATTGCTAAAGAGGACCTTTAATGTGGTTGACAATCATATTTTATTTTTACTCTCCCAAGTTAAAATTTTGTTAAAATTTCACATTAAAAAAAAAACTATAGCAAGGTATAAATAATACTTCTTACTCTGACTAAAAATAATTCTGACACTTTATATTCTTTTTGAAAATTTCAGTCCAATGTGGTGTGAAATTCTGGGCTGAAAATCTGCATTTCTGGTGAAAATACTTATTTAACTTAGTGGCACAGATATGGAAGATGAGAAGAAATTCTATTTTATGATTTTATGACAAAAATTGCCTTGAAGAAGGAGATCAGGCATTCTTCAGTGCACAGTTGACTCTGAAATTTCACAGGTAGTGAAATACCAACTCTGTCCTAGTTGTAGCTGAACTAATGTATTATAAAAGCATATCTATTCCTATCATTTCAATTCAGGAAGAATAGTCCTGCTTTTTCACAAAAATGACTCTTTTATTAAAGAGAAAACTCTCAACTGAATAAATCATAAGCTTGACCACAAATAAACTCTTGTGGTTTTATAGTCTAACCCTTACTTCATAATTGGTGAGACTAAACAAAATGGCTTATATCCTTGAGGATAAATATAGTAAAACTGCTCCTTTGTAGATAAGTGTAACATTACGAGGTTAAAATGTACATGCACAAGATGATAGAGTCACTTTCTTATTTCTAGCTTGTCCATTTAACTTTTTAAAGCATATTGAACTAAAAGTATGGTCAGTCTTACAACAGTGTTCTTTGAGTTTTATGCATACTTCAGAATCATTATTTAAGTCTTACTTGAACTGTATGAAGGTGCCATTTTTGGAGGTCAAAGATGGTTAAATCTTGGTCTTTCTACATCTCTAAAATTGGCATTTCCAAAATCAAAATTGAGTGTGTGTGTGTGTTCAGTTGCTGTCATGTCCAGCTCTTTACAACCCCATGGACTGTGGCCTTCCAGGCTTCTCTGCCTGGCAGAGACAGGCAAGGATAGTGCAGTGGATTGGCATTTCCTTCTCCAGGGGATCTTCACAACCTAGGGATCAAACCCGCATCTCCTGCATTGGCAGATGGATTCTTTACCACTAAGCCACTTGGGAAGCCCAAAATTGAGTATAATAGTGATGAAATGATAAAATCCAAATAGTTCAGACATATCAAACTTGAAACACAACCAATATTTTTTATGTTTTAATTGTCAATGAACACTTAGGAGAAAACAGATCTTTAGTGTGAAATTGGTAATAGAATATCAGTGCTTTGGGGAAAAATGGTCTTCTATACAAATGGAATCTGAGCAACTGTTGTAAACAAATTAAGGGTAATTTAAAATATATAAATATCATTCAATGCCAAAAGTATGTCAATCAAATAAATCTAGTTGATACAATATTCTTATTTAGATATTTTCTAAATAAGTATTGTGTATCTTATAAATAATTTATTTCATTATAAAAGAGAGTTTGTGGAATAGACTTAGATTAAATTTTTAACCAAGTTTTTTTTTTAACTTTGAAAAAATATTTTTGCAAACACCTGTTCCTCATCTCTACATTAAAAACTATTGGAACAATCTCAGTAACATTATTGGGCATACTGTGAATTTCTTATGCAAGGACTTGTCACTTTTATTCAAATGAAAATGCTACATTAAGGTAAGAAAATGCCTTGATATACTGACCAAAAATGTGAGAAAGACATAGAAAATCTTTAAGATTTATGGATAAGGATTAAAGAGAACAGTGCCTACTGCAGATTAGTAGAATTGAAGAGGGGCAAGTCTCTGTATTCAGTTCAGTTCGGTTCAGTTGCCCAGTCGTGTCTGACTCTTTGTGACCCCATGAATCGCAGCATGCCAGGCCTCCCTGTCCATCACCAACTCCCGGAGTTCACTCAGACGCACGTCCATCGAGTCAGTGATGCCATCCAGCCATCTCATCCTCTGTCGTCCCCTTCTCCTCCTGCCCCCAATCCCTCCCAGCGTCAGAGTCTTTTCCAATGAGTCAACTCTTCGCATGAGGTGGCCAAAGTACTGGAGTTTCAGCTTTAACATCATTCCTTCCAAAGAAATCCCAGGGCTGATCTCCTTCAGAATGGACTGGCTGGATCTCCTTGAAATCCAAGGGACTCTTAAGAAATGTGTATGCAGGTCAGGAAGCAACAGTTAGAACTGAACATAGAACAACAGAGTGGTTCCAAATAGGAAAAGGAGTACGTCAAGGCTGTATATTGTCACCCTGCTTATTTAACTTATATGCAGAGTACATCATGAGAAAGGCTGGACTGGAAGAAACACAAGCTGGAATCAAGTCCCTGTATAGAAGGGAGTAAACTCGGCAGATTTTCATCTAAATCATACAATTTTCAGATTGTATGATTTAGATTGGTCAGATCTGTGTTTAATTCTTAGCCCCTACCATGTACTAGCCATTTGATATTTGGCATATTATTTAACACATATGTATCATCAATTATATCATTTGATCAATTATTGTTGTTGTTCAGTCTCTAAGTTGTGTCCAACTCTGCACATACATGGACTGCAGCACAGCAGACTATTCTTCTTCGACTGTCTCCTGGAGTTTGCTCAAATTCATTTCCATTGAGTTGGTGATGCCATCCAGCCATCTCATCCTCTGCCACCCCTTTTTCCTTTTGCCTTCAATCTTTTCCAGCATGAGGATCTTTTCACATGAAGTACCCAAAATACTGCGGCTTAAACTTCAGCATCAGTCCTTCCAATGAATATTCAATGTTGATTTCCTTCAGGGTTGACTGGTTTGCTCTCCTTGAAGTGTAAAGGACTCTCAAGAGTCTTCTCTAGCACCCCAGTTTGAAGGTATCAGTTCTTTGGTGCTCAGCCTTCTTTATGGTCCAACTCTCACATCCATACATGAATACTGGAGAAACTATAGCTTTAACTATACAGCCCTTTGTCGGCAAAGTGATGTCTCTGCTTTTTAACATGCTGTCTAGGTTTTTCTGCCAAGGAGCAAGCATCTTATAATTTCATGGCTACAGTCAGTCACTGTTCATAGTGATTTTGGAGCCCAAGAAAAGAAATCCTGTCACTGTGTGCATTTTTTCCCCTTCTACATGTCATGAAGTGATGGGACCAGATGTCATGATTTTAGTTTTTTGAATGTCGAGTTTAAAACAAGCTTTTTCATGTTCCTCTTTCACCCTCATCAAGAGATTCTTTAGTTTCTCTTCACTTTCTGCTATTAGAATGGTATCATCTGAATATCTGAAGTTGTTGATATATCTCCCAGCAATCTTGATTCCAGCTTGTGATTCATCAAGCCCAGCATTTTGCATGATATACTCTGCATATAAGTTAAATAAGCAGGGGGAAAATATAGTTTTATTGTACTTCTTTCCTAATTTTGAACCGGTCCATTGTTAGATGTTTGATTCTAACTGTTGCTTCTTGTCCTGCATACAGATTTCTCAGGAGACAGGGAAGGTGGCCTGGTATTCCCATCACTTTAACAATTTCCCACAGTTTGTTGTGATCCACACATTCAAAGGCTTTAGCATATTCAGTGAAGAAGAATAGGATGTTTTTTCTGGAATTCTTTTGCTTCCTTCAAGATCCAATGATTGTTGGCAATTTGATCTCTGGTTCCTCTGCCTTTTTGAACCCAGCTTGTACATCTGTTAAGTTCTTAGTTCACATACTGCTGAAGCCTGGCTTGAAGGATTTTGAGCATAATCTTGCTAGAATGCAAAATGAAACCAACTATACAGTGGTTTCAACATTCTTTGGCATTGGAATGAAAATTGACCCTTTCTGGTCCTGTGGCTACTGCTGAGTTTTCCAAATATGCTGACATATTGAGTGCAGCACTTTCACAGCATCATCTTTTCAGATTTGAAATAGATCAGCTGGAATTCCATTACCTCCACTAGCTTTGTTCATAGTAATGCTTCCTAAGGCCCACTTGACTTTACACTCCAGGACATTCAGCTCTAGGTGAGTGACTGCAGCATCGTGGTTACCTGGGCCTTTAAGACCCTTCTTGTATGGTTCTTCTGTGTATCCTGCCACTTCTTCTTAATCTCTTCTGATAGGACTGATAATAATACATAATTGCATACCTCAGAGTGGTTATGGGGATCAAAATAAATGATAAGTGTGAATCACCTTGGATAGTGTCTAGCACCTAGGAAATACTAAAAATATTAATCCTTGTTACTATTATTAAGGAAAGGGCTTTTAAGGCAAGTGCGACTGATCTGGAGACAAGCAGAAGCATGCTTGGGTAAAACAAACTCTAGGTCCTGCCTCCAGGCCTCCTTTTAATTCATCCACATCTCCAGAAGGAGCATTTATTTTCCTGAGTGGAAGTCAGCCTGAATAGTCTTTTCCTCCCACTCACTCCACCTATTTTCCTAATATCCCAACACACTGCTAATCCATGCTATAGCTGTCTACTGCTCTGTAGCAAAATAGTGCATGCGTAGCAGCTTAAAAAACACACATTTATTATCCCAGAGTTTCCATGAGTCAGGTTGCTAAGAATAGTCTAGCTGGATTCTCTGCTCAGGGTCCCCCAAGGCTACTAGTGAGGTGTCTTATTGTGATATCCACAGGGGCTATAATGTCACTTGAGGCTCATTGCCAGAATTCAGTTGCTTGTGGTTAAAGACTCAGGCCCTGAGTTCTTGGGTAACTCATAACATTTCTTTCTGCATCTTCAAAGCCATGTGACAATATCTTTCCTGTTTTTAGTCTTTCTTTTCAGGTGGAGGGCCGATCATATTTTAAAGGGTAGATTTGATAGGTAGCTAGGTCAGGTCCACCCAGGATAATCAGCATTTGATTGACTCAAAGTCAGTGAATTTGTGGCCTTAAATACATCTGCAAAATCTCTTACCTTTGCCATCTAACAAATTCTAACCACAGGAGTGGTATTGTATCATATCTCGGGTCCTGTCCACACTTAAGAGTCGATTATACCGGGCATCCATACCAGGGGCTTGAATCTTGGGAACCATATTCAAATTTTGCCTCTCCTATCTCTAAAGTGTTTCAAATAAATAAAAGGCCTTTCATTTTGCAATTGAGGATAAATTTAAATGCCAAGGCTTTTAAAGGAAGGCAGCAATTTAATATGCATTTATGTGATAAGTTGCTTCAGTTGTGTCTGACTCTTTGCAACCCCCTGGACTATATAGCCCACCAGGGCCCTCTGTCTGTGGAGTTCTCTAGGCAAGACTACAACAGTGGATTGCCATTTCCTCCTCCAGGGGATCTTCCCAACCTAGGGATTGGACCTGCTGCTCCCGCATTACAGGCATAGTTTTTACTGCTTGAGCCACTGTGATGAAGATACAAACAATTGAAGCATATAGTCAATCAACACATTTTGATCAGAATCTCCTGTTTGATGTTTAAAGCTGCACAAAGAGAGAAAGAATCCTGGGAGTATCTGAAGGATATTATCAGTGTGAAAGGAGAGAAAGAAAACTTTGCCTCTCCTCCAAAGACAAATTTCCAATACTTATTGCAAATGTGTTTTGAGTCTGTCCAGTTTACCTTTCAGTGATGGCAGAGAGAGTGAGCACGGTGGGGTTCTGATCAGGTAGCTAGTGAACAGTGAGATTTACATCACATAATTATAAATATTTTCTTGTTTTCCATGATATAGTAATTCTTATAGTATAATTAGTTTGGATTAAATGAGGCATCACTACATTTATTTATGGATTCTTACATTTGTTGAAGCACCTTAATCAGTTTTAGTCTTTTACAAGCATGAAACTACATATACAGTTTATAATGTTCTTGATGGAAATAGTGTAAGTCGACACCTTTCCTCAAATAAGTACAGCTGAGTAACTTTTAAGAAATGAAAGTCTATTAAAATATATTCACTACTATATATAAAAATTGATAACCAAAAGGACCTACTGTGTAGCACTGGGAACTATACTCAATATCTTGTAATAACCTATAGTGAAAGAAAATACAAAAAAGGATATATATGTGTGTCTAAGTGAATCACTTTATTGTATACCTGAAACTAACACAACATTATAAATCAACTATGGCTCAATAAAAATTAAAAAATAAAGGAATACATGAAAAAAGCTTTCTTGAAAAAAAAGAAAAGACAATCAATAAGTAAACTCTGAACCACAAATAAGGCTTTTTTGTACTATTTCAAAGTCTTCAGATGATACACTATACTGTTAGGTCTATGGTATAGCTAATTACACTGTAAGAGTTATTAACTGGGCGGTAGGGCAGACTTAAGTAAGAACCAGAATGGGGATGGAGTGACTGATCACTCAATAAATTCAATAAAAATAGTCATACCAGTAATTGAATTAAATTTTACCTAAACTTCTACCTTAGAAATTTAATTTCAGATTCTATCAATTTTTTCCTTTTTTTCCCATGCATTAAGTGGAGTGACATACAAGTGAAAATAAGCAAGGTCTTTGCAGTCAGATCTGCAATGGCATTCTAGACCTGCCACTAGCTCACTGGATAGTATTAGGCAAGCTACTTACCCTCTCCGGGCTTCTAGTTCTTCACCTGTAAAATAAGCATTGTATCTGATTTGTAGGACTGAGTTAATGATAGGAAAAAAAATATCAAAAAATATACAATAGAGTGCCCAGCTATAGAAGAGCTATGACAAATGTTATAGTGAAAAGTCTTTATACTACCATTGACAGGCCAGGTTGTTTTACTAAAGAATATGATAGAAATGGCATTACTGGAAACTGCTCATGAAATTCTAGGGAATGTCATAGATTCCAAATCATTGAGCAAATCATAGGAGAAGAAGGCACATGTTAATTATTCAGTTTTAAAACCATTTATAATGTTACTATTCTATGACTCTATTAAGTAAACTTTCTAGGAAAACAGAGTGTATCTACTAATTAAATAATTTATTTGTACTTCCTCACATCTTAAAAAAGGAAAGTAAGTCAGAGTAATGGAAAAGATAAAGAAATATATAACATACAAACTATTATTTTGCTGCTGTGCTACTCTCAGTCATGTCCGACTCTTTGCGACCCCATGGACTGTAACCCACCAGGGTTCTCCATCCATGGGGATTCCCCAGGCAAGGATACTGGAGTGGGTTGCCATGCCCACCTCCAGGGAATCTTCCCAACCCAGGGATCGAACCTAGATCTCTCGCTTTGCAGGTGGATTCTTTACTGTCTAAGCCACCAGGGAAGCCCATTTTGCTGCTAGTGAGATTCATATCTGGCTCTGACATTCCTAGTGGCCAGGGCAAAAAAGAAAAAAATAACACTTTTTAAGAAGTAAAACTTTTGCTGGACTTTAATCCTGAAAATATTATCTCATACTATTCTTTTTATATGCTGCTGCAGCTGCTGTTAAATCACTTCAGTCGTGTCCGACTCTGCGATACCATAGACAACAGCCCACCAGGCTCCCCCGTCCCTGGGATTCTCCAGGCAAGAACACTGGAGTGGGTTGCCATTTCCTTCTCCAATGCAGGAAAATGAAAAATGAAAGTGAAGTTGCTCAGTTGTGTCTGACTCTTAGCGACCCCATGGACTGCAGCCCACCAGGCTCCTCCATCCATGGGATTTTCCAGGCAAGAGTACTGGAGTGGGCTGCCATGAGTAGTGCCAAAAGAATTTTCATTTTGCAGTTTCTTTTAAAGATCCTTAGTAGAAAATTAATATATAATATTAAATACAGCTCAAAGAAGATTTGCTTAGCTAACTAAATCTAATAAACGTATTCCTATGGAATCAACCTTATTCCTTCCTACTCTATCTATATATCTGAAAATTTAATACAAATAGCCTATTCAAAGCAGTCAGAGCAAGTTGGGATTTTAGGCAGTATATAGGAAAACACCCATATAAAGCAAATCTACATTCTATAATTACCATTCCCAGTTGTTGACTGCTAAGAGCAAAGGTTTCAGTGTACAAAAGATTTTTCTGGAATCTCAGAGTCACGAAAAATCAGTTCAAACCCAGCCTGGCCAAAGTGAGTATGGGCAAGTCACTTTGCTTACTAGTACAGTTATTCACCAAACCTTAAGTGAAGTAAGTGGACTAGACAGGTGCTACCTCATTCTAGAACTATGCCCACAACAAGGCCTGGCACAGAGTGTACATTCCATAAATAAAAGTTAAGAGTGGATCCTATTCCTGTGTGATGGTGAAGTGAAAGTGAAAGTCGCTCAATTGTGTCTGACTCTTTGCCACCCCATGAACTATACAGTCCATGGAGTTTTCCAGGCCAAAATGCTGGAGTGGGTAGTCTTTCCCTTCTCCAGGGGATCTTTCCAACACAGGGAGCAAACCCAGGTCTCCTGCGTTGCAGGTGTATTCTTTACCGTCTAAGCCACTAGGGAAGCTCTGGTCATAGTGGTCTGATTTAACCAGTCTAATGGTCAGAGAGAGTTAGTTGATAAAAGTATTAATATGTGATATTTCTCTATTCGAAGAAAGCAGATGATAGCAAAAAAAAAAGGCTCTAGATATATACCCAGGTTTGTCAACGTAGGCATAGTTACATTTTAGACTAGATACTTCTTTGTTGTGAGAAATGTCCTGTATGTTGTAGGTGATTCAGCGGCATCTCTGGCTTTTACCCACTAGATATCAGTAGCCCTGTTCTTCAAGTTGCAGCAGCTAAACTGTCTAGAGACAATTAGACCTCATTTGAGAAAATTTTGTATATGTGAACAGGTGTGTATATATGTGTGTGTGTGTGTGCCCATGCAGATAGGGTTGTCTGTCACATACTATGTACTTTTATTGTACCTTGAATATATGAGATCACTAATTATCAATTATTAATTTTATGTACTTCCATGACATAATAGATAACACAATTATCCCAACAGTGTCTTCTTATTCTGAATATAGCATGACTGGCATCTAAAAGAATCGAGTGTTTTCCAAAATTAAAGCTAATGTACTTCATTCCATTGCTTATGGTTCTTGATGAAAATCATGCAAACACAAGCAGTCTGATGTTATTTTTTTGTTTACAGTATTACTGTGTTGTTTTGGTTAACAGAATGAAAAACAGCACTGTAATACTACAAGTAAAAATGTTTTATTCTTAGTTTGTTTCATCAATAAAGACTGACGTTTTTGCAAGAAAGATGTTATACTATTGAAATTAACTCTTAGTCAATTGTAAATAATTGTATTATATCGGTATGTTATCATGAAGATTAGAAATCATTTCCTACAGAATCATGTTTTTGCTTCCTCAGCACTGTTTCAATTGAAAGGAATTTGAATGAAGTGCATCTCATTACTAACATAAAGTAGATGGAGCTTGAATAATTTTTATATTTATTTTCCATGGATGGCTATTACATTTCTTATCCTATCTATCCAAATTTTATAAAATAAATTGTTTTAATCCATCCTTTGGAGAGGAGCAATGAATTTATTTTTGCAAAAGCTCTGCATCTGAATATACTGTAATATGCATAAAGCTCTGTTAACACAGTTATTTATATAAAAAGTGTAGCTGCCTTACCTTTTATTTAATTTACATACTTTATTTACTTTCTGACAGGTTCTTCTCCTTGCATTTTTATTTACATACCAAAAATGTCTTTTCAGATAAGTCAACTAAAACTTTAATGTACTGTATAATTTAAAACTCGATAAAATGTTTTATGTATTATATAGTTTCATATGAATTTTTAGCCTGATGGTATAGAATTTTGGAAATATTTCATCAATTCCTATACAACACCACCATATTTCTTAAACAGTATGAGAAATAGAGTATTGTCTTTTGTTTGAGAACATGTTTAGAAAGAATCATAAAACTTATGCTCAGTCTGTGTGCTCTGAATAGGAAAAAAAAATCTCTGAATATTTTAAAGAATTGTTATTTTTTTCTGAAAGTATTATGAACTTCATATAATATGGGCATCTCACATCATTAAAGATTTTGGTACTTGTGTTCTAAGTTTACAAAAAGCTCATTATTTTTCCATTCAAATGTTAGAAACAATACATTTCCCTTATGTGTTTCATTAGCTGTTACAGTGAAGTAATAATGCCACAGTGCGTCAGTTTCATAAACTTAGCCCTCACCCCTCCCTTTTTTGTATTTATCTTTTGTAAGCATGGTGTGTATTTGTGTAACCCACCATTCATGTTCTTATGAGTTCACGATATAAATAATTTGAAAAATTTCATTCAGTTCCCCAAATTATTCTAGTCATTATGGATGATTCATGAGAGGATTAATCTCTTGGATGTGACATAAAACTCAAGGGGAAAGACACTACCTATCATATCATTTGCAGTTAAGAACATGCTGCATATCTTTAAGCTTTACTTAAAGTGCTTATAGTAATTGGGTGTGCATGCCTTCACTCGGTTAAAACCCAAACAGCAATATGGGAGAGTGTGGTTTGTTTTTTAAATGTGCAAGGAAGGAAAATTAGTGAAATCTGTTTAAGTCACAAAACTGCCTCATTCAGGACCCAATTCAGCAGCATGGAAAAAGTAACTCAACTTAACTGTACTCTAGCATATGTCTAAGCTCACAAATTTCAATTCACTTCAAATTCCTTTATTTTCCCATGGATCTGCTTGCAAAGAAAAGAGATCCAAAGATGGTAAAAAGGTTCAATAGTTCAGTAACTCTAGATTTTCTCAAGGTTTTCAGAATAAAAAAGTGTCCAAATGAAGCCCAGCCCCTCATGTTTTGGAATGGTGATACCCATTCAAATTGTCTTTGTTTTATTATGGATCTTTCCTCTTTTCCTGCTCACCACCCTCTGTTGCTACCACCAGCATACACAACTACACACATACTCATGGAGTTAAAGGTATAATGTCTTTTGATTTTTTTTCCATGCAAGGAAAATATGGGGGAAGAAACAAAACTAAGCTAATGAAGAATAGATTTAAGTATTATACAGAGATTGTGGTTTAGTGACCTAAATTGCACCATAATCTTTTAAAGGATTACAGTATTTGGGGAGAAAAAAAATGATCTCTCTTTCTATAATGGCATCTGTGTGTAAGAGGATATTATAGGATATGAGCTGTGTGGTAGCAGCAGATATTTTCTCTATATCTTTCAGCAATTCAAAGTAGTTCTCAGATACATCTGAGAAGTAGCACTGAAGAATTAGTCTTCATTTATAATCAAACATTCTTGAATAACATTTTCTTCCAATTTTTGTTTTAAAGGTCTAACATTTGATCGTATGTTTTCTTTAGTTAACTTTCTATATTATATGGCAATCTCTGCGGTTATTTTTTCAAAGATAAAAAAGAAAAAAAGCATGCTCAAAATGTAGAAGTTATTTTTGCAGTAACGTATGTCATGATTTTTAAACATTCAGGCCTTTAAACTTTTTTTATAGTGTATGTTCTTGCCAATCCCAGCACAGTTCTACAAAGTAAAATATTTGGCAGTGAATTCATATTAACAGATGGAACAAGAAATTAACACGTTTTTGCTTCGCTAATTCACAGTTCTTTTAATACGCTAATTCTAAATCACCTGTTCTGACTTTGACAGGCTACAGACACCTGTTTGGGGTAATATTCCACAGCTAATTACTACATGAGAAATTCAGTTTCCAACAAAAGGGTTTCTGTGTGAAATTGTCATAGCTAAAAATTAGTAATACCCTGTATATACAAGTATATTTCTGATATCTTAAATACAGTTAGCCTACTACTTATCTTTAACTAAAGAATGGTATAGGAAAACTAGAGACTGTCCTCTTAGTGTTTGAATTCTGTCTATCACACTTTACACCATGGTTGCACTGATCAAGTCAGGATGTTCTTCCCAGTAGCAGTGATTTACTGTAATACTGTATTTTAAATGGCAGGAAAAGAGTATAGAATTTTCACGCGGCTGGAAAAATTCCTAACTGTGTGTTAAAAATGACTCAGGAGAGTTAAAAAAAAAATACTGACAAATGAAAGAGAAAAAAGAAAAACTTAGTCTGGGTAGCATCATATGGAAGACAGACAATAAATAAACAGGAAGTTCACTGAATTACAGAGTCTGAAGTATAACTGATTCTCATGAAGCACCTAGAGGACCATTGATTCTTTGTAAGAGAAAAGCAAGGTAATAATGCCAGGAATTGTATGGATATAAAGTCAAGTTCCTCCCACTTCTTGTACCTCAAACTCTTAATAGCCAAACTACTTCTGTTTACTACTAAACCTTGGTTTTCTTTATATTGTTCTTCATTGTTCCAACAGGGTCATTTCCCTTCTCTCACCTCAGATCATATCCTTTCACAGTAACTCTTTTCATTTCAGTTTTCCTACAAAACCCTGCTATGTGGAAATGTGGAGGCAAAGAGTGTGTATGTGTGGGAGGGTAGGTTGGTGGAACAAGAAGCATAAATCAGAAACGTAAGGTTTTTCGGTGTTTGTAACATAACGACAGATGCTAAGGTAGAATCTATCTTTAGGTTTGCCAAAGGTTCCATTTTGTGTGTCTGTTTTTTGATTCTCTCTAATTGCTGTTCAGCTTTGTATATGGCATTGCTAACGGGTCTTCCTTTGCCACGTTAGGGAAACAGAGAACTTGTCATTTCTTTAATTAACCTTTATATCCTAATACTCAGAGTGTAGAGTTCACCAGGCAAGCCCTCTTGAAACTTTTAAGATTTCATGGTGTTGTATTCTGATTTTGAATAGGTATTGTAACAAAGCATATTTTTCAAATGCATTTTTGTTTTGCAAGACTTCAGGTGGGTGAGGAGAAAGCTTGCTTTTTACATTTAGCCTTCTTGTAATTTTGTTTTTCTCCCAATTGCTACTCTAGAAAGCACATGGTCTTTCTCTAAAATCATGCTTTATGACATTGCTATTTGCAGAAATTTAACTGGCAGCCCACCCCAGGAAGATAAAATCCCATTTCATCCAAGTTTGGTTCCCCTCCTACACCCACACCTGAAACCATATTTCTGCCAGAGCCTACATTCTGCTAAGGAGGAAACCAATCTTTTATAATACTTTAACATACGTGAATTTTATTTTATTTTTAATTAAAAAATTACATTTCTCATCCAAAAATGCTAGATGACATTTAAAGCTAGAAAAGAGTTTCCAAATAACTCACCTTTACAATTAACTCTTATCAGAACTAGACAGTAACTTCCCTGTACAGGGTATAAGCAAGGGGCTATGATGTAGCTGTGAACGGGAAAGGCCTCCATCACCACTCAAGCTCTTGGCAGAGTTCAGAAGCACAATATCCTGTGGGGAGTTGGTCAGGGCTCAAAGTTCAGAAGAGAGTTACTGGTACAGAATTGGAATAAAATCATTATTTTGTTGTTGTTTCAGTTAATAAGATGCCTCAAGAATAATCCAAACTTCCAAGTTTTTAAGGGTGGGGGTGGGGGGAACTCTCAGAAGCTTGTTTGTAAATCTAAGTTACCCTGAATACAGTTACAGAAATACATTGCTACCTCTAAAAGAGTTTGAATGAATTAGCTCTAGATTTTAATGCAAAATATTCAATATTTAAAGGATAATTACCTTGAAAAGTGTGTTTGGGATTTAGATTCAATGTGAAATTCTTAAGAAAATTGTTCAAGATGATGAATGACATTATAATGAAGTTCACTCATCTGTCCTTAATTAAAACACTTTGACAACTCAATTAATTAAAAAAAACCCTGATATCTCTGATATGTCCTAATTTAACATACTCCTATGTGCAATGTGTAAAATAACTGTCATTTTGCTATAGACTAATACATATGTATATGCCTTTATTTGTATGCATGTATATATGCATATGGAGGAGGGCATGGCAACCACTCCAGTATTCCTGCTTGGAGAATCCCATGGACAGAGGAGCTTAGTGGGCTACAGGCCACCGGGCCGCAAAGAGTTGGACACAACTGACATGACTTAGCACAGCACGCATATATGTGTATACACATAAATATGTACATACACATACATTTTGGGGAGCCTGTTTAATCCTTCAAAGAGGATTGCATATTACAATAGATTAAAGAGTTATCGTAGCAACAGTTATATTTCACTTAGTCACTTTTCTAAGCAGGTAAATGGTCAATATATCAGATATTTAAAGGGGAAATTCTTGTTTTAAGTAACTAGCAGATGCCATTAATTTATACTCACCATTTATGTCCTTATACTATGTTAAATAATTGCATATATATAGTGCTATATTTTAGAATATATTTTAGAAAGAATTGTGATCTTCATTCAGAATTTAATTACATTAGCATAATTAATTTATCCTAAGTCATTCTATCATTTATGTCATCCTTCTTAGAATCATGATATTATTCTAGTAACAATAGTTTACCATTTACTGAACACCTAATGAGCACCAAATCCTCTCCATAAATTTTGCTGATTCTTGGCTTTTGTTTCATTTCACAGAATAAGTAGCTGGAATCCAAAAAGGTTAATAAATTTTCCTCTAGTCTCAGAGCAGTGGCCAAGATAAAATCCCAACCTGGGACTCTGTAATTGCAGACCTCATTTTTTTCCTCTCATCACTTCATATTGATAATCAACATTTGAGTAGTTAGATATGTAGAGTTCAAGTTTAGTGGTAACTATCATCAAAAACCATAAAGATACATGGATTGTGATAAAGTCAAATGGACTGTCTAAATAAGAACTCAAGACTAATCTGCATAAAATACCCAAATGAACAAATTGCTTTGCCTTAGTAACCTGCAGCAATGTCTGTTTATTGCTGGAAGTATTAAAGTCTAACGGACAATAATGTCAAATAGCATATATTCTAAAAATTCAGATTTCTTGCTGTTTAGAAATTATTCATTGACACTGCTTCTGCCTTCAAGGAGTTTGCAGTTTAGTAAATTACAAAGTTCAAAGCTTGATTTTTTTTAGCTTTGCAATGCTTCTTTGTACCTCTATAAATAATATATTTTTATTAGCAAATTTTCTTTAGATTTGTTTTCTTTAGTTGTGCCCTTTAAAGGTTTTTCTTTTAATTTTTATTCTAAAATATATTGTAATGGTTTGTTTAATTATAACTGTGACCAGACTGTAATATTCCTGTGTCAAAGACCACATAAGTTTATTTTCTAGCCTTTATCACAGCCATTGGTAGATGTGCGTGCTAAGTCAATTCAGTCATGTCTGACTCTGCAACCTTATAGACTGCAGCTCGCCAGGTTCCTCTGTCAATGGGAATTCTCCAGGCAAGAATACCAGAGTAGTTTGCCATACCCTCCTCCAGGGGATCTTCCCGACCCAGGGATAAAACCCACCTCTCTATTTATTATTTATTTTTAATTGAAAGATAATTGCTTTATGGTATTGTGTTGATTTTTCCAAACATCAATATGAATCATGCATAGGTATACATATATCCCCTTCCTTTTAAACCACCCTCCCCACCCGGCTCCTCTGGGTTGTTACAGAGCCCAGATCTGAGTTCCCCGGGTCATACAGCAAATCCCTATTGGCTATCTATTTTACATATGGTAATTCATGTTTACATGTTACAACCTCCGTGCTGTCTCCTGCATTGGCAGGAGTGCCAGTGCACTCCACTTTCACTAGTGCCACGTGAAAGTTTAATAACTCAGTGATAAATGATTGGATGGATGTAACGTGTATGCTTGCAAATTCCGGCAGATAACGTGTGACAGTGAAGTGAGCAGAAAAAGAATATACACATACAAAACACTGGTAACCCAGATGAGGAAAACTGAAGACTTGAATGACTTCGTTTAGCAAACCTTTATTGAACACCAAGCACTGAGTCAAACGTGAGGATATGATGATGACAATTAATAGTGGCTAGCCACACTGAGTTAACTTTCCAAGGGGAAAGGTAAAAAAATGCATTAACAATTAAAGATTGATAATTATTTTACTTGATGATTGTTATAAAAGTAAAATACATGATGATACAAACTCACTCAGGGGATCTCTTTAGAAGGTAGAGGCAGGGAAAATTCATAGGAAAACTTTAGAGCTGGGACTGGGCAATGTGAAAAAGTAAGAAAAGAATATTCTTCTGAGAGTAGGTGGAAAATTCCTGATTATAAGCACTGAGGACGAATATAAAGGAGTCACGCATCCTTTAAGGGAGCCAGTAGCTGCACATCATGACACGCTCTTTGTCTTCCTTACTTAAATATACATGTGGCTCCAAAACACAGCTAAGCATAGGAATTCCTGGGGTGATTTTTTTTTTTAATATAGATACTAGGATGCTTACTGTATTGTCAAGGGATAAGACACATTGTCTGTATATTATAAAATCTTTACAGATGCTTCTGTACAGGATAGGGAAACAACAGCAGCAACACTACCATCACCTCGTGGTTTCTACTGTCTAAAAACCACAATTACAGAATGATACTAACAACCCCTACTAACAACCACTATAAAAATAGTAACGCCAAAAATACTGCTAAAATCTGTTCTCCCCAATATTTTTAACGTAGAAAATGACCAAAATACTGTTATACATACCTGATTCACCTTAATTCCCTAAGGAAATATATATTACACATTTATTTGAATGTGTCAAGTAATTTTCAGTTCAAATTGATCCAAACTGGGTATGATTTAATGAGAGTTCTAACCATTAGCCTTTCTTCCGAGTGTAGTTAGTCAATCAGTCAACCAATAAATTCAGTAAGCAATCATCTAATAAATATGGTCTTCAAACAGGCAGCATTGACATGTTCCAGAGCTTGTTAGAAATGCAAATGTCTGGGCCACCCCAGACCTAATGAATCAGAGTCCATATTCTGACAAGCTTGTCAGATTTGAATGCATAATAAAATTTGGGAACTTCTTAAACAGTAGGTATGTGCCCAGTCCCCAAGCTAGGTGCTAAAGTACACAGAGGCAATACAAGTTTACCAGGATTTAGCTTTGTTCAATAGACTCTAATTAGGTTTTCCACGTGGGACAGTGGTAAAAGAATCTGACTGTCAATGTAGGAGATGAAAGAGACTTGGGTTCAACCTCCGGGTTAGGAGGATCCCCTGGAGGAGGAAATGGCAACCCACTCCAGTATTCTTCCTGGAAAATCCCACGGACAGAGGAAGCCTGGTGGGCTACAGTCCATGAGGTTGCAATGGGTTGGACACAGCTTAGTGACTGAACAACAACAACAAATGAAACTGGGTGGGGGGGGGAGGAGGAGGAATAACAGTTTTTGGCAACTTTGATTTGAATATGAATTTGAGTCAAATTCCTAAGTGAATTATTGACCTTGATCCATCACATGAGATTTTCTGATCAGTTCTGTTTCCAAACATGTAAACTTGCTCTAAATATAATACAGTCCATCAACCTTCAATATACTGTTTGAATTCCACCATAATTTTCACCCTAGATTTTAGTAAATCACTTCCTGATTGGCTCCCTGCTTCCTAAATTCCTATTTATTTTCCAATAAGTTGTTAAATTCAGTGACTTTTTAAAGAGCTTGGGTTTATTGTTCACCTCCCAGTTGACACTACATAAT
The DNA here is from genome assembly GCF_027580195.1 of Bos mutus. Classification (NCBI taxonomy): domain Eukaryota; kingdom Metazoa; phylum Chordata; class Mammalia; order Artiodactyla; family Bovidae; genus Bos; species Bos mutus. The sequence continues at coordinate 82,404,683 of NC_091618.1, forward strand.
TAGAATGCATACACTTCCAGTGGTGTCTTCACAGGTGACCCAGCAGTAATGTATCCACCTGCAATGCAGGAGACCCAGCAGACATGGGTTCGATCCCTGGGTCAGGAAGATCCCCTGTAGGAGGGCGTGGCAACCCACTCTAGTATTCTCGCCTGAAGAATCCCATGGACAGAGAAGACTGGCGGGCTACACAGTCCATAGGGTCGCAAAGAATCAGACACAACTTATCGACTGAAGGCACAGTACATGAATTAATGCTTTGTAAGTTAAAACGTTAAGTTCAGTGGTGGAATGTGGAAGAAAAAAAAAGACTACTTCGATAAGTAAGTAATATGGTGATGGCATTTTCAGAAGCATAAATGGCATGCTTTAGAATGGAGATATGGAGTGTTATTCAGGAAACTGTGAAAGAACTTTTGGAATCCACAGTTGGAAATATGACCAGTAACCAGCTTATGGTGGATTTATCTCCTAAACTAAGGAATGTGTACTATATTCTATAGACAGGTTTTGTTTTTTTTTAAATATAAAATAGACATGTGTTCAGAATGATGGTTTAGGAGGACTCATACAAAGTCAGCGTGCAGGATGAACTGGCTTGGGAAGAGGCTGCACAGAGAAACAGCTGGCTAGAGATTCCAAACTGTGTATGAAAAGTAGCCTAGGTTAAGAGGTGACATTGGGAATACAATGTATTAAATGAGTTAATAAGAGATAAATCTTAGAAGAGCACATAGCAAGAGAAAATACTATGTGAGCAATTGCTATATTCTTCACCACTAGTATGGCATATAAAAATACCACAGAACTTTCCCACAATAGGAACTACAAGGGTGCTAATATAAACTGTGTAGGGGAAAAATTCTTCTGGAGATAAGGATATTATCATTTTCAGCTGCTTTAAAACTCGAATTATCAGACTGCATTTTAATGCAACAGTTCTTGCCATTACAAATCTAAAAAAAAAGTAGTCTGTTCTCATCTTCTCAGAAAAAAATGTAGCCTTGCTTCTTTCAAATGATCAATGCAAGAGACAAGAGTTTTTCCTGTATTTCAAAATGCCTTTTCATTTGTTTGCTAGACGGTAAGCCCTTCATACACACATATCTTGTATACTTCATTGTTTCCACTTTCTGAACAATAGCTTTCTTAACCAAAAATGAGAGTATTAAAATGGACCTGAAAGATTGGGGTGAGGGTGGTAAATGATAAAATATGAGTCAGGCTTCATGCCACAGTGGGACCTTAATAAATATTTGTTGTACGTTCTTTCCCTCCATCAACTAGTATAGTACCTTGGTGTTGTAATGCTCAATAATTGCTTATCAAATCAATGAGTGTTGCTGAATTTGCACTGATTACTAACACCAAGCACTGCTTTTTTAAATCATTGACCAATACACTTTCAAGTGTTCATTTTCAGAAAATCTCCATAGAAACATCTTCTACTGTTGAACCTTAATTGTAAACTTGACTTTTGTCTCAGTCCCTTCTGATCCACAACTTTGTATTTCTTTGAAAGTGGAAGTCGCTCAGTCATGTCTGACTCTTTGCAACCCCATGGACTATACAGTCCATGAACTTCTCCAGGCCAGAATACTGAAGTGGGTAGTTTTTCCCTTTGCCAGGGAATCTTCCCATCCCAGGAATCAAACCAGGATCTCCTGAAGTGCGGGCAGATTCTTTACCAACTGAGCTATCAGGGAAACCCCTTAACTTGCTTTATATTTGTGCACTTATCTCTTCTCCCCACAGTGTATAACCTAGTACAATATACCATCTCCTAGCATCATTGTTTGCAATGATATATTTTTGATGCTTTTAGACTGATTATTCTTATTTCCATTTTGTCTCTTTCACTGCCTTCCTGTGCTTCCCAATATTTTTTATTAGGTCCCATTTTATTTTAAAATTATGTTTTGAAAATATATTTATAAAATATAAATTCCTATCCCCCTATTCTATGAATCCTAAACCATTACTCTCTTCTATATATACTTCTTTCATCCTCCTTTTATGAAACTGTTTTTCCAATCTCCTCTATAAAAATATTTCCATCTCTTTGCACATTTTGTCTGTTGCCCAAGGTATTATATTCCTAATTGAATTAGAAAATTCATCTTTATAGGGCCTTTTATGTGTTCTGTGCACTCATGGTTTTCTGTAAACAAAAATAATAAATAACAGGTGGATAGCTAAATATATAACTCACTGGAAATCAAGCATTTCTAAGAGGAGGAAAAGGCTTTGTCAGAAACACTTTACATAGATTACATTGAGCTCAGTAGAAAAGTAAATGGTGTTCAGCTGTCACTTTTAATAGATCAAATCCTGCTATTTATTATTCAATAAAAAGTAAACATTTTTACTAATCTCTCAAATATTTTTCAGAAGCGTATTGTAATAAATGTTATTATAACTGTGTGTTTTTTATAGTACCAAACATGAAATCTCTCTTTTGTCTCATCTTTCCCTCTTCTTGGTAGATAGACAGATAAACTCAATGAAATTAAAACTATGTGGGCAATAACTAAAACTTAGACATTTCTAATACAAAATACAGTACCTAGCTAGGATTCTTTAACTGTAGCAGTTCCCTCTTCCTATATCCTACCTCCTACCAGAAAAGTGTAAGTGAAAGTCGCACATTCGTGTCTGTTTCTTTGCGACTCCATGGTTATCACAGTCCATGGAATTCTCCAGGCCAGAATACTGGAGTGGGTAGCCTTTCCCTTCTCCAGGGGACCCTCCCAACCCAGGGATTGAACTCAGGTCTCCCACACTACAGGCGGATTCTTTACCAGCTGAGCCACCAGGGAAGCCCTACGAGAAAAAGGGGAGGCCAGAATTGTGGCGGACTGGAGCTGGCTGCAGAACTGACATGGACGGCTCTTCCCAACTCTGCATTGTGAAAGTCAGTGAATGCTACAAATGAAGACTTTTCCCCAGAGCCTATGATATACGTTTTTGTTTTTGTTTTTTTTCCAGCCAAGCAACGCAGCTTGTGCGATCTTAGTTCCCTGACCAGAGACTGAACCTATGTCCTCAGCAGTGAAAGCGTACAGCCCTAACTACTGGACAGCCAGGGAATTCCCTGTGATAAACATTCACTGGCACAGCACTGGGGAAGGGCCTGGAGATCTGTGGTAAAGATATACTAGAAGTTACATGGCTTTTAGTTTAGACAGTATTCCTTGAGAGGGAGCAATAGGAAATACTGCTAGAATCTGACTGGGTTTAACAGAAGCAGGAGATTTAGAGATGAATCAACAAGATGCTCTTCTAGAAGAAAAGATCAGAACATGAGTTAAAGAGGAGACTAGACAGGGAAATCTGGGGACTGTTTCTGAGTAGAAAAAAAAGGAGTTGTGCATGCTTTTTATGGGACAGTTGCTGTCTTTTAGGGATTCCCTGGTGGCTCAGACAGTGAAGCATCTGCCCGCAATGCAGGAGACCTGGATTCGATCCCTGGGTCAGGAAGATCCCCTGGAGAAGCAAATGGCAACCCACTCCAGTACTCTTGCCTGAAAAATCCCATGGGTGGAGGAGGCTGGTAGGCTACAGTCCATGGGGTCACAAAGAGTCGGCCACAACTGAGTGACTTCACTTTCACTGTTTTTGCCGTCTTTTACAGGGAGAAATGAGGGAGTTAGTGGAGTTGGACTTCAAATGTACAAAAGCAAATGGACTGAGACTTTACACAAAAAGAGATTTCTAGGGTCATGGTACTACAGAAGAAGCAAACTTCTGACAAGTAACAGATCCACCTGGTGAGAGGAGTTTGCTGTACATAGGTGCGGCACCCGCTTCCATGCAAGGACTTTGCTCAGGGCTCAATCGCCTCCATTCCCTGTAGGAGGAAGCCACAGCCAGAGCCTTGGATGACAATGGATAGCCTGGGTGCTGGACTCTTACCTGGCTCTTGGGGCCCATTGCTGTTTTCCTGGAGAAGGGCAGTCTCAGAAGGAAGATCTTGTGTATTTAAATAAGAAGAAAACGAGCTTCAAAGCACCCAAACCATGATGCTCAGGTTTATACAAAATGTAATATAAACATGTTTAGTTTAAATGCCTCAGTCCAACATTAATTCATGGGAAGTATAAAGCCCTTTGGGCTTCCCTGGTGGCTCAGGCAGTAAAGAATCTGCCTTCAGTACAGGAGACCTGGGTTTGATCCCTGAGTCAGGGAAGATCCCCTGGAGAAGGGCATGACAACTCACTCCAGTATTCTTGCTTGGAGAATCCCATGGACAGAGGAGACCCGTGGGCTACAGTCTGTAGGGTTGCAAAGAGTTGGATGTGACTGAGCAACTAATACTTTCACTTCATTACTTCATAGGGCCCTTTAGGCAGCAGGTGACAAAAACTCAAACTTATGTAAGCAAAGAAGAAGAGGGCTGATTTGTCTCTCTCCTCTTTTGTTGTTTTTGTTTTACTTCAAAACAGATTTTCTCTCATAGAGAATTCACACTGATGTGAACCCTAGCACTCAGGGAATCAGCATAAGAGAGATTGTCTGTTTCCCCTAACTTCTGGCAAAAAGCCCTGAGAGGACTTTTCATTGGCCTGGATATGTCACATGCCCTTCCCTAAACCAATAACTACAGGCAGAGAAAAGGAATTTTATGCTGACCTGGGCTCAGTGTCCATATATGGAAAAAAGCTCAGATTCTGTGGACTGCAAGGAACAGGTATAGATTGGACACAGAGAGACCTCCGCTGTAGTTATGCTCTTCCTAGAATTGCAGGGAACTTACTGACATCCTCTAAAAGTAGATACAAGCTTAATCATAATCACTTTGTATAGAACCTAGTTTCTTTTCTTGCTAAAGTTTCTATGCTCATTTTCAATTTCCCCAAACTGTACACCTTCTAGAATTTCATTCTCCTGCATGTGTGCACCACTCTTTATTTCTATTATGTTATTGGCCTAATCCCAGTAGGCTGCTCAACCCTGTGGGCCGTGCCCACTTTCCTTTCGGCTTCCTGACTGTACGAGAGTTGGACCCTAGATAGTTGGTCCCTTATGCAATTTTTTGTTCTCTCAGACTGACTGAGGCAATTAGGAGAGGCAACATTGCTTCAACCATGAAAATCCATTGCTCGAGTGACAAAGGACTGCTTTATTAGCAGAGAGAAGCTAATAAATTAACTGCCCAAGTTATTATTTTTATTCATAAATTTGAAATTTTGATCAAAGATTTGGTTATGGTTTGTATAACTCTTCATTGCCCATTCTAGACAACTTGTAAAATGATTGGTACAGAAATGATGGAACAGTGATTATTTTATCTAAAAGATGCCATTATAAACTACCTACTAACTACAACATAATAATACAATAATATTATAGTAATAGTATTCCTATTTAATAGTAAATAATCACAAGAGTAAATATTTTAATTTTATTGGAATTTTTATATATGATCTTTTAAATCTTTTTGTTGTTGTTGTTGTTGCACTGGGTCATTGGTGCTGCACAGGCTTTCTCTAGTTGCTGTGAGCAGGGGCTAGTTTGCTGCTGTGTGAGGGCTTCTCACTGCAGTGGATTCTCTTGTAGAGAGAATATAGGCTCTAGGCGTGCAGGCTTCAATAGTTGCAGCACATGGGCTCAGGAGTTGTGGCCCACAGGCTTAACCGCTCTGTGGCATGTGGCTCCTTTCCAGACCAAGGATCAAATCCAGGTCATTGGCAGGTGGATTCTTATCCACTATGGCACCAGGAAAACCTTAATTAGATTTGAGGATCAAAAAACATTTGCAATTTTCACATTTTAAACTATTAAGTTACCTGATAGGAAAAAGACAAAGGTCAGTATTAGGATGGACAGAGCAATTCAAGACCTAGCCTAATTATTGCTGTCACTGAATTGTGTGTTTACTTTCTGTCTCTCCTTCCCAGTATCTGTATGCAGCACTGGAACAGAAAAGGAGATAGAATTCATTTGTGAAATGTCCTGATAACTGGAAAAATGGCTAAGTTCATCTTATGTGAATGTAATGAATTTAATTTTATTAATTTAATTCCTTATATTTTAATGTTTATACATGTAGTTATTGGTCAACTTGTTATCTAAAAATAATGGAAGTTAGTCAACTTTGAAAATAATATTTGCTGCTGTAAAGGTAAGGGTGAACTCACCAGCTCTTCCCCTGACTCTTCCTCTGACTGTGCTTCCTAGTTTTCCTGAGGCTCTCCTGGTTGATGCTCGTCTTTCAGTATATTTTTAATTTGTGCCTCCTCACACGCTATAAAAGTGTTTTAGTTCAAAGACTGTAGATAAACTAAGTTTACATTGCATATGAGAATTATTTTTGTTTTGAAAGGATGTGTTATTCACCAAAAAAACCTTGGAATTAGTTAATGAAGGTGTAAAAAAGCAGCTTTCTTCTGAAATCTTTAACATAAATGAAGTTAGATATATGCCTGTCCCCCTGAGATGGCCTAGGAAGAGTCTGTAAATGTAGGAATTGACTGATATTTGATGATGGCTCTTGCTCAGTGTGCAAAGCTGCAAACGTCTTAGAAAGGAATGATATGTACTTGAGTATGAGGAAATCTATATCAAGATTGACAATCAGTCAACTCAGAAGTGGTTTACTGTTTTCATTCTGCTTTATTGTATTTTTCTAATTAAAAAAGTCAAGATCAGTGGATGATGGCTCATAGATCAGTAAATTCCAAATTTTAGGATTTCCTTAAAATGTTACATAATTTCCTTTGGAAAAACTGTTTGAAGAGATACAAGCATGGAGGCGAGGCCTGCCATCACATGCACCAGGGTTCAAATCTCAGCTCTGCTGCTTGTTAGTTCAATCTGTGGTTCTTTGATTTTAAACTTCACTGTTAATACCACATATGCATAAGGGTACACCCACACATAAAATTATAGGGAGAACACAGATTAGGATTTGATCATTCCTTTCCGTTTTTATAGCATCCAGGAAGGCCAATATGTGTTGTCTTGTATTTTGTGTTCCTAGCACATTTTTTTCTTCCTTGGAATTATAACACACCCTACATGGACTGGGAAAATAATCTATGGCTTTCTTTCAGTGTTAACATATTTAATTCCTGAGGTGAATTACCTGCTAAAATGATTTATGTTTGTCTTTGATTGACCACCACAAACAGAAAGTCTGAGCTATTCTCCATGACAGAAATACTTACTATTGTGTAACCTAATACTTATTTGTTTTGCTTTTCCGTGAGGAAATGGCAGAGAGAGTAAAACTGTTAGTTCAGGTTTAAACATTCACTTTTACTTACTTTGCTGTATTGTACAAGCCTAACTGGGAAAAATTCTATACATTGGTTTTGAAACCATAATCTTACATTCAGTTTGTATGCTGGCCCATTGTTTAAAAATGAATTTTTAAGCAATTTAGCATTTCATCACAGTAACAGGGCACTTGATTTTCATTCATCCATATGAAAACAATTAGAAAAAAAATGCCACTTATCTTAAATAGTATTTGTCAGATTTTCTTCATCAAACTTGGTAAATACAGATCTCTTGACATTTTGATGAATTTTCATCACTCTGTGGTAAACCTAAGTGACTAGGCTGTGGCCCGTGAACAGCTTTTGTTTCTATGTGACATTAAAATGTATTTTTTTTAAAAACATGATTATAATGAATATTCAAAATTAGATTCATTCTCTAGCATGTGCACAATAGGTCAGAAGTCGTGGCTAAAGAACACTTACTAGTCAATCTCAAGGTTTTATTATTTCTTCTGAATCTCATCTTTTCACATTGTTCAGAGATATAACTATCAAAGAGGAAAGCCAACTAAATATATACCAGTTTCAGTTTACCTAGACAACTTTGAAAATTCGTTTCATATGTAGTTAAGTGAAAAGTTGGTGTATCTCCCTAGCTGTATATTGTCTTGACTCAAAATTTCTTGGACCGTATGTTTGAGACAGCTTGAAACAGACATTATAAATGAAGAATAATCAGTTACCATAGTTCAGAGCATTTTCTTCAAATACTCTTCAATTTCTGGTTCCAGCAGAATTTTATTTACTCAAATATAAATCTTTTTTTAATACTCTAGAGCCTCATCCTGAACAAAACACCTCATTTTAGTACAATTGTTTCTATATCCTGTCACAGGGTGATGATGATAAATGGAAAATGATTAAGGGTATACTGTTTGTCAGATATTTTCTTTCACAATTCAATAAATATTCCCAGAGTCCTCCCATGTCACCTTATTTACAATGATTATCAAGTGGAAGATATGTTTGAAATTCAAGATTGAAATCTAGTTTTTATTTTGGCTGTTCTTCTTTACCGAAAATATAAAGTATGAATTAAAAGCCAAGTTAATCACTTAGAGACACTAAGTTCTTTATTTTGAGAACTTACATAAGAAAAAAATCACTTTAAGTTTCTAATTCAGTGGGACACATAGCTGTAGTGTAACCCTTTTGTGTTGGGCACATTTTTAAGATTTAAATCACTGGTTTCCTACTAATTGTATATCAAAAACAATCACTAACAAGAATGATGACAGACAAAAAAGAAAAGCAAATCCATCCCCTAAATATCACCCATACTGAACTTCATGCTTTCTGAAATGTCCATTTTGTTTTTCACTTTCCTGGTATCAAATAATAGAAGTTCTCAGTCAAAAAGCTAATTTGTCTGCTTACTTCTAAATTTCCTTTTTTCAGAATGGTCTTGAAGTCATTTACACATTTATTATAACAAATAGGATATGCCAATAAATTAGAGATATCAAACCAAAGAGAGAACATCACTGGAGAACTTATGACATGAGTGACCTACATTTTTATGGCACTTAAGAGTTTTACAAGTTCCTTTCTCTTTTCATATTTTTGTTACTGTATTCTTTCTGTGATTCTATGAATAAACAATCCATAAATTTGATTTTGTATTCTCTGATTAACACCTGTGAAGTGTTTTTTATTCCTCTTTTAGAAGTGGGAAATGGAAGTTGAGAGAGTTTAAATGACTTATCCAAAGTCACACAGCTATGTGTGACAGAAGTAGAATTCAAAATTCTTGTCTGCCTGGCTTTACACTACACTACTAAGAAAAAATGTTAAACAGCTGTATAAACTAGACCTCTCTTCTGTGTTCACCCAAAACCTTTGTGTCCTTTAGAACCCAGCTTAAACCTCGTACTCAGTAGAGCCTTCTCCAGTAATTAGTTGTTTTTCAGTCACTCAGTTATGTCCGACTCTTTGCAACCCCATGCACAGCAGCATGCCAGGCTTCCTGTCCTTCACCATCTCCTGGAGCTTACTCAAACTCATGTCCCTTGAGTCAGTCATGCCATCTAGCCGTCTCGTCCTCTGTGATCCCCTTCTCCTCCTGCCTTCAATCTTTCCCAGCATCAGGGTCTTTTCTAATGAGTCAGTTCTTCACATTAGGTGGCCAAAGTATTGGAGTTTCAGCTTTAGCATTATTCCTTCCAAAGAAATCCCAGGGCTGATCTCCTTCAGAATGGACTGGTTGGATCTCCTTCCAGTCCAAAGGACTCTCAAGAGTCTTCTCCAACACCACAGTTCAAAAGCATTAATTATTCAGCGTTCAGCCTTATTTATTGTCAAACTCTCACACCCATACATGACTACTGGAAAAACCATAGCTTTGACTATATAGACCTTTGTTGGCAAAGTAATCTCTGCTTTTTAATATGCTGTCTCAGTTTGTCAACGATTTGAACTCATTTCAGATGATCAGTTTCCTGAGTTATTGTACATGCCACTCATTTTGACATTTAATCATAGATTATTTTCCAATATTATTCATAGTGTATGCATGCGTGACTTCTCTGTGGTATTTAAGTGAAAGCAACTTATCAATGTGTTTTGCACATTTGTTTGTTCTAGGATTGCCCATGATTTCTGAATAATATGAACTTGTCCTCACCAATGTTTCAACAGTAGCTTTGTCATTCTCTGTAAGGTATGGGAGGACCCTGTGATCTCTGCCACTGGTGTTACATCCATGGTAATAGGGCAAAGGTGATGATGTCACTGCCTCAATTTGGTTATGCTTTATGGCAGTGGTGAACAGATTTTGCAGATGTAATTAAGGCCTTGAAGCAGTTAACTTTAAATTAATCAAAAGGAGATTATCCTGGGTGAACCTCATTTAATAAGGTGAGCCCTCTAAAAGAGGTTTTAGATATGAGTGATAATCTCCAGCTAGCCATGAGACACATGGTCATGCAGTGAATTATGTATGGAGAGGAGCAGTCTCTAGGTTCTAGGGACCTTAGCCCAACAGCCATAAGGATGCGATTTCTGCCAACTACAGCATAAGCTTGAAAGAGGACTCTGTAGCCTTAGAAGAGATAGCAACCCATCTGATACCTAGATCACAACCTGTGCAGTCCTGAAGAGGCTCAGAAGTGAAGAATCTGCCTGTAATGCAGGAGACATGGGAGACACAGGTTTGATCCCTGGGTCGGGAAGCTCCTCTGGAGGAGAAAATGGCAATCCTCTGCAGTATTCTTACCTGGAAAATCCCAAGGACAGAGAGGAGCCTGGCAGGCTACAGTCCATGGTGTCACAAAGAGTCAGACACAACTGAGCATGTATAAACCACCACCACATACTCGTCTTGAACAGAGGATTCATCTAGCTTGTGTCTGAACTTCTGACCTATGGAAGCTGTGAAGTGAGAAATGGATATTGTTTTGAGCTGCTAAAAAGGTGGTAATTTGTTACACTGTCATAGAAAATGAGCACATTTTTACTAAAACAAGTATTAATGCTAATACAGAAAGTAATTTCTAGTGTACTATAAATCTTGTCAATTTATATGAAACATATATGTGTGTGAGTATATATATACATATATATATCTCCACATACATCTTACACTGATTATTTATTTACACATGCACACAACACATGCCTAATTTAGCAGCAGCATCTCTATCTTATATTTATAATGACAGAACCTTCACCAAAGTTTTAGAATCACTCTACAAAAGTTATGAGAGAACACAGTTTAAAGGAAACTGCTTGGTGAATAAGAATGATTCTACGAGGGAAAAAAAGGAAAATTGGCATTAAACTTAGAAGTTTAGTGTCTATTTGTTTTTAGTAAAAGAGAAGAGTTTAAGTAAAAATAGGCCTATAAGATCTATAAAGTAAAAATAATGCAATATAATGTTAATATTTCAATGTCCCTGCCTATGAGATTGTTTTTAGATTATTTTTAAAGGTTTTACTGAATTTCTTACACTATTGCTTCTGTTTTATTATTTATATTTTTGGCTGCGAGGCATATGGGGTCTTAGCTCCCAGACTAGGGATTGAGCCCTTGCCCCTGCCTTAGAAGACAGTCTTAACCACTGGACCTCCAGGGAAGTCCCAAAAGATTTTTATAGATACATTTTTCTACTATGCTACCATTTCCCATCAAATTTTAACATATAAATACAGGTACATAATACAGATAAAACTATCAAGTAGCACTGTATAAGGTAAATATATGACATATCCATGGTCATATTTGTGTTAAGTGTATAAGTGTTTCATAAGTAGCCATCTGTGCTTCCTAAGTCTCCATCACTTTAGTTGAATCAAATCTCTTTTTCAGGATCTTGGTCACATTAAATGAGGACAAAGAGACCTGGTGATTCATGCCTTCAGAGTTTTAAACTAGCGTGTGCACAATATTGCAACACTGTTTATGCAATTTCAGAATATTACCCAAATAGAATTATGATTTTTTTCTAATTCAATTTGTTCTCAAGGTTTCATTCCTCCATCAGTGATATATTGGAAAACTCCACTAGGCAATAAATATACAGAAGATGAGTTGTAGTTCTCCGTTTCTAAAGAAATGTATTTGGTAAGTGTCAATGTCCCCATATCAATTTGGATGTCCATAGGGAAAATATTTATTTTGCACCTGAAACATTGTCAGTTCAGTTCAGTTCAGTCACTCAGTCGTATCCGACTCTTTGCGACCCCATGAATCGCAGCACACCAGGCCTCCCTGTCCATCACCAACTCCCGGAGTTCACTCAGACTCACGTCCATCGAGTCAGTGATGCCATCCAGGCATCTCATCCTCTGTCGTCCCCTTCTCCTCCTGCCCTCAATCTTTCCCAGCATCATGGTCTTTTCAAATGAATCAGCTGTTCACATCAGGTGGCCAAAGTATTGGAGTTTCAGCTTTAACATCAGTCTTTCCAATGAACATCCAGGACTGATCTCCTTTAGGATGGACTGGTTGGATCTCCTTGCAGTCCAAGGGACTCTCAAGAGTCTTCTCCAACACCACAGTTCAAAAGCATCAATTCTTCAGCACTCAGCTTTCTTTATAGTCCAACTCTCACATCCATACATGACCACTGGAAAAACCATAATCTTGACTAGATGGACCTTTGTTGGCAAAGTAATGTCTCTGCTTTTTAATATGCTGTCTAGGCTGATCATAACTTTCCTTCCAAGGAGTAAGCATATTTTAATTTCATGGCTGCAGTCACCATCTGCAGCAATCTTGGAGCCCAGAAAAATAAAGTCAGCCACTGTTTCCACTGTTTCCCCATCTATTTGCCATGAAGTGATGGGAACAGATGCCATGATCTAGTTTTCTGAATGTTGAGCTTTAAGCCAAATTTTTCACTCTCCTCTTTCACTTTCATCAAGAGGCTCTTTAGTTCTTCTTCACTTTCTGCCATAAGGGTGGTGTCATCTGCATATCTGAGGTTATTGATATACATACTCTTGTTAGTTTTCCTTATGAGGATGTTCAAGTAACTATTGCTAAACTGATGTCACAGTCTCCCTAAAGAATATCATTTCTTTGATTTGAGTTGAGGTTGATGTCCTAATTCTGCACTTAATTAGATATAGATATTTGAGTTGATCATATATTCATTTACTGCTGTTCCATGAGGAGAGAAATTATGCCTGCAGGAGAAGCTGCTAGGAGGACCAGATGTATATGAAAGAGTCTTGCTAACTATGACTTCATTCATAAACCAGAGTTGCTTTGTCTTTTACATGATTCTTTAGTACGTAGCAAATATACTTTTTCCCTGAGAATTATATTTTAGCAATATATTTTTCATTATGTCTATTTTGGTAGCTATTGTACACTGATTACCTTTAAGATCTCTTGGTGAAAGCTCCTCCCCTGCCTGCATCCCCCTTCCCAACCTTTCTCTTTTGTAAAAGAAACCATAACCTCTTTAAACCACCAGGATACCACAGACCTGTTTATCTCTATTCTATAACTTAAGTATAAATATGTCTTTGTCTGTCTTGTCTGCTAGACTATCAACTCTTCAGGGCAGGAACGTGTCTTGTGCATTATTTGTTTTGTCAAAATCCAGCAGTGTACATAATGCATAGTAATCCCTCAATAAAATTGTTTTGATTTTTCCTTAAATAAAGTAATATATGTATAAATGAGGAAATAATGAAATTCTAAGCAAGGATTATATAGACTTGTCTCCCTTCATTAATCAAGCTAAACTTTCTGAGAAGAATACTGTTGATATTAAAACAAAATTACCCTTAAGAAGTATGGAAGACTATTACTCAGTTATAAAAGATAATGAAATTGGGTCATTTGTAGCAACATGGGTGGACCTAGAAAGTGTCCTATAGAGTGAAGTCAGAAATAGAATATGTTAATTAATTAATTAATATGTTAATAATTAATATGTATATTAATATATATATGTGGAGTCTAGAAAAATGGTATAGTGGATCTTATTTGCAAAGCAGAAATAGAGGCACAGACATAGAGAACAAACATATTGATACCAAGGGGGAAAAGAGGGGTGTGGGAATTGGGAGACTGAGATAGACACATAGACATTACTGATACTATGTATAAAATAGGGAACTAATTACAACATACTGCAAGCCCAGGGAACTCTGCTTAATGCATTGTGGTGAGGAGAATGGGAAGGACATCCAAAAGGAAGTGTATACATACACACACACACACACACACACACATATGTATACTTGTGTATCAGTTACACACACACACGTATGTGTATGACTGATTCATTTTGCTGGACTGTAGAAACTAACACACAGAGAAGGCCATGGCACCCCACTCCAGTACTCTTGCCTGGAAAATCCCATGGACAGAGGACCCTGGTGGGCTGCAGTCCATGAGGTCGCTAAGAGTCGGACACGACTGAGCGACTTCACTTTCACTTTCCACTTGCATGCATTGGAGAAGGAAATGGCAACCCACTCCAGTGTTCTTGCCTGGAGAATCCCAGGGACGGGGGAGCCTGGTGGGCTGCCGTCTCTGGGGTCGCACAGAGTCGGACACGGCTGAAGCAACTTAGCAACAGCAGCAGCAGAAACTAACACAACATTGTAAAGCAACTATACTCCAACTAAACCAGTAAGACAAACAAACAAAAGCAAGTACGTGAGAAAAGAATTTTAAATCTGTAGCCACTTTAGAAAGGCTAATACTGTCTTTTGGAGTAAAAAGGGAGATGAGTGGGTTGTCTTGACAACCTTCACTGTAGAGGAGGAGTTAATTCTTATATCTGACCTCAGGCTTAAATTGTGATTCTAATGTTAATCATTATAAGACATAAGCTTCACAGCTCATAAATTCAGTCAACCTGTTTCCACTATCCAGAGCCATGTTAAATAAAGAACAGTTTCTAAAGCTTTTTTCAACATTTCTAGAAAATCCTTTCTGCCCTTTTCCAAATTATGTTTCTTGTCATACAAGCTACTTTTCATGAGCTGTCTGCCATGAAGCCCTAAGAATAATGCAGATGTTTGAGTCAATAAATGGTCCATCTCTCTTTCAGACATCCTGCTGCTGCTGCTAAGTTGCTTCAGTCGTGTCCGACTCTGTGCGACCCCATAGATGGCAGCCCACCAGGCTCCCCCTTCCCTGGGATTCTCCAGGCAAGAACACTGGAGTGGGTTGCCATTTCCTTCTCCAATGCATGAAAGTGGAAAGTGAAAGTGAAGTCGCTTGGTCGTGTCCGACCCTTAGCGACCCCATGGACTGCAGCCTACAAGGCTTCTCTGCCCATGGGATTTTTCAGGCAAGAGTACTGGAGTGGGGTGCCATTGCCTTCTCTATTCAGACATCCTAGTATATAAATAAAATTGTACCCCACCCCACTCCTTTACACCATACTTAGATCACAATATCAATTCAAACAAAGAAATGGATGTGCTAGGAACTGGACATACAAATGCATTATTTCTCCTCTTTTAAATGAGTAAAGGAAAGGGAACTAATAATAATGTGACATTGTTGTCTACTCACTAACGACAGCGTGGAATAAATAAAAGAGTCTTCCTTTTGTTGTCCTGATGCTGAGATATAACTGGCTTTCATAATGCTAGCGGTACAAATGTCCTCATATTTTAAAAATGTTTGATAAGATACTTATCTGTCATATATTTCAGTGGAGGTGTTTTATGCTTTGTATTGTATCTAATAGGCCTATTCACAAATGAAGAGTATATGAGGGAAAAGATGAACATCACTTCATAACAAGACATTGAGATAAACTCTCCTAAACTATGAAAGCTTCCAAATGCATATGGCCCTTTTATTCATGGCTTTTTTCTATTCAAATACCAAAGTGCTTCAAGTGGCTTTGATAACATACTTATGAATTCATGAAGACGTTTTTCATAATGTGCTCACCTTTGGTGCTGAGAGGTTATGCAGATTGCTTTTATTTGCTTGGCTGGAAAAGAAGATCTAAGAGTGTGTTGCAGATACATCACAATTTAGAACAATTTTTTACATTGTTCTTAGCTATGTTTCACAAACTTGCTGGAACTCTCTACCCAAACTTCAGGCAATGATAAGAATAAATGTCAAATATTATTAGTTCTGGAGTATAACTACTAATTTTGGTTTTGACTGCACAGTACATAGAAAAACCTTGGAACATTTCCAGTTATCTTCACTATCATTTAGCCCTTAAAACCCAGAGCAGACATTTAAAATGAAAAAAAAGAAAAAAGTACACCATTATATTGAGGCGGCAGATGCAAGTTAGCATTATCCGAAGATGAATACTTGCAGCCTTCACTGGCAACCTGACCAGATATATTCTGTATAATTAAATAAGGGAGCAGTTTAAAAAATAAAATTATAACATCTTGGGCAATCTTTTGTAAATAATGGAGTAAGCAGCACAGAGAACAGGAAAAAAAGTCCAAATGTGATTAGCGGTTGCTCTTCATGAGAAATTTTCTCCACCTCTAATTTGACTTTTCTGAAAAGCTTTAATGAATACTTTCCTCGGTGATACTGTTTGTTGTTTTAAATATCATCGTGGCATCTTTGCAGTGTTATTACCATATGAAGAGGACACACTGGCGAACTTTAGAAAATACCAAGTGGCTCTTGGCAGGACGTGTCTGTGTTAACTCGTTTCAGCCCGGCGTGTCGTGTCCCTGTTGCTGAGCTCTTTAGCATAAATGTTAAGGTTATCACAATTCCAGGAAGAAAGTGGACTTTACGAACCCATGCTTTCTGAAGAAAAGAAGGAAGGAAGCAGAAAGTATTAATACATTGAACAAAGTGAAAGACAAGGTAGTTTAACTTGTTAGTTTGTTTGCTGAACTCAAAAGTAAATATACTGCCGCTGCAAGTGTTCCATTTTTATCCGCCTGCTGCAGTAATGGTTGTGTTACTTCAGGGCTTCTACTTTAATAATTGATCATGGTTTGTATAGCATCAGCTAAGAGCAAAAATAAGAGTGTTGCTTTGAACAAACTGCAGCAATGTTATAGCATTAGGCACAGAAACAAGATTCGGGAAATATAGATATAGAAGAAACAGGAAAAAGATGGATACATTGGGTGGTAAATACTGCTTCGGGCTAGAAAGTAATGAGAATTTTTCCGTAGAGAGTTTTGACCTGCTATTCAAAAATTGTTTCTTGTCTTAATAAATCCTAAAAGTGTAATTTACTTGCAAAAGGGAAAGAACAAAGGCACCAAAATTCTTTTGATAACAACACTTGTTAAGGTTGATAAGTTGGGTTTCAAATGTGTGAAGAAAAATGTGTGACAGTTTGTTTTAAGGTGACAACCTAAGTGTTCAGATACTTCCATCTTTTGCTACTTATCAAGCAGTAGCTGAGTTGTAGTTCCACTTGTACATTTACAGCATAAGCCATACCGAGTAGTATAGGCTGAATTCATGGAGAAAATGTACTTATATTTTCTAGTAAATTGACAACCACAGATTTCTATAATTTTTCTTAAGCTGGTAAAAATAAGATTTTTTTCTTTGATTTTAATTTGTTTTGCATTACAAATAAGAAACACCACTCTTTTCAGAAAATATTTCTTTTCTCAACATAGAGTTTTCTAAAGATGATGGTTATTATATATTTTCTTCTTTTTCTGAATTGAATCTCATATGATTCACAGGGGTCTCGATTGCTATATGCCAATTACTGCATATATATGTGTCTACTCAATCAGGATTTACATGTCTTATAAACTATTTATGATTTTTTAATTTAGTCTTCTTAATTGCGTGCACATGTATATGTGTATGTACACACACTCGTGAAAATCAACTTGAAGATTAGGAAGAACAAGGTGGTAAATCTAAATTTAAATTACAATTCATGCTATTAAAATAACTACTGTAACCTGCTGCTGTGGTGTGCAATAGTGATAAGATATAAAGCAAAATGACCAAATTTTAATGAATGTAAGGATAACATTATGATGTTAATGATAATCAATGTGACTTATTCCATTATCAAACACATTGCAAAGGCGTGATTATTTATTTTATGCCTAATTACAATGGAGAAAAATAAAGCAATCACGTATTTCATATCAAAAATAAGCAGAAAAAAAGGATCTAGAATAATTTGTTCTCAATTACGTAGACCCTTTTGGTAAAAATGATAAAAATGATGCCCCAAATACTTGCTTCATATCTCTACTTTGCGTGTACATGTATCCCTGTAATTAAAAGGCAAGTGTTTGGGTTGAGAATTTGATGATCAATGTTAGCTTTTTTCCCAGTGAGTCCTTGGAATGTTTGTAGACCTCCACAGTCAAATGAGTTTGGGGATGTTGAGCTAAATAAAGATAAGTCACTTCTTTTTTTTTTTTAACTGAAGAATTTCTCAAGGCCTTAAGGATTCTAGTGTACACTACAAACCTTTATGCAGTGCCAGGAATGCAGTGTTCCCAAATAGATCTCACCACGAACGTTTTTGTTCAGAATCTCAAGGGACTGGTGAGTCTTGGAACATACTTTAAGAAATACTGATCTTGACCTATACCAACACCAACCCTGATTCACTGTGCAGTGAGAAAATACTTTCCTCATTCTTCGACTTTCGAAATTAAAAAGGTTCCGCAGAATTCCCTGAGTATTTCACAAGCATTGAAAACCCTCTTGATAATTGTTGTCATAATAGAATGTTGTTTAAAATGAAAATGACAAAATTGTTAGATGCAAGGTCAGAGCAGTTGACTAGACTCTAACCAGCTGAAGGATATATGTGGGCAGTAGTCACCATGCATACATGGTTTTGTTTGGGATTCAGCTAATTCCTCTATGGTACACACTTTGGGGAATCACACAGTGAGTTGAAATCATAAATATTAAATGTTTAAATGCCAAGGAACTGTTCAAAATGATTAAAACTTCTCTTCTACTCATTCAGGGTAGATTTCTTATGTCAAGCAGTAACCTAGGAAGTAAGAACACAGAACTGAGAAACCCAGAATCTGTATTTAAGGAGATATCTAGACAGGGAAGACAGACACAAAAGTAAACAAGAGCCATGTGTGTTATCAAACAGTGTGTTAGGCCTATGGTGAGGTGGAACCATAGAGTCCTGAGGGTGCATGTGGCAGGGGTTTGGCTACGTTATCCAGACTGGGAAAAGCAAATGGTGATAGTTGAGCTGGTTCATGAGGGAACTGAACAAATTACTCTGGCAGAGAAAGTGCATTCCAAGAAGACAGAATGGCAAGTACAGAGGCACAGGCATAGGAAAAAGTGTGATATGTTTCATGATTCATATATAAAGCTCAAGGGGAGGGGAGGGAAGCTGGAATGGTAAGTTTAAATAGTGATAGAGTTTTCAAATGTTATGCCACTGACTTGGAGGTTTTCCTCTGGGTCTCAGAGAAACCACTAAAGGACGTACATGTATGAGGGGAAAGATAGATGATAGAGAGACAGCCAGAAATAGATGATGATATCTGTGTTTTCTGACATGCATGAAGGTACAAGAGTATGACTTCAGATTGGGAATAAAGTTTGGAGAGTTAAAAAATTATGTCACTTAACAAAGTTTACCCAGGACAGCATGCCCTTGAGATGACATTTAAAAATAAAATAATTGATTACTATATAATTATATCCTATGTCACTGATTTTCAAATTATTTCCATCTTCTCAATCCTTTGCTCATAGATTATGCAATAAAAATAATGAAGTAGAAAAGTACCAAGAGAGGATGGCTTTGTTTGATTGGTAGAGACATGTGTATAAGGGACCCCTGGGAACAACCCAAGTAGACCCTGGGAATTTAGAATAAAATCCTGGAACACAGTGAGGCATAAAAGCATTCTTTTAAGTACTGGCAAATCTGCATGTGTGACCAAACATACTAACCATCTTATTTTGTGTTTGAAGGAATTTTGTGCTTTCTCTTTTAAATTATTTTAAACTTGTGGTTTTCTTTCTTTATTGCACAATATGTATTGAGAACATAATACTGGCCCTGGACTAAAAGCCAGGCAAACAGTGGTGAACGTAGAAAACATCCCAGCACCCAAGGAGCTTCCAGGTTAGAAGGGAGACGAGCAAATCATTTCCTAAGGAGGTATGAAGTGGTCATTCTGAAAAGTGTTATGGCAGAGACCCCTGGAGTGCCACGCAGGACAAGGCTAGTGTTGATTTGATGAGCTGGGCATCCAGAGGAGTCTCCCTGATGGGCTGAAGGTGGAGATACTAGGGTAGGTGAGACTTGGAGTAAAGCTCAGGCTGAGCAAAGTGTGTGGGAAAGTGCTGAGACAGCGAGCAAGGCATATTCTAGGAGTTGCCTGCAGGCCAGTGTGGTTGCAGGGGTGGGGCGAGGTGTTGGGAGTAGAGGTGGGACAGGATAGGAAGCTAGGGTGAGGGAATCAGACTTTGGAAGATTTTACAGGCTGAATTAAAGATGTAATATTTTTCCAAAGAGCAATGGGAAAGCATTAAATGAATCAAAGCAATGTGGCAAAATGTTTCATGAGACTGCACGTGGCACTGCTTCTGTAGGCTATAGGTGGCGACTATGTCAAGTTTTACATTATATTAAGGATTTGGGTATGGCACCCCACTCCAGTACTCTTGCCTGGAAAATCCCACGGACGGAGAAGCCTGGTGGGCTGCAGTCCATGGGGTCTCTAAGAGTTTGGCACGACTGAGCAACTTCACTTTCACTTTTCACTTTCATGCATTGGAGAAGGAAATGGCAACCCACTCCAAGTGTTCTTGCCTGGAGAATCCCAGGGACAGGGAGCCTGGTGGGCTGCAGTCTATGGGGTCGCACAGAGTCGGACACGACTGAAGCGACTTAGCAGCAGCAACAGCAGCAAGGGTTTGGGTATTTTGCCTTAGTAGGTTTCTGACTGCCTTTGATTTAAGACTTTTAGGAATGTAACCTAATGTCAATAATTCCTTCTGGAGTTCTTTTAGGCTTCCATACCTGAGGTCACAGGATTTATTTTCAAAATAAGTCCAGGTCAACTGAATTCAGCAATGATTGGCAAACTATCAAACATTTAAAGAAGAAGAAGAAGAAGGGAAGGTGTTCTGTTTATAAGATAGCAAAATTCTGTCCAAACCCTGGAAGGTAGAATGGCACTGACCTATGATAATTAACTTAAAGAAGAAAACACAGCATTAAATTAATTGCTCAGCTGGAAATTATTTAGTAATTCTCTGACTTTTAAGTCTCAGGGGTTTTCTTCTTGATATAATATTGTTAGACATCTTAAAATCATCTGAAAATGTACATTTTGGATGCCATTACTTTTCTTCACTTTTAGTTTGCAAGTGTTCATTTATGTGTCTAATAATAATAAACATTTCTTGAAGGCTCAGTATCTTGTATGTAAGCGCTAAATCTGAGCATTTTAAATGATCCATCTATTGTACTCTCACAGATACTTACGTAAAGTACAGGAATTTTTACTCTTATTTACAGACAGGAAACAGGTTTTAGAAGTGGATACGCTCCAATGTCATGCTGACTTATAATACCTAAATAAACAGCTGGGGCCGTTGCTATTGCCACTGTTGCTGCTGAGTGGCAGGGTAGAGGGAAGCAGTTAAAGAGGTCACTGAATTAGGATTGGTGACTTCAGGTCAGGTCCAATCTTCCCAGGTGGGTGCCCTTGATCAAGTCTCTTTACTCATGGGCCCTTCATCCTTAAAGGAAAGGACTTGATGAAATATTGGACCAGATACTACTCAAAAATTTATCGTTGGATTCACAAAGTTTTAATAGTTAGGTACAGGGCTTCCCAGGTGGTGCTAATGGTAAAGAATCCTCCTGCCAATGCAGGAGACACAAGAGACGTGGGTCCGATCCCTAGGTCAGGAAGATCCCCTGGAGAAGGG
Organism: Bos mutus; assembly: GCF_027580195.1. NCBI lineage: Eukaryota > Metazoa > Chordata > Mammalia > Artiodactyla > Bovidae > Bos > Bos mutus. The sequence continues at coordinate 82,426,298 of NC_091618.1, forward strand.
AATGGCAACCCACTACAGTATCCTTGCCTATAAAATCCTATGAACAGAAGAACCTGGCAGGCTATAGTCTATGGGGTCACAAAGAGTCAGACATGACTGACTGACTGAGCACAGGAGCTAAGCAAAGAGATGCAATGGGATAGCAAAGATGAGCTCTATAAAAAGTAGGCAATATGGCTTATTTGTGACACCAAGCAAAGCTACAAGATGTCAGAAGGCTGTGGCTGGGAAGATAGACTAGATTGTGTTCCAAAGAATCATGAAATCTGGAAAGAAATCTGGAATTATTCCATTAGGCAATAGGATCACCAAAGAAAGTAAATTCTGGAGTATTTCAGTCATGTCACGAAACTGGAAACTCAGACCTGGAAACTTCCTTTTTAAATTAGCTCAGATACCTTCTTGCTTTTCTTTGGTATTTGTGGTCTTATCTACTAAGGCTCTTTCCTAAAATTCTCAAGTTATACTTTTATGTATGATCGCATAAAATACCATACTATACTTTAAAACATAACCAGCTATAGCTTTCAGTATTATCATGTTAATTTGACTTAAATTTTGGATTATTTTAGCTATCTTGTGTCTCATTGTGTGAAATTGTCTCCGTAGAGGGCATTTTGGTTGTTCTACACCATTTTCATAGGGCCTATAAATCAACAGCTATCTTCTTTCAGTTGAATCATTTTTTCCTCCTTTTTGAATTCTTAAGTTAGCATTCTCTCCTTCTCTTTGAAAACTTCAGTCAATATATTTAATACTCACTACTCTCAAATACAGAAACACAAAGTATGAGCATTGTTTCTTGCATCCTAAAAGGAGTTGCATTTTGTTGGCAGTGATACCTACAGACTGGCCTTCTACACTTGCAATTTGTTGATTGGCATAAGGGAGAAGCTGCAAACCAAAGAGAACCAAGACAAACTGGAAACCAGTCAGGGTGAGAGTGACCTGGTTAATCAGGCAATGCAAGAGTAAAGGGGGTAGAAAAGAAGGGTGTGCAATGGTGCATTTTAAGTGAGAGTTTTGAGAAGTTTTGTTGGAGAATTGGGTGATTTTGAGATATACCCACTGTATGAAATACAGGAGTAAAGTTAGGAAGATATTTTTAAGATTTTTGTGTCTTCCTAATATAAATTCTATTTGTTAACTATTGAGAATGAAAATGTTTGTCCCCAAATTTTTACTAGTGGATGTATTTCTTTTTTAATTGTAAAAGAAATCAATATTTTTATGGGGGATGGGGCATGCTGGAATGGAGCAGCACTGTTCAGGTTGATGATAAGCCTCATATCCGCTAACCTCTAAGGTAGAAAACTTATGGCGACTTTAGAACCAGAGATTTCTAGGATATATTTTTCCATTTTTCTGATGAGAAAAATCATGCTGATGGGGACAATTTGCTACTCAGACCATAAGAGTCTAGTTCAAGTGGCCAAGGAACAAAATGAAGAGAGTTATTTAAAAAAATATTTTCCTTTTCCTGTGTTTCTGACATTTGACTTATGATGATAAAAATGGTAAAAGAAAAATCACAAATATATTAAAAAAAGCTAATCTAATAAGAAATCAGAATACTGAAAATTTTAAACTATGTGAATTAACTAACGTAAGAACGATTACACAAATAGTTTTCACAATTTGTAGGACAGCCATTCTTTCATTGGACTTAATTGTTTTCTATAACATGTAGGGAAATGTTCTCTTCTCTATGAACACTTACAGGTCTTGCCATTATGATTTTGTTCTTTCTTGTATTAATTTATGTCTCTAGCTTCCCTTTTCTGGGAAGTTCATTGAGAGGAAGAGCTAAATCATATTTTTTTCTCATCTTCATTATCTTAGAAAAATCCCTACCTAGTAGCTACTCATTAAATGTCTGAAGAATCCTTTTTAAAGACACTATTACATTTGAATTGAGATCTTTACATTATTCTCTACTGTTACAAAAATATAAGAAAATATTTCATCTACATGACAACTTTCCAGATAAAACTAACAGACTCTTCAGAAGTCTCTGGCAAGGGCAGCCAGTGCATGAGACTGTGTCTAGTATAAATAACTCTGTTAAACTCACTGACTGATACATTTTGGGGAAATTATTTTGAAATGATATATGATCAGTCTGTTTAGTTTCACCCCCAGATCCCTGTCCTTCTTGGTTGTGGCTATGCTCGGTCTGAAGCAACAAGTGCATGTGAAAGGAATGAAACATGAAATCTCTCTCCATCAGATTGTCCATTAAAATCATTTCATTTTTCCCTCACATGTAAGCTTCTAAAATTTCTCACTCACTCTGCATTTCCTCTCTGTTAAATAATGATATACAGACTGTCTCTCCAATTTCCAACAAAAAGCATAGTAATTATTGTTTCTCCTTCCACTTATTTAATAAATTCAGTGGATACAAATTGCCTTGACCAGTGTACCAAGAAGCATACTTAAAATTACACAGAATTTAAAATTTCACAAAATCATGGTAATTTTTCATTCTTGCCAGTTCTACTTCTTAGGGGTCTTAAATGTAAGTTTTGAATTTTAAAGAAGAATTTTAATCATTAAAAATAAATATGAATCCTATTTTATATTTGACCTAGCCAAAATTCTTCACAATGCACATATATTTTATCAGAATTACAGAGATAGCCCTGAATTTATGTTTCCAAATGCCCTAGGACTTATTATGAGGTATATGCTCATTTAAGAGCAGAATTTTACCCATTGTACATAACGACATCATAGACAATTGTGATGATTTGTAGATTTGTGAAAAGTGCCAGCTCTATCCCACATATCAATAGATGCTTCTGGGCTTTTCATGGATATCATTGGTATTGCTAATGTTTTGTGGGGAAAAAATATCCTCATATGGGAAGTGTCTGTCCTACATGTCTTGGACATACAAACTGCAGAACAGGACAGGCTTTGGAAGGAAATAATACTCAGTTCGCAGTATAACATTTCATGAGGAAAACAAGTGTCTGGAACTGGAAAGATGATTCATTTTTCATGCTATTAATAAAGCCTTAATAAAGGGATTTTTAATGTGAATATTCCATGATCTTTCTCTCCTGTATGGCAATAGAGTAATTTGCCTACTTAGAGGGTATTTTTCTAGACACATGATGATTCTTCAGTATTATTGTGTAAGTAATTGCATTTTAAAGGCTATAAGCCTCACAGGGTCTGTGTCTAGCACTAAAGCTCCAAGAGGCAGAAATAAATCATAGCATTCCACCCATTGTCCTGACAACCTTTAGGTTTGTATAGAATTATTTCACCTAAGTCCCAGACTCTATCTATTCTTTTACTCCTGTATGCCAGAAACTATGCTGAGTTCTAGATGAGGCAAAAAGGTAATGAAAAAACAAACAAACAAAAAAACTCAGAAGAATAAGTTTTCAAACTATGGAGAAAGATGCATTGTAGTTAAATGATTACTAGTTATTTTGCTCAAAATCTCTTGATGGTGAGTCCTTCCCTGGCCACAACTATCAACAGTATTAATCACCCCTTCAATACTACACATCTTTCATTTAATCCTCTTAGAACTCCACACTAACCAAAAAGGTGTGTAATACAATATTATATACCACATGCTATAAACATATAGATTAATTGTCTTATTCTATTTCCTGTGATTAAGACTTGAATCTAAATTCTATGAGATTAGAAATTTTGTTTTGTTCAGAGATATATCCTCAATGCCTAGCACATAATGGAAGCTTGATAAATTGTTGCTGAGTGAATGAAGATGGTAGTATGATTTGTAGCATAGGATGCTTTTACCATGATATGGAAGCACAAATGGGAAGCTTGCATACAGAGAAAAAAAATTTTTACAGGGAATATGATATTTCATCTGGGTTTTGATAGATGAGTAGGAGTTCACCTTGCAGGCAAGGAATTGTGTACAGAGACTAATTCAGCAAGATTGAACAGCACCTATGAAGCATAGATATGTTTGTTGACAAAGAGTTGTCAATTCTGGGAGAGAATATAAACTCAGTAAGTGTTGAAGGGTATTTAGCGTGGAGTGGCATGATCAAGAAAGGTCAGAGAAGAAGATTGGTGAAAGAGGATCAGAAAACAGAGATTGGACTATTAAGAGTCTTATATACCATGGTCAGAAGTTTGAATTGCATTCTTCGGGCAATAAATAATCTTCAAAGGATTTTCTGCAGAGAAAGATCACAATTGTCCTTGAAAGATCACTCTGTTGGCAGTGTGGAAAATGGATAGGTACTCAATATTTGTTGAGTTAATGAATGATTTCTCAACAGTACTTTAGACCTTACAATTTGGTGATTCTTCAAGCTTCACTATAAATATTGACAGATTGTGAAAATAAATATCTCAGAATGATGGAGCAGTTCTATTGTAGAAGACAAGATTATACCCAATTTTTCAGAACGTAAAAAATGGGGAACTTTCCCTAAACCTCTCAGCAGTTTCATAACTATTCGTATCATTACACTAATCTTGGTTACTCCTATTAATGATTTCTTTTCTCTGAAAATCTTTAACTGCCTAACAGAAGCTGTCTACTTTAGAAACAAAAACAACTTTTTGACTTTTTGCTGTCTGCCAAAATTGATTTGCTACAAATCAAGTTTAGCTATGTACTTCTTATTCATTATGGAAAGTAGTTAATGCAAATTTAAATATCAACGCTCCCTACCACAGATAAAAACAAACTTACATGAAAAACAGATTGCCAGGCAGGCTTTGAGGAGTCTCCGATGTACACACATTCAGAACGATTACTCATTCTGAATTCCTTTCAATAGCACACCTCTCACTCTCTCACCTTCCCTAGTACTGTGGGAATTGGATCTTAAATGAAAACCCTTCTTTTTTTCTGATTGTTTGAAAGTAGTTAGCATCGTTAACCTTTCCTGGAAAAGTAGATACCTACAAAAGTAATATAGGTAATTTGGTATTCCTTCTTTCAAAACCTAATATCTTTATCAAGAACAGAGATTATAGGTATCTTTCAAGTCTGAAATTATTTCTTTGAAGAGTTAATATTAAGGAAGTGCTAATTTTTCTTAAAATCTCTCTGGCTGAAATATATAAAACAAAGTTAACACCTTATGAAAGTACTCTATTTGTCATTAATGCAATAGTACTTTTTCTAAAATTTGACATAAAGTGTTTACAAATTTCTATCAGGCCAGTAAACTCTGTCCCAAGGAAAAGCTGAGAGTGTCAGGCAGACCATGGCTTGTGAAGGACATTGAGTGATTTATTTATCACATTTATTCATTCATCTTATACATTTGTTACTGAGTGCCTCATAGGTGTCAGGCAGATAGGAATGAAGATCCATAAGACTTTTTCTAGGAAGGAGCTCACACGACATTAAAAAAGGGGAGAAAGACAATAAACAAATAAACAAGGAAGCTGCAAGAAGTATCAAGTAGTTCTAAGGCTTTGATGAAAATAAAACTAAGGAAAAAGGCTGCAAGGCTACTACTGTACCTTCCAGTGCTATTAAGTGGTCATAAGAATCTTGTCTTTTAGTTGGTCCCAGATTTTCTCAGGCCTCTCTTACTTCAGCCATTGTGTAATTCAGCAACAACCATGAATCACTAGCAGCTGAGTGTTTTGGGTTGGTCATTTACCAAACTTTTTACCCTACACTGATGACATTTGAAAGTTATCTGGCTTGATTAGCAAATACATTTATTTCAAACTGATTTCCTATTAACAGATTTAAACCATCTCAAAAAATAGAAATTATGCTTTCAATAGTTAAAAGTATCTTCTGGGTTTGGAGTGTATAAAATCAGAAGACAGAGCTACAATTAGCCTAAGCCAGTCTCAGTTCAAGCTTCCCCCACATGATTTTACTAATACCCTTCAAATTCTGACTTCTGCCATTCCAGCCATATGTCTCTTTAAGCAGATCCACTCTGTGGTGCCAAAGTGTGTCAAGGACATTGCTAGGTTACCAAAAACATTTTTTTTTATGTGTAACTTTTTATAATATTCCAAAGTCTTCTTCCACCTGAACCCCACCCCAACCCCTAAAATACAGTTTTAATAACACACATTAAAATGCCATGCTGATAATAAAACCAGAGATATATTACAGGGAATCTGTCTGCATTTTTTTAACGTCTTTTGGCACTAGCATAATGGCGTAAGCACATGGACTCACACACATTGCCTAATTTCTTTTCTTTTTTTTTTTCGGCTTTGGGTACAGAGTAGTGCAAAAATTTATAGTGATGTTATTCAGTGTATAAATGTCAATTTAAGAAAGAGCTGAGAGAGAGGGATATAAATTTGTGTTTGAGAGATGTACTAACACAGTAGAACTGTGTATATAAGGGATGTGACTTTTTAGTTTCTGATCGCAGTTTTATAATCATATTATCCTGTGTTGCTGTTGGGGAAAGCAACAAACAGTGTCTTCTGCCATCTCAATGAACAGAGAGATCTCTGGAAATTGCACCTGTTCATTATTATGTGAGAAAGCCTTCTGTGGGCAGAGAGGAGGAATTCAGTCTTATTCTCAAACTGTTGCCTAATTCCTATAACTTGTGCATATTTTCTGAGTGATGATTGTACAATCTGCTACACATTTTGGGATAAAAACATTATTGAAATTGAGCATGCTAACTTTAACCAAGCTGCATATTTTGTGAATCGGGTTGTAAAGTTGACTGCCACAAGACAGCCATGTCCTATAAAAATTAGCATATATACACACACTCACCAATCCACACCCACACACATATGTTGACACACACACACATACTCTCTCACAAACACACCAGGGAGGACATAATTTAACGCTTGGAGGCTCATTACTCTTCTAAGATAAAGAGTTAATTTTTTTTTCCCCTACTGCTCTTCCCATCTTTGAAACACCATGAGTCATGGTGTTTCCCATTTAACAAACACCATGGCTTCTTTATTGTCTGTGAGGCTTCCATGTACTGCAGTAAATTTGGATTGAATATGTTATATCCCAATTGACAGTAGTGATTAAGCCAAAAATAAGTGCATTCTCCTTTAAATGTTAGCTGTAGCATCAAGAAGCATCCTCTACATTATGCTGTACTCAAACAAGTCAGTCTGCACAGACCAAAATGTTGATGGATATACAGCAGATCAAAAAGAGGAGAGGCATTTTGAAGTACTCGTTATCTGTCTGAGACTATAGGCTTCTGCATTTGTACCTCTTTGCAAAAGAGACTTCGTATTATTTTGTCAGTTTGTTTCAATTTGAGAGGTGTTGAAATTGGTATTCATTTTTTGATATAACCCTTACATTGTACAATTTACGAAAACTGACTGAAAGAGATAAATTAAATGGGTAGAAATATTTTCAAATCAAAGACCAACTGACATATATAAAAATGATGTATGTTTCCTACATGGTCCACAGGGAGAATTCTGCAGGCTTGCTGTGATCTCTACAATTTGCTTCAGGGCAAACTAGATTCTGGGATATTCTATTATCCCTTTGGTCTGTTTATCATGGAAACTGATGTACAAATCGAGAGTACTTTTTGGTCTCTTTCTTTATATATGGTTGGAACTGGTAAGAATTCACTTATCTCATGTCCTCACCTTCAGTAAAGTGCTACAGAAGAGTTCAGTGACCAGTAATCAATTATTATTGAGAAGCAATCAATTGCTAATTTCCATAATTATGCACATCTAAACACTATGAACAAGAAAGAGAAACAAAGCTGCACTCCAAGCATTGCCTTGTTAGCAGTATTTTGTTAACACAGGCTCTAAAAAAAGCTGCCGCAGCTGGTACCACAAATGTGTTTCCAGTATTCAGGCCATCAACGTGATTCGTCGCTAAATGTATAGAATCAGCTTCTTGCTAAAAACTACAATTACAGGTGATATACAGATTGAAATCACAGGGCTGGTTTGTCGAAGAAAATTGTCCTAATGATGGGTTTTCGGATGGGGAATGCAGCTCTTTTCTTTCTCTGTGATGGGTTGTGAAGGCAGCTGCACCTGCCTCTATGCTGTATTCTGCCGCACTTAATGATATCTGATGATATCATTAGGCAAAGTGTTCATAAACAGATGTTGAGCCTGTGCCTAAATGCTGTCAGATGAGCGGTTGCTGGCCTGAAACAGTATTATTTATATAGAACATTTACGTTTGTTATGTTAATAACCCCACTATTAGCTCTCTGGATGTTACGTTAGGAATGTAAATGTAGTTAATATGAATAACAACCTCTTTACTCTTTGTGCTGCAGTTGAGTATAACTTTTAGGCTTTGGGAGAGAAACAAAGATACCCCCACCAAGTCCTTTCGACTTCTTTTTTTTTGACACCATTTGAAATTTTGATCAAAAGATAAATGGTAAGAATTTGTAGGACAGATGCTAGATACTAGGATTTGATTTTCCTAGCAGTTAATCATTTCAAGAGATTCTGATATCTATGTGTTTCCTTGTGTGAGCCCAACCTGTGACCCTAATACACTTAGTGTGGTTATCATGGACACCAAATTGACACCATTTCTACTGGAATGTCCCCAACTGTTGGGATATGGGCCCGTTTCCTCCAGCTCTGTTTCTGACAATCCCACATCTTTTCCACGCAACACACTGGGACACTAGTGTCATGTGTCCTAGTCATTTGTTTTCACATGTGTGTTAGTGATTTAGGCTTTACCTTGATGTCACAGTTGCAGGGCCTAAAAATATCACATGACAGTTACTATCTCTGTGTGTGTATTTAAGCCAAAGTTGAATTTTATACCTCATAGTTAATTCATGCAGAGTAAGTTATGTAAATTCTGACAGTCATCAAATGTGCAATATTTTTGTGAAATACTGTTCTACTGTGATAGCCGCATTATTTTTTGAAAGTGCCTTTGTCATTTTTATGACATTTTAACTCTTTCAAGAGTTTTCAATACTGAAAAAAATGCACTTGTTTATTTTTAAGGTCCAAAAAACTATTATTTGGAATGTTTATTGAAGAAAAAACAAAGGGTGTTAAGCCAGTGCTTTCTTATAACCATAATTAGAGATTAGAGAGGCTTTGGACATGTCATTCTCATCTCAAGTAATGCTTATGAAATCATTCATATTACTAAAACTGGTAAAGACATCCTTGTGTGTTTGTTTCAGAGACTCTAGGTGTGAACAGTGTACTAGAGATATGTGTTTACATATATAACTTCTTTCATTTCATCTTATTTTTAAGGATAATCTGAATTACCTGTGATTTTAAATAATCATAATGGAATCTCAGGAAAATTTTTTCTGGGCTTCTTACTACATGTCATTTCAATTCTGGTCTAGGAAATACTAGAAACTTCAGATTTTTTTTTGATATGGAGATTTACTAACATCTCCCAAATAAGGAAACAGGAAAAAGTAAATTAAAACAGAGGATATTTTGTTCCATACAAATTGCTTCCTGACTGTGATGTTTACATAGATTTTTTTTAAATTGTAACTTCTCCTAAAATTGGAAACATAACATTTCTTAAAACATCTCAGGTAGTAAGACTATCAAAACTTTGCTTGTGAGAGAAATCTGTGTACTGGAAGGAAGGAACTAACTTTCAGCATATTCTGAAGAACATAGGTAAATATAAAATGTCAGAGGACTCTGAGGACCTGTTGAACTATTTAGACTTTTCAACACGTCCAATGTGCCTTTTATAAGGGAAAATCTTAAGTGGGGAGTAGGAAATTTCAACCACCATGGAGGGTATTTTATTTGCTTGATACAGTCTAAAGTTGTTCAGAAGAAACTTGAGATTGCCTTTTGTTTGTCCACTCAACACTTAGGAAATCTAGCCCATGAAAATATTCATTCCAAACTCCTCAGAAATTTAGGTCAGTTTGAGTGAGAGGATAAAGGAACTATGGAAAGCATCAACTACTGTTGAAACAAGATCAATTCATGAAAGTCCATTTAAAATGCATGGAAGCCCACCACTGTTTCCAGGAAGTCTTCGTTTCCTGTCTTCTTTTCAGTAGCAGTAGTTCTGACTAGTTTGTTAGGATGAATGCATGTCTGTGGCAAATATTAACTTATCTTGATTATGAAAGATGGAACTGATGTAGTCATCTAGCTGGTGATTTTCCAGAATGTTTCAATTTCCTAGGTTGAAATGGGTGATGGTCACTTTGAAATAGAAAATATCTCTGCTGAGGCCAGTTGGTGTATTCTACTTTTTAAAACATTTCTATTTACCTAAAGAACTAGATTATTATATAAATCTCTTGATACATAATATTATTTTTATTGGTCTGATGACATTATTACCCTACATACAAGGACTGTTGTTTTTCCTATGTCCTATAAAAGACTGCAGAATTCAAGAGTAAAGTAATGGTATACATCAAGAATCAAGCAATGTGTATTCTAGTGTTGGCTTAACAAATGCTTAGCAAGTGTAGGTTTGCATACAAATGTCTAGCAAATGCATTACCTTTCTAGGCCTCCATTTGTCTGCTGTGATATAGCTATACCTTATTGTTTTGCTTCTTGGAAAGATATCTGTATACATGATAAAATACTAAGATTTGTAGAAATATATCATGTGAATCCAATTTTAATTGAAACAAAAAAACTAGTGGCAGTGTTACTTTATTAAAATATAGTAGGCCTTTTGAGAAAATACATTAGAATAAATACTTATTAGAGAATACCTCCTGTGATGACAGCAATAATAATCTTGTCATTGGTTTTATTAGCTTTTTGTTATTATTTTCATAAATTTTTGTTTAGATCTCCAAAATGGAGAGGAGGTATGCAAAAATAATTTTTACCAACACAAATGATACATATTTGTTTTTTGTCAGAATATCCTTCCCTTTAGTGGAACCCACTTAAAGTGAATCTGTCTGTTCATGTTTATAATTAGCTTAGTTTTCAACATGTTTTTATAAAACATATCTTTGATTCACTGATATGGCATTTTGTGTCTCTTGTGTGTATCCTCACTGGAACAACCAGAGACTTTTATCAGTTGCCTGAGTGTCAACATCTATAATAGTTAGGACATTTCATATAGAATTTCTTTAATGAATATAAGAAAAATGTTTGCCTTTTAAAGTAAAACTGTATCTTCAAAGATAGGTCGTAACTCGTTTTGTATCAAAGACAAGTTAGAATCGCTTAGGAGATAGTAATCATTCAGTATTTTATTTTATCATTTTTTCCTAATTAATGAAATTATATTTTTGTCATCAGTTGGATCTCAAGGAGCAAATAGGAAATATAAAACATTTAGCTACCTGTCCCTGCTCTTTTTATGTATTTTACTGGACTTTCTTGAAGGCCATCAGGGTCTCCGTAGGAGAATATTTGGAGACAGTAAACATGGAATTATTATTAAAGTTATCAGGTCAGTAAACATATCATAGTTACTAAAGTTAACAGTTTAAGAATAGATTAAGTATGCAGAGACTACTTTTGTCAGTAAAAAATGCAAAAAGTATATGTGTTCATTCTTATTTTTTACTTAACATGTATAAAGTCTATTGGCTTCTTCCTACAATTTTGGGGCTTCCCTGATATCTTGGTAAAGAATCTGCCTACAATTTGGGAGACCAGGGTTTGATCCCTCGGTTAGGGAGATCCCCTGGAGAAGGGAAAGGCTACCTACTCCAGTATTCTGGCCTGGAATGCTATAGACTGTATAGTCCATGGGGTTGCAAAGAGTTGGACACAACAGAGCGACTTTCACTTTCACTTTCTTTCAGTATACAGTGGCCATAAGCAATCAATTAATAAGAAAAAATAATTTAAAGAATCATTACAAGTTTCTGATAAGGCATATCCTTCCACTGGGTTCTGTAATACCATCAGGGAATTGTCCAACATAACTGGTACCTCAGAGCTGATTTTCACCTAAAAGGGAGTGGGGGATGAAGAAAGTTTTGAAAAGCAGAGAAGGAGAAAGCAAGACTACTGAATTTTGGATATAGCACTATGAACCAAATTCTTCTTTCATTAAACAAAATGTTTAAATTGACAAAAAAAATATGTTTGCCATGATGCACAGAATTTGCTTCCGGTGGTCAAACAGTTACTTGGGTCTATTTCTTCTACTCAGAAAAGGTTTTCTAACCTGAGAAGATATGTGATGCTGTGAATATGCTGTTGGCCCAGATTTGAGCACTTGTAGTTACCTTTGATTAAGCCAGAGACTTGTAGTAGGAAGATTAATGTCAGAAGATTTCCCATTGTTCAGTCTTGTATCTACATCAATAAGATTGAACTAATTGTGGCTCAGCCGGTAAAGAATCCACCTGCAATGCAAGAGACATGGGAGATGGGAATTTGAACCCTGGCTTGGGAACATCCTCTGGAGCAGGAAATGGCAACACACTCCAGTATTCTTGCCTGAAGAAATCCCATGGACAGAGAAGCTTGGCGGGCTACAGTCCAAAGTGCTGCAAAGGGTCGGAACAGCTAAGCATACATGGATAGTATTAATAATAATTGCTAATGGGCATTTAAAAAATGAACTACTTTGGTATCTTTGCTGTAATATGGCATGGAATTAGGACTTTATTTTTATCTTAGATAACAGAGAATGCTTTTTATCCCTAGAAGTACATAAAGTCTCATTACAATATTTTTATAATATGAACAATGAACAATCAGAAGTTCATTATTTATAACATACATTTATTCAAAAGATATAAATTTCCTAGAATTCATTACCTTAAACAAAATTGTTAGATACTGACTTTAAGTGTGTATACTCAGTCGCTCAGTCATGTCCAACTCTTTGTGACCCATGGACTGTAGCCTGCCAGGCTCCTCTATCCATGAAATTCTCCAGGCAAGAATTCTAGAGTGGGTTGCCATTTCCTACTCGTGGGTAACCTTCTGACCCAGGGATGGAAACTGCATCTCTTGCATCTCCTGCATCCAGGTGGATTCTTTACCCCTGCATCACCTGGGAATCCCATTTATACCTGCATTACTCACCAAGAATTCAGACAAAGCTTCACCCTAAATAACCTACCTTCCAACCATCATTACAATAATTCTTTGTGTTTCTGATCATATTGTTGTAGAATTTTATATGTTTTTCCCCATTGCCTTTGGCATAGCATACCCCAACTTATTTAGTGATTTTAAGGTTTTAATGGCATATTTTCCAGAGGAATTTATAGTCTGGGAAACATTTATACAAAGAGCTTTCTTTATGAATTACCACCAACTGCTGAAGAAGTTTGGAGAAGGAAATGGCAACCCACTCCAGTATTCTTGCCTGGAGAATCCCATAGACAGAAGAGCCTGCTGGTCTACACAGTCCATAGGGTCGCAAAGAGTTGGACAAGACAGTGATTAAACCACCACCACCACCACTCAAGATATTAGTTCTAGAAAATTATATTTTCAGGATTCATTTAGTATGCCTTTAATAGACTTGTCTTTTGTTACTTTCCAGAGTCATTAAAATAAAATAATGATCTGTAAATATGGTTATCTTCAAAGTACTTAAGAATTTGGGGTTAATTTCAATCATCTATGATTAGCTTTTTTTTTTTTTTTTTTTTGAGTAGCATTTTCTAAAATGTGGCTCATGGTCTTCCTGATACTCTACAGAAAAATCTGTAGTCAAATAAGTACACAAATAAGTGTACTATTTGTGTGTACTATTACCCTCATAGAGAATCATAATACATATTAATGTTAGAATGAAAGGAGTCCTGCATAAAAGTATTTATCTGCCTAACTCTGTGTTTTAAAAAATTTATATGATTATGGAATTCCCTTTTCTCTTTGAATTATATACTGCAGAATTGCTGTTCAACACAATTTACTTCAAAAACATTGTTTTAAGAATTGTTTCTCATGAAAGGGGTAGGCAGAATGCTTCCTCATAAATAATCTGAATTATATTGAAAATTCTAATGTTTCCCACATTCTTGAACCAGTTCATTGAATATCTAAACTGTGTTACCCAATTAGTTATAAATATTTCCTAAGGAGTGGACAATACTTGAAAGCTTCGTTACCTCATTACTAATGCCAAAACCATTAGTTCAAATTTTACTTTATGGATTTTCAAATTTAGGATTTCTTATACTGTTAAAATGACACATAACTGAATCAGAAAAAACATTATGAAATAATTCCAAAAATCATTATTTTTCGAAGAAGGAATAGCTACGCTCATGCGTTTTTAAAGAATTAGGAAGTGAATGAGCAGGGACTGGTTGACATTAAGGCAAAGCCAAGATGGCGTGCTGCAATTCATGGGGTCACAAAGAGTCGGACACGACTGAGCAACTGAACTGAACTAAACTGAACTGAAGATGAGCCTGGGTTCTTAAGAGAAACTTGTTGAGATACAGAGAGTTTCGTTACTTTTTCAGCAAACTGGGCAAGTGCAACTGTGCATTGATACTCCATCAGGGAATAGATAAACATCCTTCTGGTCCCCACTCCCTTGATTTAGGCTAAATTTATGGTGTAAAGGTGATTTTGCCTCTATAAACATCTTTCCATCTTTGACAGTCTCCACAAGTGGTTACTCACTCAGTTGTATAAATGTACTCCCTTTGAGTCTTCAACTCTTCAACTTAGACCAATAATCAATGCTTCTTTCCATTCAAGGATCTAAAATTATAAAATAGGTGCAGCCCAATTTCATTATTTCATTTTATTTGTTGATTGATTACAAAACTGAGGAAATAAAACTTAAAAATTGTTTAAAGCAAAACACTGAACTTATTCTGAAGTATCAGTGATTGATTCTTATTGCTAAATAAATATTTCCTTGGAATGTCAGTCATTGTTTTCAATTCAAGAATGTCAATAACCAAGTCATCACTGAAGTCTGGTGCTCCAAAGATATAGATGGATCAAGCATTTAAGCCTCTAAAATGATGTTCTCCATAGTGTGGTTTCATCTACTTTGTTATTTTTCTTATAATAAGGCCCCTTTCATTTGCATTGGCTTTGTAAAACATAAATGGCCCTCTGAACTACTTCCTGATGAATGAACTCCTAACAGGAATGAAAATTATCCCACATTCATAGATTAAAACAAGACATCCCTATCAACTCCAAATGTCTTCACACTCCCATAAAAAAAAAAAAAAAAAAAAAAAAACTGGTGAGCTCTGAGGTTCAGTACAGGAGGCAGAGTTTGAAAACTGCAGCTCCTCCTTCCAAAGAACTATGCTTACCTCAGTCAGAGTGAAAATGTCAAAATCTGTGACACAATGATAGTGGCAATATTTGTGTAAGCAAGTGTCTCGTTGAAAGCAAAGAAGCACGTTGCTTGAAAGGCTCCCTTAGAACCTTGAAATAGAAGTATGGCTGCCTAAGAACACACTCATACACACAGTAGTATTTCAGCACTGCTGATTTAGCTAGCGAACAAAATATGGTTCAAATGGCTTAACAATCCTAGAAACGGAAGGCACCAGTTTAATGAGGTCTCCTCGGCTTGAAATTAAAGTAGAAGGAATTTTACGGGGAACAGTATTCAATAACAAAATATTAAATGATAAACACAGATTGCTTAAAATCAGACGGGCCATTTTAAGAAAAGCATTTTAGCTCATCATGATATGTAGCACCTTATTTAAATTAGGAGGTGTTAATTCGTAGCTTGAATAATATATTAATATAATATGTAAAGTGAATGGCATTGTTAATCACAGTCGCGCCTGGAACGACTTTGCTTCTGTGCACTGAATGTTAATTTTGCAAAACATTAATTTCAAAGATTTTGCAGCAGTGCTTTTGTAATTAAATATTAATGTCACATGTTATTGCAGTAGCATGTTTATGAAAGCCGGCAACACTTCAAGTCAACTCATTTGTTTTTATATTTATTCTTGTACATCTGCAATCCCTTCCATTTCACAATTTCAAAGTGAAGGCCATTTTGAATAGTCAATATGTGAACATTTTTCATTGTAAGCGTTTTTTAACATCCAACAGGGTAAATATTTAATGTTGTGTTTTTAGCTGGTATAATTTTTCAGAAAATTGGCTATAACTTTTAACAGCTCAAAGGTACCTAAACTGTCTCCAGTTTTGGCTTAAGTGATCTGAAAATAATGTAGCAATAAATGTGATGAAGCTGTGTAAAAATATTTAAGAATTAGAAAGCTTTATATGAAAATTTGAAATTAGAACTGCAATTCTGAGCGTGAGATATCTCCGCGGTTACTTATCTTCATGTATTTTCATTATGGCACTCTATTATCTCAAGAAAATTTAAAAGATGGAACAGACTTTCAGTTAACTTTGTTCAAGTTCCATAAGGAGACAAAGAATAGAAAAATATCAGTTTGCAGTGATATGCTTCACTCTTAATATGTTTCTTGAAGTTATACTTTTGCTTTAAAAGAAAACACATTTTATGCTCACCAGGTTACTTCAAGTATACACAATATATATGTCATTACATTGGTTTACCCATGACTATTCTGACTAAATTGCTACATACAGTGATCTTGCCAATGATACTTCCAATCTGCTAATTATAGTTAGCCTAAAAATTAAGTCACTTCCAGTTTTGAGCCTTGACAAGAAATAACAGTCAAGAGATTTCAATTTAAAGCTATTATTTTAGCCATCTAGTAAAGTCATCTTTGAGAATCAAATCCCTTAGATAAAATTTTTTTTTTGAATTATGGAATGAGTTCCCCATACTACAAAAAAAAAAACAGGAAAAATCAAGATACATTATGTTTGGTTATGGGTACATTTAACAGTTAAAAATTATATCTGCACCTGATGTTGCATGTTAACAGCTAATGCCATTTGACAGTGATGAAATTAAAGGATGAAGAAGAGATACAAACTACATTTTACAAGCATGATGGGTCTCCAACAATGCCATTTAAATATTATTTGTCACTATTTAAAATGAACCTTTCCCCTTTAAGCTATGCCATTACGCTCATTTTTCCTGTCACTGCTGACAGGCTATATGACTCACACACAAAAATGGTCATTAGGTACTGCATCTTCATCTTATTTAAAAAAAAAAAAAGAAAGAAAGAAAGAAAGAAAGCATTCTGATGCCTCTAAAAGCCTGTAATTATTTTCATCCGAAGAGATAGTGTTGCTCGGAAGGTAATTTAATAACCTTTTGCATGTACCTGGGGAATGCCTCTCCAGGGAACCAAGGTGCCGACATGCCATTCAGTCGTCAAAACATGACCTTTAATGGTTGCTTGGAGAGAAGTTAGCGTGGAATGTTGTACACTGTGCAATGCTAATTCTGCTTTCTAATATATGCAAAATTTAGTTCTTGAGCAATGATCTTTGTAAGATGAATTAATATAGGTACTGCTCCAGGAAACAAAAGAAATTGCCACATGGAAGCCTCCCTCAACCCATGATCTTTTATACTTCAGTTTGAAGTAGCTAGCAACTTGCACAGTCTGTATAAAAAATAGTGTGAAACACTCCAGAAGTCGTTTGCTTCTTTTACCCCTTGAAGTTTGTGGATGAATTCTATTCGGTATACTGTGGAAATGTAAAACAGGATTAAAGGGATTTCTTTGATAAGTTTATTTCTCCAAATACGGCACTGGCCCCAACTCCGTGAAAAGGAAAAAGAAAGGCTTACCTTTAATATACCCTCTCTGTTTTATAACAGCATCTATGTGGCTCACTGAAATTACTAATGCACTTACTGAGTTAATTGAAAAAAAAAATCCTTCTTGGATTTTCCTGTTAAAATACGATATTTTGAACGCTTGCATATATAATAAGATGCACAGGCTGTTTTCTGTGACAACCAGGTTCAGAAACTCCTTATTTTGGTAGTCTGATATTAGAACCCTCCTTAGTTAGAAATGTTGGGATTTCCACTCCTACCCCTGACACGCCATCCGTCAATTTATTAGCACACTGGTGCAGTAAGCCACTGAACAGGCTATATCAATTCGTTTAGTTTTTTTCTTTAAAATGTCTGTAATCCTCAGCTCTGCTCTCTCAACCGGTCAGCATTAAAGATTTATGTTGCACTTTTTTTCATTGCCACACCTGAATATGGATTACTTAAATGGGCTGTAAATAATTCATATCTGGGAATAAGTTTCCATTACTGACCAATGTTGTAATTTAATATACTGTATTATGGGTTATACAGTTTTAGATTGTTTTCTGTGTGCATTCAGCAGTCAGGCAGACAACAGTTTAAGTTAAAAGGGTGAGATGTTTGTTCAGCTTATTTTCATGTTCACTCTGTGTGCTCAAATCAGCAACAGGGCTAAAGGAAGCAGAAAGCTACTTTCAACTGCATGTTTTTCTGCTATTTATGGAAATATTTAAAAAAGAAAAAAATAACTCTTGACCTGAAACAAAATACAAACACATTTAATAGCATATTATTGATAAACTGAAGATGTGTTCATGTAGGTGGCTAGAAATCTCTGAATTCTTGAGAACTGTAAAATAATCTGGATTCTTGGGCTCAAAGGTTAACTTTCCTGTTCAATGCTTGATTATTCTATGCATAAAATGCCTGTGATAAAAATTATAATTTATTTGACAGTTAAGTTTGAATGAGGCTACCAGATCAAATATGCAAAATGTTAAAGTACAAGCTATCTTTAAAACATAAGCAAGTGTTTACTCTTAAAAGAGCTTTAAACAATTTAAGATTAAGTTGAGTATAGTAAAAATTAATAATAGATTAATACATGAAAATCTATGAAGACACATAAGATAATGATTTAAAAAGGAATAATTTAAAAAGATGAATTAAAAAGTCGAATCAGAAAAGAAGGCCAGCATAAACTAGGGAAAAACATGCTGTGAATAAAGTCTGTTAGATCTTGAAATAGGAGAACTGCTAAATAATGCATAGTTTTATTTTTCTATAATTTGCATAAACCTTAAGAGAGTATTTATTTGTGTAAAACTTGATATATCGAGTAAGGAGAATGAAAAAATGGCATTCATTTTGTTTTCATTTTGGTATTTAGGAAAAATATTCTGTTACATATGGACTACTTAGACCTAATCATCTGACTGAATGTGATGTGTGTCTTGAGCCAGGTTGGAAAGGGGCTGGCTGGAGAACAGTGCCCTGGTCTTGCTGCAGGCAATGCAGGTTGGCCCATACTCTGCTGGGGAGCAGATGGTGAGCCAATGCTTGTAGTCACACTTACCTTCCTTGCTAAATCCATAATCCCTCACTGGACACGGAGCCAAGGCAGGCTTTGGAGGCAGAAAGGAGGTTACAATCTGGACTTGGGTAGTGACTGCCAGAACTGAGAAAACAGCTCAGAAATTTCAAATGCTTAACAAGTTATCTGTCTTGTCCCTAAGCCAGTGCAGCATTTTTAAAAGTAATTAAGACATGATTGAAAATGTGTATGCCATCTAAATACAAAAATCTTCAAAAATCATCAAAACCAATAATAAAAAGCCACATTTAATATGACATTATGCAAAAATACATTTAAAATGAATTATATTTTTGAGATTGAGAGGAAATATATATAAAGTAAAAAAGAAAACAGGAAAGAGGAAGCATTTATTTTATGGGAAAAGACTTTTTTTTTTTTTAACAAACCTGGACCTTATAGAAAGAAAATATTTCATACATGCCTATAAATATGCTGGATATATGAAATATTTACCTTCTATAAGGAAATGCATAGCTGTACAACATCTATATCTACACTAACATATGCTCCTCTCTATAAGTTATTCTTTCAGAATATTAAATAATTATAGTTAATTTTTTCTATATATAATATGATACTTATGCATGTAAATGTATGTTTTTACATGTGAATGGGGTTCATCATCAACACAGACATTATAACTTAGAAAGACAAAATAAAAATATTGAGTGGGTAGCCAAATTCTAATCATTTATAATAAAAGGGGTAGTAAGTGCCATCTGTTTAAATGTAAAAAAAAAAATACTGATAAAAATGCATACATGTCTAGTAAATTGAGACCACAGAATAGTTCATAGAAAACGAAATATATATAAAATAACATATTTTATTAGAGTGATATTGACAAACATATACTACTTTCATAATGATTATATAAGAAAAATCTCATGAGTATTTTTGGTGATATACCACAAATATTTTTAAACACATGTAGTCTACTTGGTGGGTGTAACAAAATTGCTCAGTTTTCTCTGCTGTATTTTCATGACCCTCATCTCTTAGACGATACTTCTTGCAGATCACTCTTACTTGCATAGAAGTTCGTTCACTTGAGCAAATTTCTTGTAGCTTCACTAGTCCGTTGTATTACCTTTATTTCCCAAACTGGTAAAATGCTACTGATACTATACTTGTATCCGAATAACTTGAGCTCTTCACTTTGGGACCATCACCAACTCCTTTCACTAATTTCTTTTGCTCCTCTTTTGGAAAGTATTTAGCATTCTTATTTATCCTTAGTAAATGTCTTATTTTCTTCTCTTTGTGAATCTCCTTCAGAATTCATTGCTTAACAATGCCCTCTATCCCTCAAAATGTCCCTTCCTTACAATTCCATTTTCTTAAAAAAAAAAATGATGGAAAATAATAAACAGCAAAATATGTAGAAGCATCTTTCTCTGCCTTACCTTAGAATTTAAGAAATGTCCCTTGATATGTAATATATGCAGATCAGTATTTATAAAAGGAGATGTAACCGCAAAAAAAAAAAATTCAAAAGTAAATTGCAAAACATAGTGATATTTATGGCAAACAATTTTTTCATGATTTTGATAGAAATTTTTACTAAAAGTGGCATCATAGGATATTTCACTTCACCCCAAGACCTTAAATGAAGACATATCTTATGATATTTACATTCATCTAAATTTTGAGGGAGGGATAATTTCTTAGACTTTCAAACATGCCTGAAGAGATGGATTTAGTGTGATTTCTTCTATGTGATAAGAACAGAAAGAAAACATTAACATTTACTTTTAACAATACAAAAATCTATAAAATCACATTTCTATTAATATCAAGGATTAATCTAAAACATTGTGAGCTGTAACCATTTAAAAAACAACAAATCAACAAAAGATGTAAGATACTTCACTAAGAGTTAAAGGGACTTTCTTGGTGGCTCAGACGGTTAAGAATCTGCCTGCAACGCAGGATACGTGTGTTCAATCCCTGGGTCGGGAAGGTCCCCTGGAGAAGGGAATGGCTACCCAGTCTAGTATCCTTGCCTGGGAAATCCTATGGACAGAGGAGCCTGGAGGGCTACAGTCCATGGTGCCGCAGAGTCTGATGTGACTGAGTGACTAACACTTTCACTTTCAAACACAATACAAAGAAGTAGAAGACAGAAGTAGGATTACAGAGGTAGAACACAAACTTATAATTACTAGGAGGTAAGATCAGTTCAGTCGCTCAGTTGTGTCCGACTCTTTGCGACCCCATGAATCGCAGCACGCCAGGCCTCTCTGTCCATCACCAACTCCTGGAGTTCACTCAAACTCATGTCCATTGAGTCGGTGATGCCATCCAGCCATCTCATCCTATGTCCTCCCCTTCTCCTGCCCTCAATCCCTCCCCGCATCAGAGTCTTTTCCAATGAGTCAACTCTTCGCATGAGGTGGCCAAAGTACTGGAGTTTCAGCTTTAGCATCATTCCTTCCAATGAACACCCAGGACTGATCTCCTTTAGGATGGACTGGTTGGATCTCCTTGCAGTCCAAGGGACTCTCAAGAGGCCTCTCCAACACCACAGTTCAAAAGCATCAATTCTTCAGCACCCAGCTTTCTTCACAGTCCAACTCTTACATCCATACATGACCACTGGAAAAACCATAGCCTTGACTAGACGGACCTTTGTTGGCAAAGTAATGTGCTTTTGAATATGCTATCTAGGTTGGTCATAACTTTCCATGTTTTACTGTCTGAGTCACAGGGAAGTCACTAAGAGGTAAGGGGGAGGGAAAATTAGGAGACTGTGATTGACATATACTCACTACTATATATAAAATAAATAACTAATAAGGACCTGCTGTGCAGCACAGGGAACTTGACTCAATACTCTGTAATGGCATACATGGGGAAAGAATCTAAAAAAGAGTGGATATATGTATATGCATAAATGGTTCACTTTGCTGTACCTGAAAGTAAGACAAAATTGTAAACTACCTATATTCCAATAATTTTTCTTTTTTTAAATAAAGAAGACATAGTCTCTCTCTTCAGGAGTCTTAAGCAAAGACATTGGACTTGTAAACAGGAGACCTGGGTTTGCATTCTAGCTCTGCCACTTGCAGACTACAGAAGTAAAAGAAGTACCTACATTTCTGAATCTTGGTTTCCTCATCCATGCCATTATAGCATGTGCCTAATGTTGAAAAGCAGAGACATTACTTTGCCAACAAAGGTCCGTCTAGTCAAGGCTATGCTTTTTCCAGTGGTCATGTATGGATGTGAGAGTTGGACTGTGAAGAAAGCTGAGCACCGAAGAATTGATGCTCTTGAATTGTGGTGTTGGAGAAGACTCCTGAGTGTCCCTTGGACTGCAAGGAGAGCCAACCAGTCCATTCTAAAGGAGCTCAGCCCTGGGTGTTCTTTGGAAGGACTGATGCTAAAGCTGAAACTCCAGTACTTTGGCCACCTGATGCAAAGAGTTGACTCATTGGAAAAGACTCTGATGCTGGGAGGGATTGGGGGCAGGAAGAGAAGGGGGTGACAGAGGATGAGATGGCTGGATGGCATCACCGACTCGATGGACGTGAGTCTGAGTGAACTCCGGAAGGCCTGGTGTGCTGCGATTCATGGGGTCGCAAAGAGTTGGACACGACTGAGCGACTGAACTGAACTGAAGATTTCTAGAATACTGATCACCTACAAAACATTTTGTGATTATGGGAAAGAGAGAGAAACTAAAAAGGTGAATAAGGAAGAGTTAAATACTAATAATAGCACAGTACAGATGATGTCTCTGGGAAGGAAATACATTATTAATGACCAAATGAGTGGTTCAGGCTATGCTTTAAGCCAGTTAGAAGGATAAATATTTATATGGGTTCTAATGTTTTATATTTAAAATTTTTCATTGTATAATTTGAAACACATTTTGACCAAATTAAATTGAGTCATTAACAATGGAAAACATTTCAAATATAGACCTCCAAGCAAAATTTTGTAAGATGCCTCATGTCTTAGGACAATGCCACGAGAAATGCCATTACCAAGTACCATGCATGAGTCCCACATTTTTGAGAACTCTTAGGTTGCAAAATTGCAGAGACAGGAGCTATACCAATCGACACAAGGGAGGAAATGAGTAGCAAAAGTGCGCTACAGAAGCAAAAAAAACACAAAAGTATTTCAGATTGAATTAGAAATCCAGTTTATCAAAATCCTGGAAGTAGCGTCTGCACTGCAGTTGAGTCTTCCGCATTTTGATATGTCACCTATTAAGCTGCAGAGAGGCATATGCCAATTCTTTTGTGGTATTGAAAACCCCCAAGTAACTATTAGATAATCTGTCATCATTAATGGGAACATTACTGATTGAGAGACCTCTTTTTCCTGAAAAGGGAATCATACTCCTATGTAAAATGATCCATCACAGAATTGGAAATGACTACGTGGTCAGAATTTGAATCTCTTTTTATTATTGTTGTTCAGTCACTGAGTTGTGTCTGACTCTTTGCAGCCCTATGAACTGTAGCCCACCAAATTCCTCTGTCCATGGGATTTCCCAGGCAAGAATACTGGAGTGGGTTGCCATGTTCTTCACCACTGAATCTCTTAGATAAAGCATAAAGCACACCTCTTGATGTTAATGGTCTTGGAAGATTCTGTTTTGACACCTGTCTGGAATTATTTACCAGTTTTTGCTGACCAAATTCGAAAGTAAGGGGCTCCACGTACTGACTCAAACTTACCTTAGTGCCCATTTTACTATTTATGATTCATGATAAGATACATGAACAATGATGGACTTAGGTAAAATTTTTAAAAGCTTCTACCACCTCTTCTTTGTTCAGGTGCTTCTCTTTTCTTGATGGAATTTCTACCATGGGTTCCTAAACAGTATTTAGTTTCTCTTTGCCTCCGTTATTCACTTTAAGCCATACTCCTGAGATTGGCTGTCAGAGAAATCATCCTAAAATTCAAATTGGTTTCTTAGTTGTTCACTTTTTATAATTTCTCCATTACTTTCCATAGCCTTTAGAAAAAAAGTTCAAGGTCTTTATTATCACTATTAAAGCCCTTCACAGTCTGGTCCCTATTTATTTCATTAGCCTCAGGTCCTATGCTGTATCTAAGCTTTGTGGATCCTGAAAGCATATCTACAGTTACCAAACTCTGCATTTTCTCCTTTGTTAGCTTTTCACAATTATTCTGTTTACCAGGAATGCTGTGTATGTAGTCACACGTCCTATTTTTTTTTCCTATCAAACTCTTTCATATCTTCCTTGTAGATGGCCTGTACTCCAAAAGACCATACATATTTGCTCTCCCTAAAAATCTTGGTGGTTATGTCCTTCTTATGTGCTCTCATAATACCCTGAACCATTACAATTATACATTGAATGAAATTATGTTTGTTTCTTTGTTTACCCAATTTAAGTAGAAGAATTAGATTATTATATTCCTTTTTGTATTTTCAAAGCCTAGGCTCTTGTGTGGCAAAAATCAGTGTTTGACAGGGTTGACTTTTCAATTCCAGAAATATTTCTTCTTAGTTTATTCAGAGTGAGTGATTGAAAGTCGCTCAGTCATGTCCAGCTCTTTGCAACCCCATGGACTGTAGCCTGCCAGGCTCCTCTGTCCATGGAATTCTCCAGACCAGAATACTGGAGTTGTTAGCTGTTCCCTTCTCCAGTGGATCTTCTCAACCCAGGGATTGTACCCAGGTCTCCCGCATTGCAGGCAGAATCACATTCTCAAAAGAGAGTCTTTTGTCTTAGTTTTCTGCCTTCTTCTCACCACCTCTTACTTGTGCAATTATCCAGAGCCCAGTCTTTGGTCACCTTATACCTTTAGTATCCGCAATTGTCTAGTTGATCTTACTCAGGATCATGGTTTGAAATTATTCTCTCTATGCCACATACATTCAAATGTTTGCATCTAGCCTTGAGCAGATCTCTCCAGACTCATATATCCAACTGCCTCCTTGATGTCTTCATTTGGATATTTAATATCTGTCCTAAACTAGCAAAACAAAGCAAGAATACTTGTCCTCATTACTCAAAATCTGTTTGTCTCTTGGAATCTCCCATTATGATAAGCAAACCGCTTCAGCCACTTGGTTGTTCATGGTGAGGATCTAGGAATTTATTCTTGCTTCCTATTTATGAGACTTCCCTGGTGGCTCAGACGGTAAAGCGTCTGCCTACAATGTGGGAGATCCGGGTTCAAACACTGGGTAGGGAAGACTTCCTGGAGAAGGAAATGGTAACCCACTCCAGTATTCTTGCCTGGAAAATCCCATGGATGGAGGAGCCTGGTACAGTCCATGGGGTCACAAAGAGTTGGACACGGCTGAGCGACTTCACTTTCTTTCTTTCTTTCCTATTTAAACCCAACCCAATGAAATAATTGTTATGACCTTTTAGCCCTACATGAAAGGAACCTGAATGCATCTCCTTCTTGTATCTCCATTAAGCCACCCTGGACCAAGTCACCATCATCATTCTCTGCATACTCTAATACTTTTCTAGTTGGTTAACCCTTTTACCATCCATTCTTCAGCAGTAGCCAGAGCAATCTTTTAATTATGTCAATGAAATCATGCCATTTTTCTTTTCAAAGCTTTATAACTCTCATTTCATTTAGAATAAAATGTTGATATCTCATTTTAAGCACCCTGCACGGTTCAGCCCCTTCCAAATGCTGTACTAGTCCTGTCTCATCTCACCTCTCTCTACTTTTGCTTCAGTCATATTGTTCTTTTACTTTCTTGGGCATGTTAACTCAAGTTGACCCACAGGTGGCACCCCCTGTTGTTTCCTCTGTCTGGGAGAGTCTTACTCTTTATAGTTTTCTTCTCTCTGTCATTCAAATATCACCTCCTTCATTTCAGTTTAGTCGCTCAGTCGTGTCCGACTCTTTGTGAGCCCATGAATTGCAGCACGCCAGGCCTCCCTGTCCATCACCAACTCCTGGAGTTCACTCAGACTCATGTCCATCGAGTCGGTGATGCCATCCAACCGTGTCATCCTCTGTGGTCCCCTTCTCCTCCTGCCCCCAATCCCTCCCAGCATCAGGGTCTTTTCCAATGAGTCAACTCTTCGCATGAGGTGGCCAAAGTATTGGAGTTTCAGCTTTAGCATCAGTCCTTCCAAAGAACACCCAGGACTGATCTCCTTTAGGATGGACTGGTTGGATCTCCTTGCAGTCCAAGGGACTCTCAAGAGTCTTCTCCAACACCACAATTCAAAAGCATCAATTCTTCGGTGCTCAGCTTTCTTCACAGTCCAACTCTCACATCGATACATGACTACTGGAAAAACCATAGGTTTGAGTAGACATACCTTTGTTGGCAAAAGTAATGTCTCTGCTTTTGAATGTGCTATCGAGGTTGGTCCTAACTTTCCTTCCAAGGAGTAAGCGTCTTTTAATTTCATGGCTGTAATCACCATCTGCAGTGATTTTGAAGCCCCCAAAAATAAAGTCTGACACTGTTTCCACTGTTTCCCCATCTATTTGCCATGAAGTGATGGGACCAGATGCCATGATCTTCATTTTCTGAATGTTGAGCTTTAAGCCAACTTTTTCACTCTCCTCTTTCACTTTCATCAAGAGGCTTTTTAATTCCTCTTCACTTTCTGTCATAAGGGTGGTGTCATCTGCATATCTGAGGTTATTGATATTTCTCCCAGCAATCTTGATTCCAGCTTGTGTTTCTTCCAGTCCAGCGTTTCTCATGATGTACTTTGCATATAAGTTAAATAAGCAGGGTGACAACATACAGCCTTGACATACTCCTTTTCCTATCTGGAACCAGTCTGTTGTTCCATGTCCTTACCAAGGCTTTTTCTAACTGCCATTTCTAAAAATAGCCACTTAGACATTTGCTATCATGTTACACTGTTTTGATACTCTGCAAGACACCTATCATTAACATACATTTTTGTTTGCTTGTTAGTCTATATTTTGTGGCTCTTCTTTAAACTTACCAAAATGCTAACTTGTTCAGAGCATGGGACTTGCTCATCTTGGTCATTGCAGTGTTTCCAGCACCTAGAACTGGATGTCAAACAGTAGAAAACTAATGAATATGTGTTAAACAAATGAACAGCAATCACAAAGAAAATCCAGTTTGAATGAGTGAAATTTAGGACACCATAAATTTGAGGCTTGCTACTAATAAATGAAGAATGGAAGTTACCATGTCTTTTGTCTCTAATTTAGAGAGATTGATTGTTATCAGTGAGCGAGCATTAAAAAACAGATTGCTAGAGAAGAGCCTTAGAAAGTATCTGATACCATCCTAAGAAGTGCTGATGAAGCCAAATCTTCTCTTTCAACTACTTTTTCCTAGAGAAAAAAAAAGCCAGAGAACTGGAAGTCAGAGAAGAAACAATAGCATAAATGAGAGAACATTCCACTGTCCATTAGATACCTAACAGACTTCTGAATAATGTTCTTTCTAATCTCAGAAATCTTAATGAGCAGTTCCTGGTTAACATTACCCTACGATAACATTACTTGGTTTATTTTAGACACAGATCCACCTTAATCTTTTTGTGCTATTATGGAAAATTCATGTTTTCCTTCCTTGCACTTTCACTTGGAAATTATTTTTCTCTCCCACAAAAACAGTTTAGGTAATTTATTTATTCAGAAAACATTTAATCAGGACTTTTTCTGAACCTTGAAGTATAAAAAAGATATAAACATTCACATAATGTTTGTCATATGGGCAGGGCAACTATATAGAAGATGTTATAAATACCAAATAAATGCTAAGAAACTTCAGAAGAGGGAGGAATTATGCCCTAATGATGAGTCAGTAAGTATCACATATTATAATACCAGGAAAGCCTGGATTTGAAGTATACCCAGGAATTTATGGTGTGCATAGAGCAGCAGAACTAATAGAGGGTAGGGGGAAGGAAGAAAGAAAGTGGGGAAGGAAGAGGGAAAGGAAGAAGAAAGGATGGAGGGAAGGAAGAGGGTGAGAAAGGAAGGAATAGAGAGAAAAGGCATTTCAAGGAAAAAGAACAATTTAAACAAGGTGTAAAAAGGACTGTCGTGGAGTATGTGTACTGTTTTAAATTAGTAGTTTCATTCCAGTGAGGCTCTGGAGGGCAAGGAGGGGAGTAGGAAGTAGGGATAGGATGGTATTCTTTGAGCTTTCTGTCACAGAGGATGTGGCATGCAGGAGTGAAGAGAATAAATGTTCTGAAGGTCTCTGTAATATAAAATATAACTTGCCATCCAATTTTTGTTAAAATCTATGACATCTAACTCCTACATTTTGTTCAATCCTGTAACTACTCTCTTTTCCATCTTTGCCTTCTGTTCTACCTCAGCCTTAAGACATAATGTCAGCAAGATGCTAACTAGAGTATCTATTAGGATAGAGCGAACATTCAGTGAATGCTTTTTGAAAAGGATTCCCAAACATTTGGGACAAGGTTCAGTTGCTTTAGGTCTTATAGAAATACTGACAGATTAAATATATAAGTCTCTAGATTCTTGATTCAATTTCTATTGATTATTTCTGGTTGATAGTTCTTGCCTGTAAAGTGTTGAAGCTCCTATTGGGATAACTGCCACAAATGCTGGGCACACCATTCATTTTAAGCACTCAGGAATACTACGTCATAGTCTACACATTCACATCCATTCTGATTTCTAATGCTTACTTTTTTTGTATACACCAGCCAGAAATTGATAGAGCCTGGATTGTGAAGATAAAAGTTTCTAGAATTGAATCTTGGCTCTTCAGTTAAGGCTCCAAGGATCTTGGATGATTTCTTTAAAAAACATTTCTAGTTCTAAATTGCCTTATATATAAAATGGGAATAATGAAGTTCGCCTTTAAAAGAACTTCCTCTGTGGAGTCACAATCACGACTGTTTTTCGGCTTTAGTGGACAGATGATCTAGGGATCTGACAGAAGGTACATAACACATCAGGCACACACTAGCACGCCTACTTGTGTGGTTTTCTGATTCCTTCTTCTGGAAAGTCCCTTATTCCACATTTCCATCGGTCTATCTTTTCACCCGTCTTTCAATATTCTGAAATATTATTTGAATGACCAGTTGTGTGAAAGGCTGATTGTCACAAATCTGTCTTTCTTTTAAATTCCCTAGGCTTTTTATCAGAACCTCTTTTATGGAGGTTTTTACTCTCTACCTTGATTACATCAGCACAGATAGGTGTTCTCGCTCATATTATGTTTTAAGTTCCAGTTCCTGTTGGGTGTCCTCAAAGTATCTACTACGGTATTTTTTTCAAGCAGTAGATCCTGTATATATACATGTTGAATTAGTTATTCTGAATACTATTTTTTATGTAAAACTACTGAAAAGTAATCTAAATTTTGGAGAATCTATATAATCATGTCTAAAACTTTACCTAGTAAATTATATATTTTGCTAGGTCAGCTAGCTGCTAAGTCACTTCAGTCGTGTCTGACTCTGTGCGACCCCACAGACGGCAGCCCACCAGGCTCCCCTATCCCTGGGATTCTCCAGGCAAGAACACTGGAGTGGGTTGCCATTTCCTTCTCCAATGCATGAAAGTGAAAAGCGAAAGTGAAGTTGCTCAATCGTATCCGACTCTTAGCGACCCCATGGACTGCAGCCTTCTGCCTCCTCCATCCATGGGATTTTCCAGGCAAGAGTACTGGAGTGGGGTGCCATTGCCTTCTCCAAGGTCAGCTAGATTGTATAGTAAAAAGATATACTTATTCTTAACTTCTATGTAGCAGAATTAGTCATTCAAAAATACCTGAAATCTATTGCCTTTCATAACTATTAGAGAATATATATGAAAAATTTCATACACATATACAATTTTGGATCTCAGAAATTAAAATCTCAGTTTAGTTTCTATTATACCCTCATAATAGAAATCAAGATCACAAATCCATTATAATATTTGCGTGTTTAATAAATGTTTCATAAGGAAAATAATCATTACTTTAAGGTCCAAGTTGCAGTGTTGATAATAAACTTAACACATCAAAAATTATACATTTCAGGATCATGTTTTTCCTTGTGAATTTTCTTTAGCAAACTCAATTAATGTTTACTAGAATAGTGTTATACAATGATATCTGTATATTTTAGTTTCTTATTTGAAAACTATTCAAATAGGCTTTCAAAACCTTAAATTTAAACTCTTTATTAAAATGCTAACTGAAAAAATCTTGTTATATAATTATTTTCTGAAAATTAAAATAAAATACATAAAGCATGACCAAGACAGTTCTTTATCTTCAGCAACTTCTTTTTACCTCTTCTCTGCAGGCCTAGTATTTACTGAATTTCCCTTAAAGCTGTTGTTTAAAGTGTTGTTTATGTTGTTTATGTTCTTCATGTAAAAGGCAGGTTCGTGTTACTTACAGTCAACTTCAAAATTATTATTATTATTATTGTAATCAAGATGCAGTATTTATACTGTTTAGACATATCTTGTTTTCAGATATTAATAGAAAGGAGCATTGAAGGAAAACAAAAACAGTTCAATTGATTAGACATTCAATAACAATCTTAATTTTCTTTAGCATTTCTGTCTCATGGGAAATACATACCTGTGTTTGCCATGTTAGCCTCTCCACTATTTGTGGACACTGAGGCAGAAAAAAAATTAATTTTGTTTTATCAGCTCTTCTTCCTTTACTGTCAATAAATTATCTCTTCTATCTTTTCTAAGATCTGACCTCTGGCCCTTCCTACAGCTGAAAATGGCATTGTATTTATCTTTATCATCGTCACAGGTTTCCTTTTATTTGCCACCTTTCCTTTCTCATTATTTTGTACTCCCTTCACTTCATTTTATAATCTTCCGCATACTGCTCTGCGTCTCGTGCAACTTACTCTGGATATTCCTCTTCTTTATTCCTGATTATTTTTGCACTTTCTTGTTCATACTAATTGGCTCCATTTTTATTTCTAGTATATTTATTACTAAATGGCATTCATTGCCTTTGGGCATACATTAATTTATCTTTTAGGACTTTCCATTTGCTCTCTCTGTCTTTTTTTATATATTTCTTCTTGCAACCTCCATTTCACTTCACTTTTCTCATCTGTGTTGGTGTATTATTTTTGTTGTTGCTTTTTTAATATGCCTTCATATCTCTAATTCATGCTTCATGTATTATTAGGAAGGTTTATAAAATAAACCACTGTATGTCACAAACAGCATTAATTTGAATAATCTAAAAATAGGCTTGGATTCACTGTACTGCCATTTTTCAGCCACCTTTTTATACAGCTATAATATAGGGTTTAACTAAATAAATAATTAGAAGCTAATTTTGCCAATTAAAAGGATTATAGATATTATAATTTATTGACCTGAGTTTAAATAAGAGGAGTTTATTGAAAGGTGAACAAAAAATGTAAAACTTATGATTTATTTCAAGAGATATGTTTAGACCTTTTGAGGTACTTAACTGACAAGAAAGTCACATATAAATATATATATATATATACACACACACACAATATAATTAATCTTCATACCTCTCTATGCTATTATGCACACAATAACGTAATATAGTAACATGGAAATCCAGATATACCTTCTCTAGGAAAACCCTTGAAAAGCAGAATATTTAATGAGGCAAGTAAAAAAATATCAGATACATTAGAGTGCAATATAATAAATATAAAATTAAATAGAATTTTGCTTAGCTTGTAATGGAAGCCAAGTAATATAAAGAGTATCTTTAGAAGACTCCCTGAAATAAATGATGTCTCTGCTGAGTACCAGACAATCAAACATGCATTGCCACCTGGAGATGGTCTTTGGAGAGCCCAGGTGGCACCGCCCCCAGGTGGCAACATGCACTGCCACCTGGGGTGGTCTTTAGGGAACATGTTCCGTGCTGTAATTGAAAGGCAGGGAAAATGACAGGAAATGAAGTGAAAATAAGGGTGCGTCTGCACTTAGTAGAGTCCCACTATTTTTGACCTCATGGACTGTAGCCCGCCAGACTCCTCTGCCCATGGAATTTTCCAGGCAAGAAATACTGGAGTGGATAGCCATTTCCTACTCCAGAGAATCATCCCAACCCAGGGATCTAACCTGCGTCTCCTGCATTGGGAGGTGTATTCTTTACCACTGCGCCACCTGGGAAGCCCCTGAAAATAAGGGTGTGTTTACTTTAAAAAAATGCAATTTTTCTGGGGTTCTGTGTGAATCATTGGAGATTTTAAGCAGAGAAGAGGCATGATCAGATTTGATTTTAGAGTGAGAATTCTAGCACAGATAAAGAAACTATGGCCTCGGAGGCACCAGGACCATTTTGGATGGCAAAATAATAAGATTGATGAGAGAGAATGAGGCCCCAAAGTTTAGATTCTCCAATTTCCATTGACTACTCTTGCATAACAGTAGTTAATGAATTATGATTAACAATTGATTGAATTAAAATATGGACAAGTGGAAAAATAAAAATAGCTAAATATAGGATTAATACTTTTTTATTGTATAAATGAATAGTGACACATCCAGACTTTTAAACACTGAACAAGAGAGAACCCCTAAAAAAACAATAAAATATTGCACACATATTCAGGCAAAATGATACTGATGGTAGTAAATTCTAAAAATGGCAGAATTTGGTTCTAAATCAAATGCAATTTTCACATTTGCATGCTATGTTAGAAAGCATCTTATAACTGTGTTCATAGTATATTGTTCAGTTCATTTCCATAATCTAATTCAGTGATACTTATGCTCTTCAAATAGTATTCACTGATCATATTTTATCTCTTCTTTTTCCTAAATTGTGGTTCTGTAAATTGTAGACCACATCAGAGAAAGATTGTAAATATTATAAATATTATGCCAATTTCCTTAAAATGGCAAATTATGTAAAATTTATTTTCTGCTTTTTCTTAGAAGAACCAAAAGCAAACAGACCTTTAAACTTAAACGTGGATTTTAATATATTTTAAATACATAGCATAATTTTTTAAAAATCCTTTAATTTATTAAAAATAATCATTTTGACAAAGTAATCATGTAATGTAAAGCTGTTGATTTTAAACAGACTTCAGTTTGATCAACTTTCTCATCCAAACTTGCAAAAATTCTAATATAATTGCTAGTTGAATTTGTAGTAAGCAAGGCAGGTATTTGTTCCATAGATATAATACACTGTTCATACTGTTTTAAAGTATTATCAATAAAATGATGATTGTGATATATTGAGACAATATTAGGGGCAAACTACTCTATCAAGCACTTGGCAAAGACTATTCTATGGAATACAAAAATCTTTCAGAGAATGTAGGCTTATTACTATTGTTATTGGTACTATTGTTGTTGTTACATTTTATTCATTTCTCAGAAGTCAAATGTCAGGGAGGTTATATAACTTGCCCAGTATTTATCTGCTTGTAATGTAAATCCTGAATTGGAATCCATATCAGTCTTTTTCTGAAGTCCATGATTATTTCCTCTGTATTACGCTGTCAGGATGTGGCAGTAGCACTCTCACTTGGCAAGTAGTTATAGATAAAGGCCTTTCTAGGTGGTGCTAGTGGTAAAGAACCCGCGTGCCAATGCAGGAGACCTAAGAGGCCTGGGTTTGATCCCTGGGTCAGGAAGATGCCCTGAAGGAGGGCATGGCAACCCACTCCATTATTCTTGCCTGGAGTATCCCCATAGACAGAGGACCCTGGCAGGCTACAGTCCATGGAGTGGCAAAGAGTCAGACATGACTGAATGACTAAGCACAGCAGAGCAGCAAAATAACAGTTTGTATTATTCATAATTACTTAAATCATACTTTTATACTTTTTATATGTTTATACTTGTAATTCATAATTTTTTAACTTCAGCCCACTTCGAAAAGTTTGTTGTATCAAAAGCCATACTAATTAATTGTGAATACTTATAGCTTTTGTAATTATTTGATTTAGTTGTGATGTCTTATGAAATATTGTAAGGAATTTAGTGTAGCATACATGAATCTTGCCTTCATAGCTCAGTTGGTAAAGAATCTGCCTACAATGCAGAAGACCTGGGTTCAATTCCTGGGTCAAGAAGATTCCCTGGAGAAGGAAATGGCAATCCACTCCAGTATTCTTGCCTGGAAAATCCCATGGACAGAGGAACCTGGCAGGCTACAGTCCATGTGGTCGCAAGAGTCGGACACTACTTAGCAACTAAACCACTACCACGTGTATTTACAAAGAAATTATATAATTAGAAAATAACATCTTATATGTCATTTCTAAAATTATTTGATTAAATTTATTTAACAATAGTTCAAATTCTCTGACAAATATCTTCAAAATGGGGCTTGAGTTCATTCTACTTATGTCTACATTTCATAGGTACACACTGTAACTTCAAATTTCTTT
This sequence comes from Bos mutus, assembly GCF_027580195.1. Lineage (NCBI taxonomy): Eukaryota > Metazoa > Chordata > Mammalia > Artiodactyla > Bovidae > Bos > Bos mutus. The sequence continues at coordinate 82,460,754 of NC_091618.1, forward strand.
CCCCAGTGATTTATTTCATTTATTCTTTTATCTTCTATGGCATCCTGTAAATCCATGTGAAAAGCTTCATATTTAGCTTTTTCATGTTTCAAAAGATTATGCAAGATAAGAGGGCTTGTTTCCTTAATCACTACTTTTTTTCACCTTTAAATATCTCCACCTAAAGAGACTATCAGGATGTTTGTATAACATCCTGTATTTAGTTTAGGAGAATAGGTTGTTTTAGAAGGGTATATTTTTATTTATTGGTTTTTTGATGGTTGTAGAGTTAGTGGTGGTGTTTTGGCACAATAGAAACCTATTTTAGGTCTGCTTTTGACAAAAAAAATGTTTTGAATGTAGAAAGTCATTCAAATATCATTGTTTCAATAGATTTCTGTAAGACATGTAACGATAAGGATCAGTTGGTAAGAATCTATTCTCCAACAATGAAGGGTTTGCATATTATTCAATTATTTCTAGAGTTTCTGTGTGAGATTCCAAGTTGCATATTCTCTTTCCCTCTCTGTCTCTGTTTCTTCTGTTTCTGTTGCACACACAAATGCAGTGGAAATGACTACATTCAGAATAGATGCATACAGGTTAGGTTTGGTTTGTAGCAATTCAGGCACTGAGCCAAGTATTAGGCTTTCTTTGGTTTTTGTTTTTGTTTTATCAAGGGTAGCTTAAAAATACTACAAGGATCAGTGTAGTCTCAGTCTTAATGTTGGAGTCCTGATAACTAGGTCTAAGAAAGGTCGGGCTTCAAGTCACTGTTTTGAGAAATTTCTATACAACTGAAACATGGCATTGCAACTGATACTACTCTCTGGTAACCATTTAGTTATAATTCTGATGATCTGCTTTGAAGCAGTCATTTATCTATGTTACCAGTGCTGAAAACATCATTGAAAGCTTTCAATTTGTGTATCCCATTTTTATGACTGTGTTCAGAAGTGATTTAATGGGTTAGTCCTTAACTCTTTATTTTAGCCTTTGATTTTTAAGAAAGTGTCATTAGTCTCTCAAAACTAGAAGCCAAATATTATGTTTCACTAACACTACCACAGTTTTTAGCTAACTCATGTATGTGTGTATAAATTCAAATTTCAAAAATTATTTTCTATCTCTCATAAACATATAACAGAATTATTAGAGTGACATGAAATGACATGATGAAAGAGCAATCAATTTTGTTAATAGTCTAGGAAAAGTCTCAGAGAAGCATATCAAATTTGAGTTAGGCATTGAAGAAGTAGAAGAGATACATAACAGGCAGTTTTTGAATTTTTTTCTCCTTAAATAAAAATATGGCTTACCATTCTTAGATTAATATTAACAAAATTCTTTGTTTCTTGATAAAGAATAAAACATAATAATAATTGAGTTACTCATGAACAAGAAATCTCAAATAAATGAAACATTCTTTGGACCTAGTAGAGCTGCAAATCCATTTTACTAAGGTTAAATGGTTATTAGAATCATGGTTAGCTCTTAAAAATAGGTCCATAAAAATAAATCCCAAATGTTGTATATCTATGAGGTAAAATTATTCTGTTAATCACATATAGCTAGATTTGTAATTTTGTTACTTCTCAAACAGTTGGCAAAGGGCACTGCAAATTAAGTTGTTGAAAGTCATTATAATGGGTGAAATAAAAGCCAGTGGGTAAGAAAGAACATATTTCCTTAAAGGGAACATATTGCTCATTTCTTACTTTTGAAAAATAGGATATAAAAATATGATAAGTGGATTATGAGATGTTGTTACTGGAATATGTTTCTTTTGCATAGTAACACTATTTGCTATCATTAGTAGATGCCTACACTGGCCAACCTTCCATCCCATTTCTTCCCTGCTGTACTCTACCCTGCCTGATCCTCTGCATTGATGATTCATTTGTTGATTAGTCTTCAGGCTGCAATGGTAACTTTTATATGCCCCAACTGGAGAATCTGCCCTGTGGTCGCAATAGCTACTTGTTGAATGTATGTGTGTGTGTGTTTTTTTTTCCCCTGAAGCAGACCAATGGCTTCTATTGGACAAAACTTCCCTGGTGGCTCAGATGGTAAAGAATCTGCCTGTAATGCAGGAGACCTGGGTTTGATCCCTGGGTTGGGAAGATAACCTGGAGAAGGGCATGACAACCCACTCCAGTAGTCGTTCCTGGAGAATCCCATGGACAGAGGAGCCTGGTGGGCTACAGTCTGCAGGGTTGCAAAGAGTCGAACACGACTGAGTGACTAACACTTTCACTTTCATAGAACAAGTACAATACCTTTTCTATTTGCATAATCTCAGAATTTAACACTGTTAACAATGTATGCCCAAACAGTTGATCAATAAAAGGAAGAGAAAAATGAATAAAGGCCATCATAGCTTCACTAGAAGAAATGAATCACTAGAGGGATCCAAATTTGTAAAACAAAGCAATGAACAAACAGGTTGGACAGAAAGGAAATTGGACTAGATGTTTTGATTAAAGATATGGACCTTAAAATGTATTCTAAGTAATTTTCTGATAAGACAGGTAATGATGTATATGACATAATTTGTATTTTTTAAAACCCAAATGCTTATTTAAAGGCCACCATTCAGAATGGCTACACGAAAATGTGTGTTACTACTAACAATTGTCTTACTAAGAGCATGCTAGAATCAGAACTCTGCCTACTGGTCTTTGAAAATGTCATTGGCCTCTCCCCCTCTCTTCACCTCCCATCTTGCCATTTCCCCCTAGGGCCCTATTAAATATGTTTCCTAAATTCTTTTTTGTGACTTTTAATGGTCTGAAAGTAAGTAATCTGATTGGTGATGAAAATTCAGAACAACATAGTCCAAATACCCTGGGAATCAGAGTTCTGCCAAGCACTTATGAACTAAGAAAAATACACTCTCTTGCACATGTGGAATGTTGTGGGGGGAGCTCCACAGCTCACTAGGTGTTAGAACAACAGTGCAAGGGTATCCAGTGGTGACACGCATAAAGACATGACCTCCCTGGGAGCGCCAGTGATTTAGAAATGAAGCCTTAGACTGCTGCGTGAAAGTTGAAGATGCTGGGTTTTTTTTTTTTTAGGAAAGTATGGAAATTGTATAGGTTTAAGGTAAAGTCAGCAAACTCACCAATAACACTGCCATGGTTAAGTGTTCCTACTGAAAACTTCTATCAACACTGAGGCTCTAAAGAGTTCATTCTGGAAGCCAAAAACAGTGAAATGCCGACTAAGAACCCAACTTCTCTAAACATTCATTAAATGGATTTTATTTTTCTTGTGATGATTGCTTGGAGCAAGGAGTGCTTTGGCAAAGAGCACACCCTACTCTAAAGAAAATGTGTTGGCAAATGACAACAGAACAAGTTCATGTGTTTAAATGCATTATATATAAAGAGAAAAACAAACGTATCTAGTATGGCCTGCGGTATGTAGGCACTCATTATCATCACTAATATCTTTAACCTCTACATTTTCCACTGGATACAATGAGAACTGATTTTTAGAATCTTGACTGCTGAGTGCTATAAGATTCTTACCATTACAGATACATTCCATTATGCAACCTTTCAGAATGCTAAAAGTGGAGAGAGGAACTAAAACATTTTAAAGTGTTAGTCACTCAGTCGTGTCTGACTCTTTATGACCCCATGGACTGTAGCTCACCAGGCTCCTCTGTCCATAGGACTCTCCAAGCAAGAATATTGGAGTGAATTACCATTTCTAAAGATAAATTTAAATTACAGGGACAGAAAGTAGACAGCTTTCCATTTACACTGAGCTAATCAGGAAAATCAATTAACCAAAACCCCTCATTGCCAGAACACTATATAAATTTATAAATTTGGATTTTACTTAACTTGGATTGTTTGTAGCCTGTTGATATTTCCTGAATAGTGTTCAAGTCTATCAATCATCAATGATAGAATTTACTCCTTGACACCTACTCTGTCTGGCAGGGGTGAGGTGTGGGGAACAAAACTTCCTAAAATCATGATCCTGATCACAAGCAGGGCTGTCTAGGCTATGGTTTAAGGGCATTTATTTTTGTTAACTTCAGATGCCTACATGGTAAGACTCAGAAAACAAAGGATAAAAATTCAGGACTTAAGGTATAGCATGGAGGCTGATACTAAGCATTGGAAAATCCAATCTCAAATAAATTGCTTTTAAAGGGTATTCAGTAGCATATCTATCACTAAATTGTAGTATTTTAACATTATAATTTAATATAAGAAAATTAGAACTTCACTCCCCATTTTCTTCTAGCTACAACTTTCTCACTTTGTATTTCTTTTTGAGCTTATGAAAAAGATAAAACTGATCTCAGTTCCAAGAATCGGAGAAGGCAATGGCACCCCATTCCAGTACTCTTGCTTGGAAAATCCCATGGATGGAGGAGCCTGGTAGGCTGCAGTCCATGGGGTCGCTAAGAGTCGGACACGACTGAGTGACTTCACTTTCACCTTTCACTTTCATGTATTGGAGAAGGAAATGGCAACCCACTCCGGTGTTCTTCTCTGGAGAATCCCAGGGATGGCGGAGCCTGGAGGGCTGCCGTCTATGGGGTCGCACAGAGTCGGACACGACTGAAACGACTTAGCAGTAGCAGCAGTTCCAAGACTATTTTAAAATGTTGAATACTTAATTTGACAAAATGTACTTACCCACTCGTCAACATCATTCTTTCTTTGCTTTGTAGATTACACGTGTATGCATGAAGGTCCTTTTGTCAGCCTCCAATACTGTGTTTTATGTGGTTGGTAGTGGTAAATATTTTCCCGTAGTAATCTCTTTTAAATATTTTGCTCTGGAAGTAATCACTGAAGAATATCAATCCATTTGCCTGGCATTAAAGTGAGAATCTGCTCCCTTATTGAGGAAGTACAAGCTTTGGATTTTATTTACAAATGCCATATATGGACTACTTCCCCCAACATCTAATAAAAGTTTCAAAGACAGAATAATTTTAATAACTATGTCTCAGAGCATTTGGGTAAAATTATAATCCTATAAAGAATAATTACTTTTTTAATGTACAGCCAATATTTACCTAATGAAGTTATATACGGAACAATAGAATTTTAATGTAGGAAGAAACGTTAGTGATCATTTATTCTAGTTTCTTGTTCCAGTTAACATTTTTTTGAAAAACATTTTTCTAGAATATTGAGACACAGAGAATTTTTAGCACATTTTCAGGAATTTTATTCTTTTCAGGATTAAAAAACATTATTTCCTAAGGTGATTATTTTAGAAAAATTAAGAAAAGTGAAAACAGTTATTTCCAAAGTATTCATTATTAAACATATTTCATAATAGATTTATGTATTTCCTTTCTACCTTTATTTTTCTTTGCAGCCATATTTTTATTTTATATGCTGGAATTCTATAGATAATTTTGTTTTCTGATTTTCTTTCATTAAATTTAGAGTGGAAAAGTTCCAAGTCACTAAACATTTTTTGAAAGAGAATTTGAGGGCCACATAGTTTTATGCTAATTAATATTAATTCTACAGTGTAAAAAGGGTTTCAGTTGGAGTTTTTCCTATTAGTGTTAAAGCAATAAATTAGCAAGATGTTAGTAGTAACAAAATATTATAGAATATATGAGTTTGCTTCAGAACTTTTCCATTCATGATTTTAATACATTTACAGTTCAAACTTCTGATTTTTAAAGAATACTTACTTGAGTGATGCTCAAAAATAATATTTTTAACACAGTGTCTAAATTTCTCCCTGGTACCTTTCCCTTTGCAGCAAACATTCCAAAATATAATCTTCATTTAAACATTAATAATTAATTTAACATATTTAATATGTCATAATATTTAATGAGTAGATGATTCTAGCTTTAGTAATAATCTTTGGAGACAAATGCAGAAAGGACAACAAGCAAACAAACATTATATTTACTGAGATTTATTAAAATGTTGAAATTCACCCTGAAACTTTATTTTGTATGTATGACTTTGGGGTTTCAATTCAGCAAGACAGGTGATCTAATAGTAGTGACTAAAATGATTAAAACTTAGTTTCATTGTATGTGAAAATGAGATTGTAAAGCAGTTTCTAAGATCTTTTAGAAAATAAATTGTGAGTGATTGGAAATTCAGTCATTCTTGAATCTGGAGATACTAGACAGTTTATTAAACATATTAAAACACTTCTAAAACTTTAAGAAATTAAGATATTTTTCTATAAACCTGGTCTGGTATTAAGGCTGATGTTATTATCCATGTTACTTCTTGGTAAATTGAGGTCAATTCCCAGTTATCTACCCAACATGGTAAAACAGTGAATCAAACTTGTTATCCTTCCTATTCATTGGTAACAGGGATAGTTTATAAAAGAGCCATAGTTACCCCTAGTGTCTTAAAGAAAATGATATATTCAAAATCAGTGAAAACCTCAGATACTCAAAGTAACTATCAAGGTTTTTCAACATCTTCCTATATACCATCCACTACCAGTTCTGCTAAAACATTGATTGATGTGTTTTATGTCCTTCATTCTCCACTGCCACCCTCTAGCAGAGAGTCTAGAGGGAAGAAATGCCCTGCATTTCCTTGTCAGGTTCCTTGAGGGAAATGCAGAAGTCAAGGACTTGAATCATATTCACAAACTGGATAATCAATCTCCGAAGTATTGAAAGCTGATAGTACTGGAGAAGTACACTAAATAAACTATAAATGTTACAATTTATAAGCTGGAGAATTTAAAATACTTAAGCAAAAAGGCACACTATTTGATACATATGGTAAACATTGGAACCATGAAGCTGTCAATTTTTTAAAAAATAAAATGGAGATTTCACAAATTCCCAAATTAGAGTACCTTTAACGAATTGTCTTAGGAGTGTTCAAATACGTGCAGAAGGAAAGAAGATTGTCACGTGCATGTAGGTCTTCTAAGTACATGCGTGTGTACTCAGTCGTGCCTAATTCTTTGGGACACTGTGGACCACGGCCTTCCAGGCTCCCCAGTCCCTGGGATTCCCCAGGCAAGAATACTGGAGTGGGTTGCCATGCCCTCCTCCAGGGGATCTTCCCAATCCAGGAATGGAACCCGCATCTCTTATGTCTCCTGCATCGGCAGTCAGGTTCTTTACCACTAACGCCACCTGGGAACCCCGAATACGTACATGTATGCGTGCGTGCTAAGTTGCCTCAGTAGTGTTCAACTCCATGTGACCCCATGACTGTAAGCTGCCTGGCTCCTCTGTCCATGGGATTCTCCAGGCAGGAATACTGGAATGGGTTGCCATGCCCTCCTCCAGGGGATCTTCCTGACCCAGGGATGGAAGCCACTGGTTTCCCGTGGTTCCTGCACTGCAGGTGGATTCTTTACCACTGAGCCACCAGGGAAGCCCGGTAAATAGGTGCATACTAAAGGATTCCCCAATGGCTCAGAGGGTAAAGAATCTGCCTGCCGTGCAGGAGACACAGAAGACGCAGGTTCAATCCTTGGGTTAGGATGGATTTCTTGGAGTAGGAAATTGTAACCCACTCCAGTATTCTAGCCTGGAAAATTCTATGGATAGAGGAGCCTGTAAGCTATAGTTCATTGGGTCACAAAAGAGTTGGACACGACTGAGCACATGGCACTTGAAAAGAAGAAAGGATAAATAAATAAATACAGTCTGTGCACAACCCCATAAGTAAATTATCCTCCAGGCACACATCTTGCCTTTTGGTGCTGATCATTGCTATAGTTGAATTTATAGTGATATGATCCACACTGACCATTTAAAAAGCCATTTCCAAACATTGCACTTTCAATGCGGCATAGTTTGCAAAATTATCTTTTTAGCTTCCTGAAAACCCATCTGAATTTCCTAGTTTGATTTGCTATTGTCTTCTGCAAAGACATTTTATCAACCTTAGAGAGGGGTGAGCAACCAAAAATTGTTATGAAATTTCAATTGAAAATCAAGAAGTTTAAATGAAAAGACTTGCCACTTTGGAATAAATACATGCACTTCAAATAGCTTTAGCAGGAAAAAAAAGAATGGCTTTATATTTTTTTCCCCAAAGGAATGAAGGTACAATACAGATAGATTGATTTTAAAGAGAGTTCTTATTCCACATCCATTAAACAGATATTTATTGTGCCAGGAACTGGATGCTTATTTGCAATTCTCAAAATATGCGGTGTAATAGAAAAGGAGAACAAAATTGACTGTTTTCATAAATACCTACTTTATGCACGTTATACTAGGCACTTTGCAAAGAAAAGGGAAAAGGAAGGAACTAGGATAATACATCAGACCTCTGGTTATAGCCTTTGAGCAGATCTAATCTAATTGGAGACTTGAATATGTATGTGAGCATAAGCAAAACAGATTAAGTAGATTAATAAGGAGTACTAATATAATGATATGTTAGTACTCTGCTTTTTATTAGTCTCCTACTTAATCTACTCTGTTCAAAGTAACAATGTAGTATAGTGGAAAGAATGTGACTTTGTGTTTTCCATTCCTGGCTCTGTTACAAACACTTGGACTGACTATGGGCCAGTCACTTAATAACACAAATAATACTCACCATTGATTTGATTGCTTGGGTGCTCAACATATATTATTTCATTCAGTCCTCACATCTACCCTATGATGTCCATATCACTCTGACAATACAAGTGACTGTAATTTTAGTTTGTCAGAAATAGCCCTGCTTTATCCCCATTGCTCCAGCATCCTTTATGTGAGTATCCCCTGCAACTTTTCCCTCAAGAGTGTCCCTGTTTGGATGATCTATTAAATTGCCCCCATGTAATGAGAAATTTGATAGTCACAATCGAGCAAGTAGTGGAGCCAGATTTGATCCAAGGCTGTTGATGGCCAAAGCCCATATACATAACTCTCTGTGTTCCCTCTGGTTAAATAGTTCCACTCCTCCTTTGTGTATAAATAAAATTAAGCCATTAAAGTAAATGATCTCCAGAATTCCTTCCATCACTAAACTCTAAAATACTAACTACAAAGAGACAAAATATGTGGGCTCATGATACTGGCATTCTGACTTTACACCAGGGTTAGCAAACAGATTTGAGAAATAGTGAAGGAAAGAAAGGGGAGAGAGAATGGAGGATTTCACACATTATCTGATTCATAATATAAGTGTAGTTCTGAAATGCCTAAAAAGACAGCCTCTCCTGCTAATGTGCATGACAAACAAACAACCCTTGACATAAATTAGGGGGAGCTACATCTTTTCACAGGCTTCCCAAGTGGTTCAGTTGTAAAGAATCCAATGCTGAAGACAGAGGAGATGTGGGTTCTATCCCTTGGTCAGGAAGATCCTCTGGAGGAGGAAATGGCAACCCACTCTAGGATTCTTGCCTGAAAAATTCTATGGGCAGAGGAGCCTGGTGGGCTACAGTCCATAGAGTCACAGAGTCAGACATGACTGAGTGGCTAACACACACAAGTCAAATTCTACTTTATAATACACTGAGATCTTCTTAAAATTCTTTATTTTATAGAATATGATATTGCCTACAAGGAATTGTTTGGCTCTCTTATGATTTTAAGATACACTTCAGATTTATATTCTCCCCAGATGATTATATTTTCCTGTGAAAATTTGACACATTCCCACCACTTTGACTTCTCATATTCCTTCTTTATTCCCATCTTATTGGATGCTTGCCATCAATATTAAATTGTCTTAATCCTGATTTTTCCACTATTGCTGCTTTTGCAGTTGGCACTGATTCTTATGCCCCTTGAAAGGTACTTGTGTGGCAAAAGATTGAGAAAAAAAATTGGCAGTTGCTGTCCGGGTTAATGTAGAAAAATAAATCTCTTATATTGCCAGTTGGGATTGACTTTTCATTTTTAATGGCCCCAACAGATGTTGGAGGAATCTTCCACTTCCTGCACACTTCCATTTTTACAGCTGGTACTGCTTGGCTCGTTCTTGACTTTGGGGGAGCAGCTCCTGGGTGTTTACACAGTGATTTACAGACACCGTCTCACTATAGACTCCGCTCGTCCTCTTGCTTTCTTCCACTGTTTTCCCAGAATGCGTGACATCACCGTTACCCGGTTTCTCATCAGGTTTCTCCGTCTCAGTGTTTCCCAGCCATCGTGCCACGTTTTGAAATGTTTGGACTGTTAGGTAAAAAGCACATAAATAGGGAATTGTACAAAGAAGAGGAGATTTTCAACTTAGCAAATGAGGCAGTCCATCTTTTCTGGTACCTTCTTTGGTATCTTTTCCTCATCACTAACAAAAGTGCTCCTGACAACTTATATTTGGGTAGTTCACTCCTTTAGAAGTTTTCCCTTTTCTTTTTTTCTTCTCTTCTGAGATACTCTCCTCAGTGGCACTAGTTTCTCCTAATAACCACTAAAACTAGTATTAGTTTGCTAGGGCCGACATTGAAAAGTACCACAAACTGTTGGCTTCAAACAACACCAGCTTAATGTCTCACATTCTGGAGGCTAGAAGTCAGACCATGGTGTTATCAGGACCATGGTCACTGTGAAATCTAAAGGAATCCTCCTTTGCCTCTTAGTTTCTGGTAGATTGATAGAAATCTTTGACATTTCTTGACTTACAGTGGCATAACTCAAATCTCTGTCTTCATCGTCACCTGACATTCTCCCTGTGTTTGCTTTACATAGTCCTCCCTCCACGTGCTTGTCTCTGTGTCAAAATTTCTCCTTTTTATAAGGACTCCAGTCATATTGGATCAGGACCCACCCTCATGACCTCATGATAATTAGATTGCCTCTATAAAGACCCTATTTTCAAATAAGGTCATATTTCAAGGTACTGGGGGTTAGAAGGTCAGCATCTTATTGAGCTGACCTAATTCTACTCATAACTCCAACTAAGAACAGAATTCCCACTCTTGCTTTCAAAGGAAAGGTTGACATCTTTTAGCAAGTGGTAGGATCCTGCAAAGATGAAAGCACCATTCAGGGCTACAATATTGTCTGTGACTTATTTGCACTGTTCACTTGCTGTCTTGGATTGAGGGTTTCCATAGAAAAGGCAGAATCAGAAGCAAGACACTGATGAAAAACAATGACTTAACCTTTCAGTTCTTATAATAATCTTTATAAAATTACTCTTTTATGACCCAAATAAAATTTGTTTGGTAATCACCCTGACATGAGAAAAGAAAAGCTAGGCTATCCAGCATTGTGGGAAACACAATTATCAAGTATCAGTAACACCAGCCATGGTTTTATTTTCCTTCACACATTTTCTTATTTAGACATGTATCAAGGTTGCTGAGGATACCTAAGAAGCTTATCAGCCCACAATTTTAGTGCCTTGTTCCAGGAATCAATGAAATCATTTTAAATGTTTTTGTATTATACTAGAGATAAAAAGGAGAGAATACATTTAAAATATGTAAAGCAATTTCAAACCTGAACTATTGGAGTGTTTGCCTTAAAAACCTTTGACGTTTTCTTCTAATGACAAATAACTTGTGATTGTCATTGTGGCTCTATTAACTTTTTTTATTTTCTTCTGTAAAACTGAAGAAAATAAAACATTTTAGTCAAGCAAGTATCTTGGCTCATTTAGATAACAGTAATGGGCCAACACTTTCATTTGAATGTATCTTTTCCTAGTGGTTCAGATGATAAAGAATCTGCCTGCAGTGTATCCAGTCCCTGAGTTGGGAAGATCCCCTGGAGAAGGGAATGACAACCCACTCTTATTCTTGTCTGGAGTACTCCATGGACAGAAAAGCCTGTGGGCTACAGTCCATGGGACTCACAAAGGGTCAGACACAACTGAATGATTAACTTCTTTTTAATTAAAATTATGGATAGCTATCAATGAATAAGGTATTCTTGAGGTTAGTAATAAAACTAAAATATTTAATGTCAAAAAAGAATTATATTTGCAAATCCTCTATTTTTAACAATAAAGCTATAATCCTACACAAGATACAAACCTTCTCTCTTGGAAGTGCTTTTTAAAAAGTAATTATTATGCTAAACATGAAAAGTATACTAAATAATTTGTCACATATTCTATATCGAACCAAATCCTTGCATTTCTCAAGCAATTCTCCAGTGTGTTCATTTGATTTGAAAAAACAAAAAGTCAATTCAGGAAACTGTAGAGAAAAAAATAGTTAAGCCAGTTGTTCAGACAAAACCTGTAATTATGTGTCTAAATTATTTTGCCTCCTAATTCATTTGCTTTGACATCACACAGACCTAGTCTTTTTCGCATATGGTGGCTGGTACAAGACCACTGGGGTATTATGCAGTGAGTTACTAAACAAGTTACATTGAGCAAATCTGATAAAATCAGTATTCTAGGATCAGGACTTAACCAGGCTGTATCTGGGGGTGAATGATGAAATTTTTACAGCAGCATTAAAGAAAGGGAAAAGTATTGATTAAAGAAAAAACTAAAATTGACATCCAGTACATGCTTTTCTGGAGCCACCCTGGAAAGTCCTTGTGATCCCCATGAGGCAGAGAAAAGTCATCATTAGGCTTCCTGGGGTAATTCAACCTTGTAGATGACTAGCTTTCACTTGGAAATAGTTTCACAGTATGTAAGTGAAAAATACTCTTCAAATTTTATTTTAGAATTGTATTTTAAAATTTTCAGAACATTTAAAACGCATGGGTTTTGATTTATTTTTTTCTGTTCGTTGATTTTTCATGGAGTTGATGGAGATAAAAAGATCAGCCTGGCAGCTTGCTGGCATGGAACTGGAGTGTTTAGGGTTTGTTTTGCCTTTTTGCAAGATTGGTCCACAAGAACTTTAAAAGGAGAAAAAGACGATGCAAATTAAATACGTTAGAAACGTATGTCCCATCTGTTTTTATTTCATTTTTAGAATAAGGTTTTCATACCTTCTTTTATTTTTATATTCTATGATACCACACTATAATGTTGGCCACCTCAGAGACAAACTAAATTAGCTATCCTGACCATATGGAAAGGAAAAGCTTTACCAGCTAAAGAAACAAATTTAACTCAGGCAAAAAGGCCTATGTGTTTTAGAGTTTAAAAAAATACTGCTAAGTGCATAGTAGGGGAATGTAACCCACCTGCATAAGTAAAATTTGAAAAAGAGTTTGGGTATTCCAAAATAACTGTCTCTTTTCCTGGCGTCATTCAGGAATCACCCATTTGAAGCATACTTCTGTTTATTTGTATCTGGATTTATTTGTATGGAAATGTAATCAAAGGCATGAAGGCCCCTTGGAAGGTCATCCACTCCTTCTGTCTCCAAGGAGAATTAAATCTAATCTGCCTAGGTATGCCTAGGCATACGATTACGAAGAAAAGCTTCAAAACACTCCAGAGAACAAAACTTTTCCTCTACTGTCTATTCTTTGGAAATTGAAGAAGGTATGCCTTTATAGAAAAAGAGATTTTATTTCATTCTACATTTGCCCATAATGTAAAGTATTTGATAGAAGCCCTAGGCTGCAATTTTATTTTACCTGGAGAGAAGCTTCTCATAAATATACTATGTAAAACTGATGGCTGCTTCAGAAATCTCTCAATCTTTGGTTTTTATGTAAACCACAGTGAAGGAATGGAGCTCACAGAGGTCAAGCATGTGTTTTCTAACCACACAGAATAGAGGAGTGTCGGTCTGATCCAGGAAGACTTCATACTGGCATGTGCAGTTATTTACAATGATTGAGAACATCAGGTTTTATGCACAACCCATGAAGACAAGATAAATAGGTCGGTAGAGAAGCTTCAGCTAAAACAGAGTCCAGTGAATTGTTTGCTGTCACCTGACTGTAACTCCCAGCATGGCCAAGCTAGGACCACTAGACTTTTAGAGCACTGAAGTTAAAATTCACTTTATTTCATCAAAGTAATAGCTGAACTTATAAATGAAGGCATATGTTTTGAGAGTTTTTCTGTAGACATTGGAATGACTTTTTTTCTGGACATTCTTGCTAGCAGGCATTTCACCAAATGCACACTGATTACTAAAATTACCTGAATGTATTCAAGATGTGTCTCAATATTTTTTGGTACTAAAGGGGGTGGAATTACAGTAATAGTTCCCTTTCTCCATTCATGGGACAGTCAGCAGAACCATTAGCTAGCTTGAAAGATAAGTTTCCAACTCTCAAACACTGAACTAGTAAGTTTCAACTCTCAAACACTGAACTAGTAGAAGATTTCTGAAGTGCCCTCTAGTTCTCCTAAACTAAAACCATTAATTTGCACCAGATGAAATGGACTAATCAAGCAAAAGTAATTAGGGTTTAGAAAATGTGAAGTCCTTAGGTTCATATTGATCTAGCTATTTTGGATTTTCCAGTTAATACTTATATCAACATTAAGATACCAGAGGAGACAGATAAGCAACAGAAAAAAGGCCATCTCAGGCCCAGTATTAGTCTTTGACAGTGAAACATTGTGTTAATACTCTGAACTACATAAATAAATACTTCCTCTCTATTATTTCTTGGGACTTCTTAATGTTTATACTCAGCTCTAATCATTGTCTGGTTTATGGCTAGGCATAAAAAAAAAATGTTTTCTTTAAAACGTCCATGATGTAATTCGTGTTATCTATGAAGAGAGGAAATTCAGATGAATTCCACTTGAGGTGTGTTACAACCTGAAATCACTCAGCCACCAGCACAGTGTTGATAGATAATCTGAGTATTGTCAGGTGGGATATTACTAAGGAGACAAAAAGGGCCACGAGATTTTCCAAAGAAGAGGATTATGTGTTCGGTGTATTCACTCTGATCTAGAAAAAATGAGTTATATATCAAAAAGGTAGATTGTTTTTTGTTTTTGTTTTTTAACTTAGAGCTTGTTTTGAAGTTAAGGAACGAAATTTTTGCAAAGCTCATTGAAAGGAAAAAAGACAAAGTGCAAGTTTTCTGAATTAAAAGGAGGGGAAAAAATCAATGCTTACTGAAGACAATTGTTCAAGAAGTTGTCTTATAAATAAACAGAAAGACTTGTCTTCAGGTAACATGAAAGGAAAATATATGGAAGGAATAGACTGGATCCTTTGTATATTTATTTATTAACATGTGTCCGAAAAGGCTATCAGAAAAAAATTTTGGAAAGGTATTCTGTGTAGGCATTTATTTTTGTTCAAAATGGTCAAGTTGACTTTCAATTTTGCATAGAGAGTATCTGTTTCAAAGCACAAGTCTGTACAAAGAAACCTCACTATTTTGCCATACAATATTTCATTGAAAATAGTTTAAAAAATTAGCCAACAGGAATAAACAAATTGAAAAGGGGGTAAACAGAAGCTATACATATTTGTAACAGTCGAATTTTGCCAATTTAAGGGAATTAAGAAATATCAATGAATGTTGAATGAATGTAATTTTTACCTAAATTTTCTTCACATATACTAACAGGTGGCAACAGTTTGAATAATTAAACAAAATGCAAGAGTTCCAACCCCATTCTCTCTCATTTTTCACTAGATCTTGTTTTTGATAAGTGAATACTTACAGAGAATAATGATTAGATGGCAATAATGTTGCTAACATAATATCATTACCTTACATTATTGATAATGATACCAATTGCTGAGCATCCACTAAGAGTCAGGTCTTATTCTCTGCTCATTGTGCGTTTATTACTCCACAGAATTCATAAAATAAATTGACATTTTATTATCACTGACATTTTACAGATGAAGAAGCTAACATACAGAACTAGCTTAAGTTCACATGACTGGTACACTACTAATTACCACGTGTGAACCGTGCACTGTGCTGGGTCATGAGGATAAAAAGATTAAAATTCAGTATTGGGTCTTTCCAAAGTAGAGGAGACAAGCAAATAATTAAAAAAAAAAAAAAACTCCACTAATTCTTATAAAAAGTGGGGGAAAATTGTTGAGTTCTTAATTGCTACTCCATTCCCTTGCCTCTACCCATATCATGGGGTGTGAGAATATATATACACACAGACACACACAATGATAAATACATATTCACGAGATTTTTAAACAGTCTCACTTAACTGCCTCAACAATTAGTTAATATTTTCCCTTTTCTTTCTGAAATGTACTCATAGCAACTCCATGCTAAGTGCTCACAGGTAGTATTCTACTTTCTGGTATGCCTGTACTATTTTGTGCCTAATATTTGAGTAGGGTGCTTTTGGAGAAAACTTTTCATTTTATCCAAAAACTATTCACATCATTTTTATGTATAGAATTATATAACTTAATTCAATATTAGGTAAACAAATGATGTAAAAATGTCCGAAGAAAGAAATTCATTTGTATGAAACTCAAAGGGGAATGCTTTGGGAAAAACTTGATAAATGAATTGTTAAAAGAAATTTTTCCAAATCAGGTATGGGGAAGTTGGGGAAAAAATTCCCCAACTATAAAAAGTTGGGGAAAAAATTCCAGAAAGATTCTAAACTTAGTTTGTTTTGCATGTATCGCTGGATTTGCACTCTATGTCAAAGAAATGAAAAATAGGAATTCTACGCTTGTTGTAGATAGGTTTCTAGAAGAGAGCATGAAACCCAAACTTTGACCCTCAAACAAAGAAAAGCTTTGACCCTAAGTAAAACATGTATTTGTTTTTAATTTAATTAATTGGTTTAAGTGAAGTGAAGACAGTCGTGTCTGACTCTTTGCGACCCCATGGACTGTAGCCTACCAGGCTCCTCTGTCCATGGGATTTTCCAGGCAATAGTACTGGAGTGGACTGCCATTTCCTTCTCCAGAGGATCTTCCCAACCCAGGGATTGAACCCAGGTCTCCCACATTGTAGACAGATGCTTTACCGTCTGAGCCACCAGGGAAGTCCTTATTTAATTGGTTTAGGTAGGTATTATATGTATAATTCTATGGTAATTCCTCAGTTAGCTTTTTAAATTACTCATCAAATATTGGTCCTAATTGCTTCCGATAAGAATATTTCTATAGTGGTTAGATCTAAATTCTATAATTTGTTAATTGGTAATTTAATTGTATGTTCAATGTAGAATAAAACAGACTTTTCACAAAACTCTGTGCCATTTGGAGAACTCTTTTAAAGGTTTAATTTGATTGTTCTAATAAAATAAAAGCATCTGTATGGATACTTCTGAAACCCTATTTTATGACAAATAAAGGATTTACCTTTCTAAAAAAAAATTGGCAAACCAGTAGTTTAGAGGGCTTCAGGCTAGGTAGTCCTATAAAATTATCTAAGTGGACTAAGATATTTTCTCATATACCTCACTAATTTCAGTTTTTAAAAGGAGCATCTTGAAATATGTATTTTCCTGTTTTTTTTTTAATAAACTAAGGCATTACTTATTTTTGGAAATTGTGTTCAGTGTATGTTTTTGAAACACAAACATGATTTTGTATCCGTTGCATTTACTAATAAGCCCAGGTCTGCACCAGATGGGCAGGTGAAAATGTGATTATGAGGTGTGTGGTGATGGTTCCATTTCTGTAATACATGACTCTCCGGGTTACTTGTACGTCTGTTATGTTTATCAATTCACTTTACGGCTGTCCTTAGAGGTGCTTAAAGAGGCAATCCTACACCATGAAAGGTCTCTAGAAGAGGAAACATTCCTTCTTTTAACACAATTATAAGAAATGGTTCTTGTTTCAGAACAATCAAATAAATAGAAAGATGTCAGCATTTTTTCCTGGCAGGTTTAGAAGTTTGATGCTGAAATACTGACTGGGGTCCGTCGAACTGGACTAAAGTGAGTTTGTTCTTGAGTAGGTAGATGCAAATTGAGTCATAGGGTGTACTTTGTTACATGATGCCTTTGGGAATAACACACGGGGAGGACAAAGCCAAACTCCATCCAGGTGGTTGAATTCCCCACATATTCATTTGGACTGAAACTTTCAAATGTCAGGTGCCTGGAGAGCTCATTTAATGAAAGGGTTATCCCTGCCAACCAGTCAGTAGTTGATTTTTTTTTTCACCAGAAGTTGTGAAATATTATTTATGTATGTAGAAGACAGGGGCTTCCTGCCGTTGTTGTTTACTTGTGGGTTTGGGCAAGTTTCCTCCTTTCCAAAAAACAAGTTTTCCATAAAAGCAACTTTGCAACAGCCTCAATCCTTTTGTTTGGTACCCCAGGCAAAGAGCTTTTCATGGCATTGAAATAATTCTCATTTGAAAAACGGGAGCTCAGATGAACCAGTTCTTTATTGAAAATACAAAAAAAAAAAAAAAAAAAAGAGGCAGTAAGGTATCCTTGGTTAACTTTTTAGTTATTTAAAAGTAGCTTGTTGAAGATTGAATATTTCTATGTTTCACTAGAGCCTTTAAATATAAAAGAGATATGAGACTATATCTGACACCATCAGGCATATTATATTAAAATTTATGAACAACTTCATCAAAAACCACTTTCCCTCTCCTGCATAGAGACAGATTTGTTCTGACATAAACGTTACATGGCTGGTTGCAGCCTCAGATTAATGCGAAGACCCTGGCGATTCCTTTTAGACGTTATTTTATGAAATAATACCTGTCAGCTGCTGCCTGATCCTAGAAAAGGGGGCAGGTTTTCCAGGTCATCTTGCCATCTGTCAGCAAAAGCTCATCTGTCCCTCCACATTACCACCTGATCTGTGCTAACAGGCCTCACAGGGAGGCCTGCTTCATTGGCCCAGTGGGAACCTGGGAAAGGGACTGTGTGAGGACATCACCTGTGATGCTGAGATTTAATTATCGCTGAAGTGATGAAGATGTGCAGGCAGATTGCAATGCTTTTGAATAAATTCATGGAGCAGGATGTACTGTGTCCCTCTCCCCGCTTCCCCCTCCCTTCACTTCCCCCTCTCTACCCCCAACCCTCAGCCTGGTCTGCTCACTAGTTCCAACAAAAGCTTACAGAGTCACCCTTAGATATTTGTAAGTACAACCTTAAAACACACACGCTCACACTCAAGCACAGGCATAAGTGCACACGCACGCAAACACAACTCAGTATGCCCACAGAAGTATCAACCTAAATTGAAAGAACAAACCACGTATTGAGAGGAAATTTGCCCCAGCTTTTACAGCAAACCTGATTATTTTCTGAAAAAGTTCCCTGTTATCAAATTTTAAAGCCATATTGATTGTTGCTGGCTCGAAAATCAGATTTCATTATGGGGCCAGCTTTTTACCTAGGGTTTTACTCAGTCTGTGGTAACACCAGCACAGAGTTACCTGGGGTCTCCTTGGAGACTTAATGCAAGGGTTCACAGTGGAGGGGGCGTGTGGTGGAACACGAAAGGTAAAGAAGGCCATGGAAAGCCCCCGGACATCCTGGGACTGTGTGTTCCCTCGCGCTCTCTGAATCAATACCCTGCACAAAAGTTATTACAGGTCCAGGCCTTTTGCCTTCCAAGCTGCTTAGGCCGTATGTGGCATTAATTCTCTTCTGTACAAAAATGTGGTTGATAATCACCTGGCTAAGGAAAGGATTTAGGGCCAGAACAGCAGATTTCCTCACAGATTACAGAATAAAACCTAGTTTCTTAGGATAAATTGGGACAGTTAACTGTAGTGAAATATGTTACCCTCGTTGATTCATGCCCATGTGATACCTTTGTTACATGTCACTGAAGAGAAACATTTATGCCATTATGGGAGGTGAGATCTGATTTCTACTCTGTTCTAAGGTGTGCTGTGCTGCACGATACATATTTTTATTTTCTTGGTTTAGGGAGCCTGCTTTAACTCCAGAGGCCAGCTATTAAGCAAGCACTGAACTCAGTTGACTCCTAATTATACAGTTACAAAATAAAATGATCCACTACTACTGGTCCCCTTCCTTGTCACCGGTGAGCACAGTCAGGGCCCTGAACTGAGCTTGCCCACATGGCTGTCAGAGACTGCAGAATTTCCTTCCCACCATCACTCCCAGAACAGGATACACCTCTCCCTGGGAGAAGGAAGATTTGGAACAGCCAAAGAAGACCCAAGGGTTTTTTCAGCATGACAGCAAACCGAAATTGTATATTTTCCTTTTCTTTTTTAAGGAAAATCATGAGCAAAAACATTGCCTTAATTCACATTTCAAAAATAATTACTACAGATTCAAGACATTTATCATGTTGTCATTGGAACCTGGGAAAGGTTATTCTTGTGGTACTTCAGGTCACAAACAAGAATGTATTATTAGAAACTAACACGCAGGCTATCCAAGAGATTCCTGGGGGAAAAATAGAGGTCCACTGGCTTCAAAAAAAGGTGACAGGAATGAATTAGGTAACAAGGGCCCACGGAAATTTATCAGGTTCTGAATGGGTCAGTTTTCAAAGTAACTTCTATTCGTTGCATTATGTACTGTAGTGAGAACATGCAGGGAAAGTACCAATAGTCACTATTAAATTTTTCCAAACGCTTACTATTTTTATCCTCTGAAATGGTATGGATTTTTATGAAGCGTCCATTTTCCAGTAACTTCAAAGAAAATCTAAACATGAATAAACAAACTTAGAAATGTTAAAACAGAGATAGGATCATCCTGTCTTTTTCCAATTGGCCCACATCTTCAACCTTTTTCTATTTAGAAAAATATATTGAAATTATGTTGTCTGGAAGAATTATTGTATATTGTATATTTTGTCTACAGATGTAGTATTTATCAATTAAAAGACTTATACATTGCATTCACTGTTAAATCCTGCCTAATTTATGTGAACATGCATTTAGAAATGCAACTTTAGTAATGAGTGTATCCCCACAATACATCCACTTTAGCTCAGAGTAACCCTGGCACACACACTCTACTTAGAAAAGACAAATGAGATTGGTTTGGGATAGCTTCGGCTGAGTGTGGTTGTTTCAACAGCTTGAGGTAACGATCTGAAATCAAGTGAGATAGAAATGGATGACATTTTAAAGAAACATAAGTAGAAAATAATGAACATGCTGAGAGGTGGTTGTTGTTTTGACTTTTGAGGGGATATAGGGAAAATTCTGTATAACATATATGGCTCCTAGATATGATTTTGACCTCTAGATAACTGATTATCTTTCAACAAAAGTCACTGTCATTTGAGAGTTGTTCAGTAATCAGTAAGAAAATGTCTTGTTCTTAAGCTAGATGCATAACCCAAGATAGAAATCTTGACAAATAAATGTTCTTAAAAGCTTATCACCAAACTTAAAAATACATGGAATATGTTAAATAGTTGTATTTATGATGAATCCAAAATTGATTTTTCTCCACATATATCTTAGCTTTTTCATCATTCTTTTACAAAATAAATTACAGTGTATACTTACTTCCAAAAAGATTATTTAAAATATCTTTCATTGTAATGGTCTCTGTTTCTGTTTTCAGTTTTAGATTTGTTAAGTGAAAAACAGGTTTTACCTAGATGGCCCCAAAAATCTAGATAGCCAAAGTTAGCCTTCATTTATGCTTTGCCCAGAGTATAAAACTTAGAATTATACTATAAATATAATTATATATATATATAAGAGCATATAAAATATACTCTCTATATAATTATACTCTAAATTTACTCTATAAACCTTGAAATTAGAAAATGGCATTTTTGGTATTGCAGTATATGCACTAAGAACTAGGACTTGTATCACCAATAGTAATTTGTTCATTAGGTATTAATATTACTAAGAATAATATAAACTATCCATAACTTATATTTTGAAAAAGCACTTCAGATAATTTATGAGAAGTATTACATTCTTACTTAATTGGTACTTAAGAAATGCAGAGTGAAATTTGGGGGAAGGCCAAAAAAAGAGATGTCTGTCACAGGAATACCTTTCCAGTTGGGATGTAACTGAAACAGCAAGAAATACTTCAAATTGTTTTTACTGTAAAGCCAGTCTGACTCTAGGGAAAGTAATCCATAGACCCTGTCATGGAACAAGCACTATTTCTCAGTACCCTTTGTCAGCACTGGCATTCACGTGTGCCAGAGAATAGGACCTATCCAGATCACGTCCCGCTTGCTTCTGTGGTTTCAGATCAGATCGGATCAGATCAGTCGCTCAGTCGTGTCCGACTCTTTGTGACCCCATGAATCGCAGCACGCCAGGCCTCCCTGTCCATCACCAACTCCCAGAGTTCACTCAGACTCACGTCCATCGAGTCCGTGATGCCATCCAGCCATCTCATCCTCTGTCGTCCCCTTCTCCTCCTGCCCCCAATCCCTCCCAGCATCAGGGTCTTTTCCAATGAATCAACTCTTCGCATGAGGTGGCCAAAGTACTGGAGTTTCAGCTTTAGCATCATTCCTTCCAAAGAAATCCCAGGGCTGATCTCCTTCAGAATGGACTGGTTGGATCTCCTTGTAGTCCAAGAGACTCTCAAGAGTCTTCTCCAACACCACAGTTCAAAAGCATCAATTCTTCAGTGCTCAGCCTTCTTCACAGTCCAACTCTCACATCCATACATGACCACAGGAAAAACCATAGCCTTGACTAGACGAACCTTTGTTGGCAAAGTAATGTCTCTGCTTTTGAATATGCTATCTAGGTTGGTCATAACTTTCCTTCCAAGGATTAAGCATCTTTTAATTTCATGGCTGCAGTCACCATCTGCAGTGATTTTGGAGCCCAGAAAAATAAAGTCTGACACTGTTTCCACTGTTTCCCCATCTATTTCCCATGAAGTGGTGGGACTGGATGCCATGATCTTCGTTTTCTGAATGTTGAGCTTTACGCCAACTTTTTTACTCTCCACTTTCACTTTCATCTGTGGTTTAGGACACAGCAAAAATTAACAAGAATTTTTCTAAAAAAACTTTACCCTTTTTTAACATAGGCTATTAATTGAGACTTCCCTGTAGCTCAGACGGTAAAGAATCTGCCTGCGAGGCAGGAGACCAGGGTTCGATCCCAGGGTTGGAAAGTTCCTCTGGAGAAGGGAATAGCAATCCACTCCAGTATTCTTGCCTGGAGAATTCCATAGACAGAGAAGCCTGGCAGGCTACAGTCTATGGAGTCTCAGAGAGTTGGACAAGACTGAGCAACTAACACACACATTAATTGTTGATGAATATTCACAGTGATCAGTAAATAAGCATATAGAACATACTAGGACAACTTAGAGTTTTTCAAATGGACTTCTTTGCTCATCCAGTATGACAAACATTTAACTTTGCTATAACTTTAAGCTACAATCTCATTAACATTCTGTATAAACTAGTAGACTCTTAGACATCAACATAGCCATAAATATGCCAGTTTCTGAATAATGTGGAAATATCCAAGGTGACTCAAGAGCTAGTGATGGCCAAGACTAGAACACAATGGGTTCTCTTCCTTGTCGGCAAGTTGGAAAAAAAAAATGAGGGTGAAACACAAACCCTACACTAAAATCATGGTCACATGGAAAAGTAATGAAAACCATGGCGAGAATTCCAGCTCAGAGTGCAAGTGTGGTTCTCTAGACACCCAGACTAGTCACCAACTTTAGGTGCACTTTTAATACTGATAGTGATAAAGGAAATATCTTTCCTTCCAATCATCTTCCATATCCCAATTGGTAACTTTGATGACTAGTACTATCTTCTACCTACTAAAAACAGTAGAAATGAAAATATGAGAGGAAACTTTCCGATAATGGCATGTTTCAGGAGTTGGCATCTTTTCATCTCCATTAAGGACTTCTGAAGTACAAAGAATGATCCAGTATATTTCAATATGACATTTTCCTACCATTTTGAAATGATTGTTATTATACTTAGAACTAAAGAGAGAATAAAATCTCAGAACACGTGGTAGTATATATTTTCAAACAAAAAGCAAGGAGGCAGCTTAATGATAAGCAGAAATTTTTCCTTGCTACATATTGTGGCAAGGAGAAGATAAAAGACTCCAATACCCTATTCCGTATTGTATCTTCAGAAAAGATAGATATGAAAATGGTCAGAAATTACCATTTATGGAGGATAAAGGGAAGAAGGAAGACAGGGATTGAGAATAAGAAGGAAAGATTACTCTACCTTGCCTGAAAGACACTGTCTATCTGGATTACCTACCACCTACCACCGTAGCATAGCAAGAAAACTACACATAAATAATTAAAACTCAAAGCACTTGGAGTATATATTGTGAAGACTACAATAACTTTTTTAAATGCCTAGTTTTTTATCTTAAATAAGCTTAAAATTTATTGAGGAATAGTCATTACTGTACAACAGTATCAAAGAGAGATTAAATCAGATTACAGAAGAGAAAGGCCAATAAAGAGATGGCATTTCAGCTGGACCTTCAAGAATTCAGTTGACATTCAATAGGCAAGGAGTTGAAGGAGATTGCAAGTAAGAATGAGGGGTGACTCAGTCAATAATTTTTGAGCCCCTTTTATGCTCTGTTATTGACCTGGAAAAAAGAGTTCATTAGTGAACAAAACACAGTCCAGTCCCTCATGATATTTATAGTTACAATTGAAAGATATAAAGTAAATATGTAAAGAGTCACACACAGGCAGAGTGTAGTGCAGGAGAAGTACAAGGTATAATTAGTAGTTATCTCCAGAAGATCTCCTTCCTATATGAAAAGCAGTGGGCATTATTAGTGCTAAAGACTATATTTAGCTGAATCTAGTTTAGAAGGTCAAGAAAGACTCTCCTAGGGATGAGATCTGAAACTGAGGAGCAGGAGAATGCATGAGCAAACATTAGTGAAAGAGAGGCTAAGCAAAGTATGTACGCAAGGAGCAGCTTGTTCAAAGACCCTGTGGTAGGAGAGAGCATGGCGTGTTTGAAGAACCAAAACATTCTGAAAAGAATGGAATGAGAAAGATAGAGTGTGGAAAGACATAAAGCCATGAGGTAGGCAGAAACTGTCTCATAAGGTAAGTCCCTGTCAGCCATGCTAAACATATTTCACTTTTATCTAAGAGCAGTGACATGTCACTTGTGGTTTCAGGAAACAGAAATGAGGTGAGCTTGTCCTGAAGTACGAGGCACACAGTGGGAGCTTGCAGGAGGATGAGTGCCAATCAAAATCTGAATCAGAACAAAACATTCCAGGAAGTGCAGGCGCTTCATTCCTACTGTATTCCTTGATGTTGTGACGATTTGTCTTCGCCACTTCACCAGAGATACTATCAGCTTCTGAGTCCATTTTACTCCCCTAAAATTTCATCATAAATCAAAGATGCTTTATTAAAGGTCTCATTCCAAAAAAGGTGATGTAATGCTGTATATTTATATTCTGATATGCTGAGTCTATTTTACTCAGGTATGTTTAAGGGCAAGAGAAATAACCTAAATGTTTGTATTATCATTGTCACCGTGCTCCTATAAAATTCTTCCATTTTAACAGGTAAAATAATAATCAGAAATATCACCAGATTTTCATGAATCAAATTATAGGAACTTCTGTGTGCCACAACTGCATTTTCAATAATATTCAGAGAATGTTGTCTGATGACCAGCTGTAATTGGGAACATAGCATCACCTGCCATGGGTTTTCATAAGCAGGATCACTCTTACAAGTGATCCCTAGTGACCAGAGTAACACATAATATAATGACATAATGACAAACCATGTAAAGACTCTGATCCAATCGAACAGAACCAATTGGTTTTTAGAGTAATCTCCATGTTTTTAGAGTTTTTAGAGGAGTAAGACTCCAAATAGTCTAAAGAAAAAAGGATTTAAATTATTTTCTGTTTAATCAAAGGTGACATCTTCAGCTTTCTGAATGATTTCATGAGCCTTTTCCTAAGGAAATAAAAATATTCTAGAGCACAGTCCATATATTGAGAATATTTGCCACTCAGCTAGATGTACATCGAAATGGTTATAGCATATTTGGTCGAGAAGGTGAAGCATCCCAATACGTAATACCCCAAGAACACTCTGAACTGTGTTACCAATTGTGATTATAGTAGTTTCTGTCTTGGATGTAGCTCTTTGAAGTTTGCAATGAATATTTATATGAATTATCTCATGATTTCTCACATTTAACAATAGACACAGGGAGATGTAGTAAGACTTCATGACACACCCAAAGTTAGAGATGGAGGAGGTGGTAGAATTACTGAAATATTCTTGACATTTCCTTAGATTGAGTTCTTGTCCTCCATGTTATTTTCTCACTTTCCAGTGCTGCAAAGAGTAAAAAGCCAACGAACTATTTTTTTCTAGCTCAAGCACAACCTGTAGATGGGGGAAAGTAGATACAAACTCCTGGCAACAGAATGTGGCTGGGGTCAGATGACAAAAAAACCCAAACATAATATGAATAATTATTCCATCACAGTGAATGAAGTATATGTGAACATTACTGATTTATGTA
Organism: Bos mutus; assembly: GCF_027580195.1. Classification (NCBI taxonomy): domain Eukaryota; kingdom Metazoa; phylum Chordata; class Mammalia; order Artiodactyla; family Bovidae; genus Bos; species Bos mutus. The sequence goes on from NC_091618.1 coordinate 82,486,926, forward strand.
GACAATAGTGGTAATGATAAATAAGAATGATGATAAAGATAAGTATGAACAACAATAATAAATAAGAATGGTGTATATTTATAACTTTAGTTTTTTATGATGGAATGTGTGAATAGTATTTAGGTTTCTGGTCATTTTTCTTGGGTGGTACATTTTTAATATAATTTTAACTGCTTATTAAAATTGCTGAATTCCACGCATTCTCAACAGAAGATAGAGTTGATGAATTAGGGATATTTCTATGAAAGTAACTAGTATCATAAAGATACAGGGATCTTGTAACTTTACTGATAATTAGCTAAAAATAAAGAGAAATTTCAATACAATCCTAGAACACTTTATTCATGGACTTTTTATTTTTTGCTTATTTTTTTCATGGATAGTGAGTTGTAACAAAATTAAGAATGCTACAGGGAATTTTCCAGAGGTCTGGTGGTTGAGACTCCAGGCTTCACTGCTGAGGGGCCAGATTTGATTCCTGGTTGGGGAGCTAAGATCCTGACAGCTATGAGGTGGGGCCAGAGAAAAAGAATGTTGCAAGTTCTAATACTTTTAAGTAAAACTGGGCTCTACAACGCATTATACTGGGCATGGTAATTATTTGGAATGTGTACAGATAGATTCATACCTTCAGTGAATTGGTTATAAAAATCTCAAAAAAGGAAAGTGGTAAATTATTTTTCTGTGTAGCTCAATGAAAGTTAAAAGCTGAGTGTGGACCATCATCATTAACTCCTTTCAATCCTGAAATGTCCGCTTTCTGCCTTGAGTGGGAATTTCTTAAATAATCTTCCTTTTAAATGGTTCAAATTGTATGGCAAGTCCCATATGCATGAGTCATCTCGTTACATCCTTCCACACTGGAGACATAAGAACAATAATCAGATTTCATACTCCTCAGCCTGAGGAGTTAGACTCTGTGGTGGACGTAAGAGAGGCTGGTTAGGGCGATACTGTTTTGTGATTTACCCAAAGTTAATGTTCCTCTCAGTGATGGGTTAAAAGTCATTCACCAAAAAACTCCAAGAGAATTGGACTTTCCTGAGCTTTTATTGCCTCTACTGTTGCTTAAACTATGCAGCCTAACGGGGGTTTGGGAAGCTTTCACTTCCGAGCTTTTGTAGTTGCTAACTCAGCTTGTCGTAAATTCATCCAACCTGTATTTCCATCTGCAGCATTGTTGATTTTCTCCAGAAAACACTAAGGCACACTCAATTCTCAGGCACAGATGACTGGGTTAAGGGCTTTCTCCAAGCATAATGCCATATATGATTGAATGTAAATGACCAAATCTGATCATCACTCACACAGTGAAATGGAAAATAAGAGTTGCTGAATGATCCTGAATTTTCTGGTTCATAAACAAATAGAAAATAACAAATTTAATATATTTGAGTTTTATGTGCAGTTTGGCCACAAGACAAACTTTTTTGCCCTCCAATGTTTAATGAGAAGCATCTCTCTCATTGCTCTCCCATTTTAGACTTAAGCATCCCTATCTCAGATCATCAATTGTTTATAATAAATGGAAAAACCCTTATTTTATTTTTTTTGAAATGGTTTCTGGCATCTAATTACACAGGATTTTTGACCTGGCTAGACATATAATGTTAACACAGCTTCAATACTAAACAAGTCTGAACATGTGTGCGCTTGACTTTTATTAAACTCCTACCGAAGAAACAGATTAATTGGAGGCTGATTCACTGGTGAACAGGCGTTAAAGACAGAAGGACCTTCTCACATTTTGTTCTGTTATCCAGGCTTATGCCATCTCAGGTTGGCAAGGAGATCCCAACTGTAGTGTTTTGAAATATAACTGAAAGAAATTGTAGAATAACAGGTGCAAAAAAAAAAAAAAAGCAAACCACTTATAAAATGTTGATCTGATTTTCTCCTTTTTCTTTTGCCAAATGGCCACCTGACACTTTATGGACTCAGGTACTGCCCAGATAGCATTTCACATAAGAATATTATGTGGGGACTGATTATGGAGGCTAGCAGCTGTCATAATTATTCCTTATACCATTGTTACTATTTTCTTTTAGAAAAATTTTTTGGAAGAACATGGGTAAAAGCTGTGAGGATACCATTTCGAATAGTCTCAGAGAACATTGAGGCAAAAGAAAATGCCCTTCTTGGCAGCTTTGATTCTGTCTATAAAAGCTAGAATTTTATCCCCTGATGTTTCCTTTACTATTTAATGGTTTACATCCTGTAAGATAGGAAAGGCAAAAATAAATAATTAAATAAATGATAAAGACACTAGGAACTAAGTTGCTAGTGAGTTGGAGAAAGGCCCTATATTGTATCTGTGGATGTAACGTATTATGGTTTACAGGGCTTTCCCATGTATTATCTCATTCATAATATCTCTGTGAAATATGTGTCACCAGATTTTTACAGCTGGGAAAATTGCCTCTTAAAAAAGTTAAGAGACTTCCTAAAGTAACTCACAGAGTAAGTTGGGCAACAAGGACTTTAGTCCAGACCTTTTGACTCCAGGTCTGCCTGGGGCTTTTCTAGGAATGTGCCCATTAGAAAGTACCCCCCAGTCCTTCTGGGTCTAAATCTTTTTATGTCGAAAAAGGACAGTGGTGGAAAGACGGTCTTTAAGTCGCCTTCCAGTTTTAAAAATGTGATCTTGAGATTTGATTATAAACTTGTAAACTCCTAGAAATAAGCAACAAATATCAAAAAATAGTCAACAAATATCCAGTAGAACTGGACTCTAGGAAGGTGTGACCTGTGCAGGCTCTCAAGTTCACTTGGGACACACCCTCAGGTCTAGTTCACACCACCTGGAGGCTCTGTTAACTTTCTTCTTGACAAAGCTCCATTAGCATCATCAATTTCCTCTGTATAAATACTTCTGTGAAAGTCGCTCAGTCGTGTCCAACACTTTGCAACCCCCATGGACTGAATCCATGGAGTTCTCCAGGCCAGAATACTGGAGTAGGATAGCCATTTCCTTCTCCAGGGGATCTTCCCAACCCAGGGACTGAACCCAGGTCTCCCACATTGCAGGCAGATTCTTTACCTGCTGAGCCACCAGGGAAGCCCAAGCAATTCATACAAATGTTAGGATGAGTGTAAAGATTTCAGCAGTATATGTTTAAAGTCCCAACTGTTAGAAATTTAATATTACTATGGAAATTTGGATAGATTACCGGTTTCATCACATTTCAAGAAGTTCAAGGTTCAGCAAAAGGAAAGTAGCAGTCAGTTGGTTGAAAGTGAAAGATGGGAAGTTAAGGTGGTGGCTCTCTAGGAAGAGTTTGCACCTGGCATTCTATTTGTAACCAGACTTTTATTTACATTTATTCACAGAGGCAGAAAGCGAAGATTAGTTATTTATGTGTTTATCTCGACTCTTGTATCCTTCCCACCAAATTTTGAAACAGCCCATAACACTACTTTAAAATATTTAATTAAATGATTTAAAGCCACCTAACAAATCCTAGCCATCACATTAAAATATTCAAGTGTCATGAACAACACCATATTAATTCACTTCAAACTAAGGTGGACATCCATGCAGTTGAAATGAACTCACAATAGACACAAGAATAATAAATTATAAAGTGAGGCACTTATTTTCAGTGAATATTTTAAAAATATTATGATGGACTATATTTACTTTTAATGTATGGATGTATGGACTGATTGTTCAGCTCTTGTTTAGATTCTGTCCTGGACAACAAATAGTTAACATGGAATACAACAGAATTGTAGGACATCTTCTAGTCTCTGTGGCTAGTAGAGAAGTCTAGCAGAAATTTCTATGTGTGTTGTACAGAAGTTGATTGGAGACTTTCTGAGTTTTAAGTGCATTTCAATTTCAATGTCAAATGAAAGTCCAGGAACTGAGTGAACTTTTTCGTATCTAAACATTCCAAGCCTGGTAAAACTGTTCCGCTTGCTAAATGATGTTATAAATATCGAGATTAGTTTCTTCTAAAATTACCAGTGCCAGGTGCATTCCATTTCTTATGTCATATAATATTTTGTTACCAGTCTTCACAGTTTAAAGAAGGTTTAAAGAATGTGTAGACAAAAAAATTAGTAACGACATTTAAATGTGACAACTGTATCTATACAACCTGTATGATAGGTGCTGAAGAGGAGAATTATATTTTTAGTCTTGTTTTGCTTAGGTGGGGTAAGGTAGACGGAATATGTGTGTTTAGTTCTGAACTAGCTATTGTTTCCATTATGAATAGGTATAATAGTTGGAATAAATAAATCAGTTGCAAAACCAGTATTACTGTGTTTTGTTAGTTGTGCTTCCCATGCATAAAATCTCAGCACTCAAGATGTCCCCATAAAATCCTTCACTAAACCTTTGTTTTAGAGTATTTGAAAGGACATCATTCCATGTGGGAATATTACGTACAGCCACTGATTCAACAGTAACTGAGAACTTATGTACAAAACATTCTTTACATATTGACAAATATTTCTAAAAAATGAATTGGTATTTTTTGTTGTTGAGTGTTTCATGAATGACCTTTACCTCTGTAGACATATGCAGTTTTCAGTTTTTTGGGTGAGACTTTCAAAATATTTTTTTAGAGTGTTCAATGTTAGCACTGACATTTTTACAGTGATTTCAGAGCCTTGTAGTTTAGAATATTCTATTTGCTTTATTTCTAATTACTTATACCACCCTCGTTTTAAATACTGTGCAGATGTAATTGACAGTGATGATATACAATATGTATGAAATGAGCTTTTCTCTATCAGTGGTGTGTGTCATGCAAGATTCCATTGCAATATTTACAGTTAAACTAAACTTTTTAGAAGGAGCAAAATTGCATTTGTTTTGCAGATTTGCTCATCATTAAATGTGAAACATTTCACATTTGTCTTTTTGAGTAATTGGCTTTTTAAAATGATAAGGTGCTCTGAACACTTGTTATGTGGATAGGTCTGACGTTGTATCCCAGAAATCCATATGCCATACAGACAGAACAGAAGAAAGATATTCACAAGCATGTCACAGATTGGACTAAAGCAAGCCAAAAACCCAAGTGCCATGGCATTAACAATAGCACCAGATTTACTGTCACGATCACAATCTGTGCTGCATCACAGACAGAAGGAGAACTTTTGATAGGTAACACCTCGGTGTTTTTTTAATTTTTTTGGCAAATTATCATTTATCATTATATTTTTGCCTGCCATATAATATTATTATAATGATATTAAAAATACAAGATAAGTTTAATAGTCCTCAACAAAAGGATAAATGTAATTGCCAGGCCAGGTAGGATTAGAGAGGGGAGAGGGAGAGAGAGAGGGAGATATTCAGTTGTTTTATTATGGAACAAACTGAAGTTGGAAAAATAGAAAACAGCTAAGATACTAGTGAGGATTTTAGCTTCTTCAAATTCACAAAAAGAAATGGCTTATTAATGACAGGGAAAACAAAAGAATTACCCCTCTTGAGAACTTGAAAACTCTAATGTTTCCAAAATATGTGGTTTCCCCGGATAAAAACTCACAGCTAATTTTATATTCCAAATGGGAAGGGGGTGGGTGGGGATATTTTGAGATTTGAAATTGTCCAATCTTTTCTGGTCTGTGCACATTTCCCCATGATGTGGATATGAAGCAACCACAATTCACAGGATGCCCCGATAGGTACTAAAAAAAGATTTACAAAATCACAGTTTGCAGCTCAATCTCACGTTGGGCTGATTGAAGGAAAACCTCTAGAAACACTGCACAGAGTTTCCTAGCATATAATAGAGACACATCAGTCAATTGTTTTTCTTAATTGAGGACCTCCTTGGGACCTCATTGAAAAGAACGTTTCCACCTATCTTTTAGCTGTTTACCTGGGTAGGAGACATTCTGGAGAACAGCCTCAATGAGAGTTTTGTTTTCTTATAGAAGAATATATCCTAAAGTTATCCAGTTTTGCTAACATAATTAAAAATATTAAAGCTGCTCTTTCAAAGATATAAGAGAACCTTAAGAAAAACTTAAAAGAATTAATTAGCAAAATACTAAGCTGTCCAAGTATTGCTGTGTAGATACAAAAGGATATTAATCTACAAATTAATTTGAAATTGAGTTGGCTGAAATGAAAAGGTGTCTTTAAAGTATATAGATATATGCTAGAGTAAATACGTTCTCCTCAAGCCACAGTTTTCACCAAAATTAGAAGGCAGTTTTGTGTTCCATAGCCTTGAAACCAATGAACATTTGGTTTCTAGCCTTGTGACAGTTCGGAGACCGGGCACACTATTTTCTTTTAACATTCCACTTGCCAGTGTCAGTCTTCCTTAAAGCCTAGAGGATTATTTACTGTTGTCCACTTCCAGTTCACATGCCTCCCTTTCGTGGGACTTAAATAAATCTTCTAGTTTTCAAATTCTGCCAACTCAATTTTAACTTATTAATCATTACCCCAGAAATAGAGTAAATATTTTGAGAGTTACAAAGAAGCACAAACTATTACTACTTTAAAAAAATACATGCTGTTACTATGGCGCGAACAAGAAACAAGAAGAAGACCACCCAAGATAAAATACAACAAATTGTTTAAATTGCTTTTAAAAGTTTATAATACATAATAGTGGTGAAGTTATGCTCAGAAATAAAAGTCTATCTCTCTAGATAGCTAGAGAGTCCAGAGAAGGAAACATTTTAGTTTTATGCATTATTAGAAGAGAAAAAAATAGGAAGAAATACAATTTTCACCATTTTATAAAACAATTATTTTATAAAAGCACTCGTTTACTTTTATTGTTGCATTTCTACTGTAAGTATGTAAAGACAATATAAATGAGACTTAAACTTTTCACCAGAGACATGGAACAACTTTCTGTACAAGATACTCCAATGAGAGCAGCACAGTAAACATCATGAGAGAGGTATTGAAATACGAGAGTTTTAAGAAAAGCAAAAGACAATAAGAACCTTATTATACAAAGCTTATTCAAGTGAGAGTATATTGAACATTTTCCAATTTTCCATTAATTTTTAAGGTTTTGGAGTTGGTAAGATGTATAATTAAAGCGAGTATGATATTAAAGAAGATATTGAAAGAAGGGGTTCAGAGGTAGCAAACCATGTCAGGTGTAAATAGAGTGTGGACTAGACTGACAATTCTGAATACTCAAGGATAAAGAAAACATTATAAATGGTCATCTACTGGGGACAAAGGGGATAGAGAAGATAAAAATGATGCAGTTATAGAACAAGAATTGATCACACGGATGATAGTGGCACTGGTAGAATTATGAACATCTGGAAGGTAAGACATTTTAAGGAAAACATTTTATGGAAGAAGCAAAATTTGATAAAGGCCCTAAGGTCTATGTAGAATGAGTGAATGTGTTAACAGAAAGATATGGAAATCAAATTATAGACTAGAAATTTTGATAAGTGTCACTTAAGTTAATCTCATCAAAAAATTATATGATTTTCAGGAACATGTTTATCTCCTAAAGCAAATATTTGTAATTTTCAAAGAAGTATCTGACACTGCATATTTGACTTCCATTAGATTTTCATTCGTTTATTAATATTCTACTTGAACTGTCTTTGTTCAGCGTAAGTAAGATGTAAACTATAAAGTCATGATTGATGTATTCTAAAGTCAACAAACACATATGAGTTCCTACTATGTGGGCACAAGCTAGACATATTCTTAGAGAGACTCTGACACAAAGCAGTTAGATAAGAGGAGTGCCTCATTAGGCAACAGTGTTAAGGAAAATTAGTGAAATGAATTGATTTTATAAAAATTTAAAAGGTAAATAAGGGGACTCTTATTTTACTTTTAAGATAAATAAAAGTTATCATTACTTAGGTAGTGATAAGAACTTATGCCTTATGTTCTTATATCCTAAGTTTTTAGTTCTCAAGTTCTCTCAATTTCTTAAGAGACCAGTTCTGTTGTGATATACAGGATATTTCTCAAAGATTACTGGAGATGAAACTCATATTATAAAATGTACAACTTCTACTTGAAAACAAGTTGTAGGTTAGATTTTTATTTCTTTCCAGTGACTACAAAGTATGAAGATAATTTCTGGGAAGTCAAGGTAAATTTTAGAAAAAACAAATATTTCTAGTTAAATAATTTGAGATACAAATGAGTACTTACAATGAATTTTATACCAATTTAGTGCATGATGGGAGAGGGTATTTTAGGATGTGTATTTAGAAGTTTGATGTTATAACGTAGACCTCCCTATACAAAAGGCTTCCCTGGTAGCTCATATGGTAAAGAATTCACCTGTAAAACTGGAGACCTACGTTTGATCCCTGGGTTGGGAAGATCCCCTGGAGAAGGAAATGGCTACCCACTACAGCATTCTTGCCTGGAGAATTCCATGGGCAGAGGAGCCTTGCAGGCTACAGACCACGGGCAGAACAAGTACATGAATGCCTTTGAGCAAGTTCTGCTTGAATTTTGTTCATTTTGCATAGTGGTCTTATCTATTCTTGCAATTATCCTTAAAAATTGAAATACTTGCTTCATTAAACTAAATACAATTGACTCCCTTTATGAAAAATGAGAAATATATGCACTTAACTTCTTCCCACTTTGTCATAATCTATAGATATGTTAGACATAGTTAGATATTTTTATATTTTTGAATTTAAAAAAATTTTATTTTTTGTCATTCTAATTTTCAGAGCTTAGGCTTAAATAAGAATTGTACCTCATTTTATACAATAACTTCCTCAAAAATATTTTCTTAGCTTTTGATATTTGGTTGCTTTGCTTGTTTGAAAGCAAATATGAGACTCATATTATCCAATGAAATCTTTTGGTGCCTTTGTATGTGAATGTAAACTTGACTAGGTATGAAATACTTGATTAACACTTTCATTTTACCAAGACCTTTAGGCTTTCTCCACTTTCGTCTGAATTTAAACATTGATATGGAAAAATCTGAAGCCATCCTAGTTTTGCCCTAATAAGTGGCTTCATGTTTCTGAAGGTCTATAGGACTTTTTTCTTTATCCATAAATTCTGATAATTTAGCAAAGATATATCTTAGTATTTAAACTCTGTAGCAAAATTTTCTAGAACATAGTCATCCACATAAATTCAGATTTCTATTTTACTGAAATTTTGTCTGTCACATCTTTGTATCTTTCTATTTTATTTTATTAAAATGTTCATTTTGAGGATTCATTTATGATGAGGATATTACATCTCTGACATTCTTGTTCTTTTCTCACATCTAGTCTTCTACAATGAATGTATCTCAAATAATAAATTTTCTTACTATTTAGTATTCTGATCACATCCTCACAGGTTTTATAATATAATGTTTATGTTTAAAATTTTTACAATTCTAGTTTTAGTGTCCTTTTTAATACAAATATTTTTAGGAGAATGTTTTCTTTTTGTTTATATGTTATTACTTTCAATAGAAGATTTTCTTTTCTGCTATTCTGTTTGCTTTTAATTTCTAATTATATGACATGATGGTTTAGAGGTGTGGCTCTTGAATTTTAAAAATAGAAGTACTATATGGTTCATCAATCTCACCTCTGTGTATATTTATGAAGATAATGAAATCGCTATTTGCAAAGATATCTGCACTTGCATGTTTATTGCAGCTTTATTCACAATAGGCAAGACATGGAAACTGTTCATCAGTGAATGACTGGGTCAAGAAAATGCAGTATATCTATATAGACATCAGATCAGATCAGATCAGTCGCTCAGTCGTGTCCGACTCTTTGCAACCCCATGAATTGCAGCACACCAGGCCTCCCTGTCTATCACCAACTCCCGGAGTTCACTCAGACTCATGTCCATTGAGTCAGTGATGCCATCCAGCCATCTCATCCTCTGTCGTCCCCTTCTCCTCCTGCCCCCAATCCCTCCCAGCATCAGAGTCTTTTCCAATGAGTCAACTCTTCGCATGAGGTGGCCAAAGTATTGGGAGTTTCAGCTTTAGGATCATTCCTTCCAAAGAAATCCCAGGGCTGATCTCCTTCAGAATGGACTAGTTGGATCTCCTTGCAGTCCAAGGGACTCTCCAGAGTCTTCTCCAACACCACAGTTCAAAAGCATCAATTCTTCGGCACTCAGCCTTCTTCACAGTCCAACTCTCACATCCATACATGACCACAGGAAAAACCATAGCCTTGACTAGACAAACCTTTGTTGGCAAAGTAATGTCTCTGCTTTTGAGTATGCTGTCTAGGTTGGTCATAACTTTCCTTCCAAGGAGTAAGCGTCTTTTAATTTCATGGCTGCAGTCACCATCTGCAGTGATTTTGGAGCCCAGAAAAATAAAGTCTGACACTCTTTCCACTGTTTCCCCATCTATTTCCCATGAAGTGATGGGACCAGATGCCATGATCTTCGTTTTCTGAATGTTGAGCTTTAAGCCAACTTTTTCACTCTCCACTTTCACCTTCATCAAGAGGCTTTTTAGTTCCTCTTCACTTTCTGCCATAAGGGTGGTGTCATGTTCATATCTGAGGTTATTGATATTTCTCCCAGCAATCTTGATTCCAGCTTGTGTTTCTTCCAGCCCAGCATTTCTCATGATGTACTCTGCATATAAGTTAAATAAACAGGGTGACAATATACAGCCTTGACGTACTCCCTTTCCTATTTGGAACCAAAAAGAAGGAAAGCATGTCCTTTGTGACAATGTGTATGAACCTTTATAGAATTACATTAAATGAAATAAGACAGAGAAAGAGAAATATAACATGATTTTATTTATATGCAGAATCTTAGAAAATTATACTTGTAGACTCATAGCATAGATTGGTGGTTTCCAGGGCTCAGGGGTGGGGGAAATAGAGAGCTATCATTCAAAGGATGCAAACTTTCAGTTATAAGGCAAAGAAGCTTTGGGGATCTAATGTACAGCATGGTGACTAGAGTTAATAGTACTCTACTGAATACCTGAAAGTTGCTTAAAGAGTAAATCTTAAATATTCTCACCAGACAAAAAATAATGATAACTGTTGTGGGATGATGGATATGTTAATTTGCCTCCTTGTGGTAATCTTTTCACAATATATACATACAGCAAAACATGATGTTTTAACCCTTAAACTTACACAATGTTATTTGTCAATCAGATCTCAATAAAGCTGGGTGAAAAAAATTGGGTAAGGGACAAGGAGCACACATTTTTATGAAAGAAAGAAGAATGCCACATGTGCCATACACTTTTTGGTAATATTTCATTAATATGAGCTTACATTCTTATTTCCAGTCTCATTGTTCCCTTAGTTTTGTATCTTGCAAACAGTCTATTGATATACTCATTTTTAAAAAGCTCAATCTGAAAACCTCCATTCATTAATGGGAAAATATAATGCATTCATGTTTTTTTTCAGTTTAATAAAATATTTGGTATTTCTGTGATTTTGTTATGATTTTTGTTGTTGGCTTTTGAGGGTTTGTTTGTTTTGCCTATAGGCTATTTCTTTTTCTTCATTTTATCTCTAGGAAATTAAGTTACTTTTTTTGGTTTATTTTTATCCATTTGGTAGCTTAGAAACTAAAGTTCTGTATACAATTATTATTAACTCTGTAGTTTAACACTGGTATCTAACAACGTACCTCATTGAATGATTTAATGTTTATATCATCCACTAAATGAGTCAAGACCCTTAACATGCTTTTACTGTCCCTACTGGAAAAGAAAAGAAACCCTGGGATACTCATCATATAGATATTGTTTTTTGTTGCTTTGATGGGTATATGGCAGGAAAGTAGAATCAATGCTTGTATTCACTCTACTGTTTTTATGAAATCTCTGCAATATTCTCTTCAATAACTTTGATCTCATTTTTCTTTTTTGGTTTCATGTGTTTTCCTTCATGATATAATTATACCTGTTCTACTATTTGATACTTTACTGTGGCTTAAACACTCTAATAATTTTCGTTGTAACACTCAATTCTTCGTATAAAACCTGAAAATTCTTACTTTATATTTTTGCTAAGTTATCTTTTTTTGATCTTCTATGTTTATTTTTGTGTTATTCTTTTGATAGGTCCAAGGTCCCAAAATTTTTTTCCTGAGGGTGTAGAATATTAAATATTACATTTCTCCTATTTCTTGGAGTAGTTTTTCTTCTGATGTGGGTTTTTAATATAACTTTTGTTTATTTTTCTATCTTTTCCCCCAACTCTTTTCTGAGGAATTGAAAACAAGAATAGCAGTGTCTGTGAGCTAGTCTCATATGACATGCTCTCTGCTTATTAATCTTCTTTCTTAATGTAAAAATGATTGCATTTAAACCTAAAGTATTTAATCTGAAGAAAGCTGCACATTTCTTTCTGCAGTCTCTCCCTCTTTCATTTGTAATCCACATGCTGAATTTTTGCACTTTCTTCTTTCTGTGTTCCTATTTTTTCATTATGGAGAACTCTGGACAAGACTGGTAAAGTCTATTCTAGATTTAGGCTGCCTATATCAAAGTCTGTGGCTGTTTTTGAAAACATCTTATTATGTTTTAGGAATTTTTTATTCCATCTGAAAGTTGAAATTGGTTAAAGGATTGTCCAATACATAATTTTCTAGAAAACTTCTCCCCTCAGTTATGCTAAAAGACGTCAAATCTTTTTTGCCAAAGATAATTTTGAGTATATTAAAAACTCTGCAGGCATTACATAAGTTTTTTAAATACATAAATATAATGTTTATCTCCATTGTGTAGGATGCTAGAAAGAAAAAGAAATGGTCTTTTTAAATATAAATGATATTTGCACTATTTGAATATAACATATATGCAACTATTAAAAATGTTAATTTTTCTAAATTTGAAAACAGAAGACTTGATTGTTATAATAATGAAATAATATTTGAGCCCTTCAGAAAAACATTTTTCCATGCCATTTGTGGGGGAAGACTATTGGCTTGAATCAAACATCATTCTGAGATTTTTGTTTAGTTGGAACTATGGATAAAGGAGGAATATATGTTTTTTCCTTTAAATCTTGGTTTGAAATATGCATTACGTACAGTATAAAATATTCTGATATTGACACTGTTCAATTATGAGGAATTGACATAAAAGGCACTGATCTCTGACACTTTCATTTTTTCAGAATAAAATATTACCTGGTTATAAAACCCATTAAGGGACCACCAACTTCTAGAAATTGCTTACTGTAAACCAACTTTAGCTTCAGAGAATAGCTAACCTATGTAAAGCACATTCTTTGAAGATACAAGTCTAACACATTGACACATATATCACACACCCACACCTACCAATAGAAAAACAACAACAACAACAACAACCTCATTAAATTTAATGAGGCAAATGGTGCTATTTTTGATGGGACACTAATGAGAGAATCTTTTTTTTAAACCAAATAGAATCTTATTAATTTATGTCAGAAACAGAAGTGGAGACACAGTCATATTAGAAGTGTTAATTTCACACGGGACTATCTCCAATGGTCTTTTAACTGGGCTTAAGCATTTATTTAATCAAACTTACTGAGCTTTATTTTAATCTTATATGGTTTAAGATCATTTGTACATCATACTATGTGAAATATGTTTGTTCACCTATATATCCCCTATTACGGGGAATGGTACTTCAAACACTACAAAGGCACCCTTTTTTCTATTTTAGATCAAGAAATTCACTTCATTTCACTTTTAGAGTTTTCATATTTATAAAATGAGTGGAACTGAGATATTGATTTTAAATCCAACCAAAAATCATCACAAAACTAGTATTAACATGCACATTTTTAGAAAGTAATGTATAAAGTCTGAAAATTAATAGAATTTTACTTGAAATGAATTATAGAAATATGCCATCTAAATTAAAAGTTATGGTGAATTCTCAAAATATGGACTGTTCTTTGCTTCATGAAAATTTTCTACTTTGTTATTTATTTTGTTGAGTCTGAGGACACATTTGCTGTTTCATCAGTTATTGAGTGGACACACGCACATAGACAAAAATTCATTTTGGTGACTAATGATATATTAATTGATTGACAGCAGTCTACAGGACTGTCAACTACAATACGTCCTTTTCTATGTTTGTGTTTTCTAGTGTTCTGAATAGAATGCTAATATTCTATCCTGGAAAGGGAAAATATGTGAAATGTGTGTGAGTGTTCACTCAACAAATATTTAACTGAACATCTTCTTTATGCCTAGTTATGGTACATATATACATACACACACACCTATATATGCCAAACATTAGTATGGGTGCTGCATTATTGCGGTTAACAAACAGAAACACATTCTACTCTCATGGGATTTGCATTCTAGTTTGATGAAGCTAGAAATAGGCAAAATACTAAGATAAAACAAAATATTTAGTATATTGATGTTGCTATGGCAACTAAAGAATAAACTCAGAGAGAATAGTTTAGAAATTTAAATAGGATGGCCAGAGAATGCCATAGAAAAGTGTTTTGTGAGTAAGGACTGAAGGAAGTAAGGGTTAATTAAGGTTAGGGTTAGGTTTTGTTGATGACTGATTTATATTATCATGATAACTTTAGTCACAGTGATAATGGAAATGAAAATATAGTAGGAAAGGCTAGATTAATAAAAAACCTTTTAAAATGTTGTATTTGAAAGACCATGACATAATTAATATTTTAAGAACCACAACCTTTAATTCTGTATTTATTAAAATTAAATGTTTCTCTAAATACAAATATCTAGAACAAGTATTAACTATTGAAGATAATAAATTAATAAACGTCTTTCCTGCCAAAAAAAAAAAAAAAAACCACCAAGACTTCACATCATTGTATATGAACACTGTCTCCCTATTATACTTATCACATGATCACAAGTTATTTATGTTTTTATTTGCTATTATTCTATGAATGTATTGAATATATTGAGCTTACTGAATTCATCTTTTCTTCCTTTGCACAATGGCAGAGCATGCATAGCACTCATTACAACTGTTAAATACACTGATTAATCAAACATTCAACAAATATATATTAAGATACTATTTTAAGACCTAGAGATACACTGATGGATAAGACAGAAAAAAAAATAATTCTGAACTCATGGAATTTACATGTTAGTATAAAATAGTCAATAATTAAGTAGAAATATATAATATGTCAATTAAAATATATAAAGAGAAAAATAAAGTGAGAAAAGAAAATAGAAGGTGACAGAGAGTAGTAACAGAGTGTATTGTTTTGGAAAGGGAGACTAAGGAAGACCTCTGTGAGGTAGTGATATAGTAGGAGAGCCTAGAATGAAGTGAAGTATCTGAGTAAGGGGCATTCCTGGAAGAGGAAACCAGAAGTCCAAAGTCCTGATGGCAACAGTTAAAAGCTAATATGGCTGAATCAGAGTAAGAGGTGTGGGAGGAGAAGAGGTCAGCACAATGGGTGATGTACAGGTATGCAAACCTTGGAGACTATGATAGAGAGTTTTAGTTTCAGCTGTTAGGGCATTTTAGGCAGACAAGTGATATGATCTCGTTAGCATTTTTTTGATAATTACTCTGTCAGCTGTATAATAAAATTGAGTGTAGAGGGTTAAGACTGGAAGCCAAGAGACCATTTTAGGAGGCTCCTTGTCATGTAGATAAGAGATAGCTTCTTAGAGAAGAGAGTGACCAGAGGTGATTAGAGATAAGCTAGTAATAGATTAAATATGATAGAACAAATGGAAGTTCTTTGAAAACATCATGTTGGACTTTTCAAGCCCATGATTTTAAGTAACTGCAGTGTTGCAAAAAAATTACGGTTTTTGAACTTTATCACTGACATATTAGGCAGCTTTTAGTAACAATTTCAGATGTTGAAGCAAAATATTAACTGGAATTTACTTCAGGAAATGGCTAATGTGGATGAACACTATCTTTTCATAAGTCTCATGAGAATTCATTTTACCTAGTAATATTAACTGATAATTTATTACTGCTCCTTTAAATTAAAATCACTTTTTACCTGTGTGGTTCTAAGATGTTTATCTGTCTCTTTGAATTTCATCTGTACAATTATGGTATAATAAGGGTTATATTTTTTGCATTTCTCCTGATCAGGGTTTGTAGTGATTCTTGGGTCTGTGCTTTATGTATTTAAGTAGCTTTAGAAAATTACCAGTCATTAGCTTTATTTATTTGTTTGTTTGTTTGTTAAGTATAGGTGATTTATAATATTATATTAGTCTTAGGTGTACAACATAGTGATTCAATATTGGTATAGGTTACAATATTTAAAATAGGTTACACTCCACTTAAAATTATTACAAAATATTGACTATATTCCCTATGCTGTGCAATATATCTTTATCTCTTATTTATTTTGTACATCGTAGTTTGTACCACTTAGTCTCTACTCCTGTATCACCCCTCCCCCATGCCTCTTCCAACTGGTATAAACTTTTGTTCTCTATATCTGTGAGTCTGTTTCTGTTTTGTTATATTCATTTGTTTAGTTTTTAGATTCCACGTATATGGTAACATACAGTATCTGTCCTTTGACTTATTTCACTAAGCATAAAACTCTCTAGGTCCATCCATGTTGAGACACATGGCAAACTTTTCTTCTTCTTTACTCAGTCATTGGCTTTACATACAACTTTTTCCTATTCAATTTTTCCTGTCTTTCTGGACCCCAAGTATATATCTCTAGGGACTTTTATTTTGTCTTTTTCTATGCTGTTTTTTCAATATTTTCCATTCTTTTGCTTTCTGTACTTAAGTCTGCGTATTTCATTCTGACTTAATTTCAGTTCCTTTTCGTCTATTTGATTTTCTGGAAATCTATCTTAATTTTTTATTATTTTTATATCAGCATATCTTGATTATATTTTCACTTCTAAAATTCATATCACTCTATTGATCATTTCCAGTTCTCTGCTAAGACTTCCAATTTGTAAATTTTTGAATGTGTTATATAATATCATACAGCTATATTATCTAAATTTGTCATAGGTCTATTTTAATCACTTTTTCTATTTGTTAGCAGTCATTTATTGATAGCAATCCTGATTTTTAAATCGAACGCAGGACATTGTTTATGAAGAATTGTAGAGTAATTTAAAGCATTCTTTCAGAGGGAATTTAATTTTTATTCATGGCAGGAACTTTAGTCTAGGAGACCACCTTAATCTAAGCAGGGATTAAATTAATTAAGTGCTTTTTGAATTTGTGAAGACTTATATATTCCAGGATTATTGTAATGCTCAAAGCATAATCCTTCAGTTGAAAGCCTCAGTCTTTTCCATCTTTGTAGATATTGATCTACACTTTTGTTCCTCAAGCCCTGTGAGACCACCATAAACTCTGATGAGCTCAGCCTATTACCCATAGCTTTAAATGGAGAATATCTGAGGGAAAGAGGCAAGACCAAATTCTGAACTCACTTCTCTGGGCTTCTAGTCTCTTCAAGATCTTAATTCTTAAGTTTTCTGTTCCTTGTTGGCTCTTCTCTGTCTTCAAAGAGAAATGCTATCTGTGTGTGTGTGTCTGGTTCACTGGTAAATGTCGATCTGAAGTCAGTCAGCCGTTGCCTGAAAGTTGTTTAGTGAAAAAAAAAAAATAATGGTAGAAATCAAAACAGTTTGGGGGAATATTTATTATCTTAATACATATATTTAGATAAAAATATAAGTAAATAATAAAAACAAAGATTGAAAAGATTAGAGTTATAAAAATCAAAAGAAAAAGAAAATGTAATTTAGAACTTAGCTGAGATAAAAACAAAAATAATGATAGAGTAAATCACAAATAAAGCATATTTTATTAATAAAACTAAAAGCCGATCCCTTAATAAAACAATAAATTTGAACAAAAAAGACAATTATAAGCAAAAAAGAGAAAAGATATTATGTTAGAAATAAGAGAATGACTACAAACAAATGATTTACAAGGAAATTTGCATAAAAGTTGCTTAATACTCTGAAAACTTAGAATAAAATATTATTTTTAGGAAAATTTCAATCTACAGACTTAGGAAATGTAAAAGCTGAATAAAAAATTATAGGAGAATTTTTAGAAGTAATAAAATATCTACATCTGAAAAGGCATTAAACTTCAAATATAAGCAATCCCCATGTTACATAAACTTTTAACATAGAAATATGGAAAGCTTCCCAATTTATTTCATGAGATTGGCATAACCTGAAAATAAAATCAAACAGGAAGAGCTCCAAGAAGGAAATTAACTGAAGGACAATCATAATGATAAAGATGTTAAGACTTCTAAATATAATAACAGCAAACATATCTTGGTAACCAAATGAAATATTTATCTTGAGAGTGAATATCTCCAACATGAGGAATTCTGTTTTTGCACATCTTTACTGTAACTCGCTAAAGGAAAAAATATAATATCTCATTCAATATTAAAAGAAACCTTTTGATAAAATTCAATACCTCTTAAAGAAATAGTGTGCCAGCATTAGAAATAAATTTCTTTGGCAAGAAATGACTGACATATATGAATATATAAAATTAAAAACTCTATGACATTTAAGATACTATGAATAAAGTTAAAAAAAAAGACAGGTAAATATTTTTGCAAGATAAATATAGACAGAACACCTCTAAATAAGAAAAGAAGGAAACTTGCCAGATAGCTAAGAAAAAAAAGAGTAAATTAATTTAAAATGTCTAATAAGCTTATGCAGAAAAAAAGTTTAGTTTCTCTGAGAGTCAGAGAATTGCAGCCTTTGACATGATGCCATTTTCGCTCATCATATTGATAAATATTTAAAAGATTTGTAAAGTTTAGTTTCGAAAGATTGTTGGGGCAAACGTTCTCATTCATTGTTGGTACAATTGCAATTTTAGAGAATAAATTAGAAGAATTTTTAAAAATTAAGTGTCTGTTACTTTTGATCTTGCTCTTCCACTTTAATAATCTATCATACACTTACACTTACATAATAGGTATATGTACAAGGGGTTGGATGTAGATTTGGCTTTCTGAAATAAAAATAATTTTATTAAATATTTATAGGAAGGATTTAAATAAATTCAGGTAAGTTGGCTTAAAGCTCAACATCAGGAAAACTAAGATCATGGCATCTGGTCCCATCACTTCATGGGAAATAGATGGGGAAACAGTGGAAACAGTTGCTGACTTTATTTCTTGGGGCTCCAAAATCATTGCAGATGGTGATTGCAGCCATGAAATTAAAAGACACTTACTCCTTGGAAGGAAGTTATGACCAACCTCAGTTAAGTTCAGTTCAGTCACTCAGTCGTGTCCGACTCTTTGCGACCCCATGAATCGCAGCATGCCAAGCCTCCCTGTCCATCACCAACTCCTGGAGCTCACTCAGACTCACGTCCATCGAGTTAGTGATGCCATCCAGCCATCTCATCCTCTGTCGTCCCCTTCTCCTCCTGCCCCCAATCCCTCCCAGCTTCAGAGTCTGTTCCAATGAGTCAACTTTAGACAGCATATTAAAAAGCAGACACATTACTTTGTCAACAAAGGTCCATCTAGTCAAGGCTGTGGTTTTTCCAGTAGACATGTACAGATGTGAGAGTTGAACTATAAAGAAAGCTGAGCACAGAAGAATTAATGCTTTTGAACTGTGGTTTTGGAGAAGACTCTTGAGAGTCCCTTGGACTGCAAGGAGATCCATCTAGTCCATCCTAAAGGAGATCAGTCCTGGATGTTCATTGGAAGGACTGATGTTGAAGCTGAAACTCCAATACTTTGGCCACCTGATGCGAAGAACTGACTCATTTGAAAAGACCCTGATGCTGGGAAAGATTGAGGGCAGGAGGAGAAGGGGACGACAGAGGATGAGATGGTTGGATGGCATCACTGACTTAATGGACATGAGTTTGGGTAAACTCCGGGAGTTGGTGATGGACAGGGAAGCCTGGCGTGCTGCGGTTCATGGGGTCGCAAAGAGTCGGACACAGCTGAGCGACTGAACTGAACTGAACACTGGAAAAGCTTTGGGGAAGTATGGGAAAACTTTGAGGTACTTAGAAAGAACAATATGCAAATGTGGGAATCACTCTTTATTTGTTAGTTCCAGAAAAAGAAGTGTCAGGAATGGATAGAGGGAGAGAAGAATTTGGCCTAGGAGGAAATATTTCATTGTTATGGAGAGGAATAGCAAAGCAGACTGAGAAGGATTTAAGGAACTGAAGAAATCAGAAAAAGATTATTCATGATAGAAGGTTAACTTGCCTATGCTTACGAGATATCAGATATGAGGGAGATGATTGTAATGGGGTCAAAAATCACTTTTTATAAAGCAATTATTTTTGAAGGAATATTACATTCAATAATTTAATTCTGAATTAATTTTGCTCCACATCCCCCATTTCCTTGGTGGGGATGGGGGTGCTGATTAAAAAACTTAGTCTTCTTAGATGTAACCTCTTCATGAGTCTGTCCTTTCAGTTCTCTTTCCCAAGATGGTATCTGGGTAAAATGAACAGCTTACCAGCCTCATAGCAAATGGAAAATAAGAGAATGGTTTGT
The DNA here is from genome assembly GCF_027580195.1 of Bos mutus. Classification (NCBI taxonomy): domain Eukaryota; kingdom Metazoa; phylum Chordata; class Mammalia; order Artiodactyla; family Bovidae; genus Bos; species Bos mutus. The sequence goes on from NC_091618.1 coordinate 82,507,347, forward strand.
GGATGCCTTGGTTTTGATATATTTATTCAATAAATACATAATGAGTATCTATTATGTGCTAAAATTTATTCAAGATCCTAGGAACACTGCAGTGAATAAAGAAGCAAAAACTCCCTGCCCGCCTGGAGTTTACATTCTAGGAAGAGACATTTCTGGTCTCCACTTTACTGTGGTTGATCTGGTCTGTGCCCTGCTGTTCTCTGTGCTCTGCTCTGCTATTCTGTTAAAGCTGCATGGTTTCTGCTGTTTTATTTATTTGCTTTGTTTTGTGGCTGGCATCAAGCTGCACCACCACCAAATCTTATGATTTCTACTATTTGAATCTGAGATCCCTTCTTTCTTCAGCCTCTTTGTCCTGGCCTCAGGCTGGAGAATTTAACAGTGTGTCTGTGTCTCTGTCTGCCTTTGGGACACAGGATCACATGGGGTTCCCTTGAAGCTGTAAGGATGAGGCATTGCTCTCAGGCCTGGTCAAAAACAGTTGTCCCTGCCCTGGGTGCCCTGCCTGCACATACTTCTCCCCCAACCCCCATCCACCACATACCCGAGACCTAGCTCCAGACAAGGGTATTCCCTCCACATAGCCTCACACCTCTAACGCATATATAGACTGGGGTCCAAACCCACTAGTTTCCTTCTTAGGAACCTAAAGGTATCTTCACCCTAATTGTGATTCTGCAAAATCTCCGCAGTTGAAGTATTCCTTTTATTATTTGCAAAACTGCTATTGGGGTGACACCTCTTTTGAAAAATTTAGAGTAAGTAATAGTGGAAGCATTGTGGTGCCTGAGTAAGCAAAAAAAATAGAGACAGTGAAAATGGAATATGATATATTCAAATGATGCAATATTACATGATTACAAAAAGATTGCTTATGAAGCACTTACAATAACGTGGGAAATCAATTTTTGGGAAAAGTTAAAGACCTGGTTCTAAAATCAGATGAATGTTTTTGCAGCTGCTGATGGAGAGGGGGTTTATCTACCTCCATCTAGAATGAGAAACTCAGACCAATAGATATGTTTCATTATGGGTATCAATAATTCTGCTTTTTATTATCAGAAAATGAGTATGTCTTTGGATGAGATTACTCTTGTAGCACCTGTTAGCTTCAAGTCTACAGGGACAGTGTCCTGTGGGAAATTTGTGCACAGGCCAGATGATAAGAACAGAAGAATGTGTGTCTGAGTTTCTTGGGGTCATTTCCACAAAAATCACCGACCTGGTGTTAAACACTGCTGTTGAAAAATGCTCTTCATATATTTTTTTCTGAGCCTTTTCTTTCTTTGGAGTCATAGTAATATTTGCCCTCGAGTTTCTTTCTATTCTTCTATCAAAATTATTTTCAAATACTAAGAACTAAGTGTGTTTGTATGAGTAAATTAAAAGATCTATTGAGATACAAACACAATCTTAAAATAGACACACTTTGTTTCTGAGAAAGAAGTCTTACTATTTGCAAATTTTTCATTGTGCCAATTAATATACAATCTTATCAAAATACCAATGGGATATTTTGGGAGAAGAAAAAAATATTTAAAATTCATTTAAAAGTTTTAAAGTCAAAATTGGTCCCCAAAATCATAAAAGGAATAACAGAGGGGAAATATGCCATGTGAAGTACAGGGGAAACCTAAAATAAGAATAATTACAAAGAAGATCAAAATACTATAAATCCAGAGAGAAATAAAACAACTGCATAGACAGCCCACAAAAAGACAATGCATCTGTAAGATAACAGGAAAATTGTAAACTAATAGGGTGAGGAAATATCATTCAATAAATGGTGCTAGATAAACATTGTATGAAATAAATTTTAATAGTAGATTCTCTTATACCCATAAAATAAATCTAAGAATAATTAAGTATACATGTTTGAAAAAATCATTAAAAATATTGGAAAATATATGAGCCAAAAATCTGACATCTAAATGAGTAAGGGATTTCTAAGAACTAAAATATTAATTAGAAAAATCATGAAGGATTTTTATAAAACTTTTAAAATTTACACTTTTATTTATAAATAGTTTAACTAAAATTGCCATTTTAAATTAATTAGGGAGAATATGTGTAGTAATTATGGCCAAGGTTTAATAATCTTTAATTAAAGTTCTCTTTCAAATAAATCAAATAAATAAAACTATAAAGTCCTATAGTTGAAAAATGTACAGAATATTAGCAACTATTTTTTAAAAATAACTACCGATAAAAGAAATACAAACTTAAAAAATATTTTGTACAAAATTAGCCAACAATACAATATTATATTAATTAGGATAAAAGGAATTGAAATGGTCCCACTTATAAATTTTACTGAGATAATACAAATTAGAGTAATGTTTCTAGAAAGTACTTAGGAATCTATTCTGAATCCTTCCAAAATTATGTTATTTGGTATAGCAATTCTTTCTCTAAGAATCTCTCCAAAGAAAAATCAGAAATTAAAGAAGACAACATGTTTATGCAACATGGTCTCATTTGTCATGACAAAAAATGGAAACAATTATGGAAAAAACAGGAAAACTTAAATATATTATGATAAATCTCTATGGCAGAATACTATGAAGTCATTAAACTGATGCTTTCAAAGAATAATGTCATAGAAAACCCTTATAACATTAAAAAAGTAAAACAATACTCTAATGCAACCTATTATATACACATATTTTATATGCATACATTGAAAAATCTAAAAGAAATGTATTAAATATTAAGAGGGCTGTCTTTGTGCAATGTGATTAGAGGTGGTTTTATTTTTCATTTTACTTATTTCTCATTTTGTTTTTTAGAATGTTCATATGTTGTATTTATAATCAGAAATCTTCTGTTTTAATATATTTTCTCAGGAAAAGTGATATACTGACATCTGAAAAAAAATTATATTGATATAAAAAAGTCTCTCCATTTAGCTGTCTAAGAAGCTTCATTTAATAACCTAATCATTAAAATTCCAATCCTGAGACAGTAGGTTTAGGGAATTTGTCATCCAAGGAGGCTTCTTAACACTCCTAGAATCACACGACATGGCAATTGACAATACTGCCAATATAAGTTTTAAGGTCAAGTCAGCATATGGATACTGAAGTCTCACTTATGGGAAATACAGTTCATCAATATATAAGGAGATTGCCAAACTTTTCAAATGTAGTGGCAATTTTAAAATATAGTCATGATAATGAGTTACGTAGAAGAAAGTCAGTTTACTCATTTGTTGAGGCTGAGAATTTGGGGAAAGAATGTCATGAGGAAAGAATGGAACACAGAAAAAGGAAAAGTGATCTCAGAACTGCTATCTTCTGGAATCATAGTCTTGTTGGAGATAGCACAGAAGAATGGCTCCGCATGGCTGGGGGAGGATTTACTGACTATCTGAAATACACCAGCTCTATTCTGTTATCCTTCTGCCATTGTATTGTCTGACTTGCGTTACAGGAACACTCTATCCCACACAGAGAATAAGTCTCTGGTAATTTTGATGTATAAAGTATAAGTTAGTTTCATTATATTTAGTTATCACAGTGGTGAATGTTCTCTGAAAGCCTTGATGTAGTCTGAGCCTCTGCCGAAATTTACTGAAAAGTTTTTGGAGATTACTTTCAAATCTTGCCATTGTGGGCCCTTTGAGAACACTGACTTTCTGTGATTTTCCTCAAGACAGCATATCAGGTATCTGCCTGACATCATGGGAGCATAAGGGTATCTGTTGATGGCAAAGAGAAGACCATGGAGTCATATTCTCAGATAATGTTTATTCCACATCTGTGATTTGTGTCCTACAAGGCTCTTGGGACTTAAACCACATGTGCTGTATTTGCATTAATGGGAACTTGAGAAGGAGAGGCCATAACACTATTAAAATGTTTAGCTTTCTCTCTCCCATCACACAGACACATGCTAATAACTACTCCCAGACCTTGTATCATGGTGCTGCAGGATGCAACGTGGAGTGCACTCATTGTTTCGATACAAGGGACTTAAAAACAAATAGCTGCCATCTCTGCCTCTGATAGCTTGCCAGGCTTTTAACATCTTTGGTTTTTCCCTCTTCAGATCATGGTGAGCTATCTCAAATGTATTCCAAACAGCACATTACCCTCAAGTCTTTGTTTCCTCTTTTATAAAGAAACTAATGCTTTAAGGTATATTTAGAAAAGCCAGGGTTTAAGCCAAATTCCAAAGAACCACATCCTAATTCTATTTTCAAATAGCAGGAAATGACTTATCAGAACAGAATCCCCCATACAGGGTTATTGATCAGCCAAGCCTAATTGTCATAATATGTGACAAATATTCTGGAGTCTTTCTGTAGGCTTAAAAACCTAACTGTTAAATAATATTTGGAAACATTTTGAAACATCTTATAAACCAGAAGAAAGAGAGAGAAAGCTAAGAAGCAGGACTTGGGGACTGGAGTTTTCATTAGTCCCTAAACCCGGTGCCCCAGTCCAGTGTTTTTCAAATAGAATTCAAGACCTTTTAGTGGGTCTTGAAATCAATTTAGTGAGTTGGGGCTATATTTTTTAATGAAATCAATTAAAGGATGAATAGAACAGAATAAAAATATCAGGCTACATTATGTATAGTAAGAGGAAGTATTATTATTTCATGAAACTTTTGTTTCAATTCTGTGTCACACAAACATATACATATATAAGTAATATGTTTATTGGATATTTTATACAAAATAATGGGTATGTGGATAAATAGATTAAAAGAATTGTGAGTGTACCTCTAAGAAGGAGAAAAACAGAGAGAGTGAATAAAGGAAGATACCACTCATCTGCCAGTGTAAAATAGATGTCTTACCATGCACTGTGGCCAAACAAGTTTTAAATCTTTGACCAGAATATACCTCCGGGCAGTGGCTTCTTTTAACTTTGGAAATAAATTATTCCCTTAAGGTCTCCCTCACCAGCTTTCAGATACATTCACAAGCTATGGATAAATGTATAACTCAAACGTATTTAGAAAATTTGTGGATGTAACTTAGTAAGATGTAGATCTAATACAATGAACTATTCATCAATAGTAGCAAGTTGCAAGCCAGATAGACACTGGTCCAATGATGGGAAAATTTTCTTAATGTCCTGTCCCTCAGTATCCTAGAAAATGATAAATCTCACGATAGTTCACTGTGATCCACAACAATTGAGGGAGGAACTCACTATGTTGATGATTCTTAGCTATAATTTATTCAGGGATGGAGACTATTTCTTAGGATTAGCAGTAATCCAGTTAATGGCAATACAGCCATCTTGATGAAGTAGGCATCAGTTTGAGAGAGGTGTTAGGGAAAAGTTTGAGCTGATAGTATTGGAAGGAAGTGTGTCTGCTGGACAGAATACAGAATGAAACAGTAAGTAAACAGAATACATTCCAAGCTGTTAGAGTCAGAGTGTGAGTTCCAACCTGAAATAACAAGAATATTTAATAGGCCAATTGGATAATCAATGAACTCACAGAAATGGCTCATTTTGGGGTACTCATATGACCATCTGCCTTGAATGCAAATACAGATTATTACTGATTACATGTCTTATAATTAAGGTAGATGAGACAGGTGGAAGGTGGAATTAAGGAAGGGAGGCAGTCAGGATCAAGGAGATGCTCAGCAGAGCTCTAGTTCCTGAAAAGGAGACTGGCAAAAAGCACTTGCACCAGCTGAGAGGATCTGGTGCACAATGTAAGCCATCAGAATAGGGAATCAGAAGCCAAGAAACAAGATAAGGGTAAAGGTATGAAACTGAGTTTCAACAAAGACAGGATATTGAGATTGGGTACATTCTAAATTGGGTTCCTGAGTGGCTCAGTGGTAAAGAATCTGCCTGCCAACGCAAGAGACTCAGAAAACACAGATTTGATCCCTGGGTTGGGAAAATCCTCTGCAGGAGGAATTCTTGTCTGGAAAATCCCCATGGACAGAGGAGCCTGGTGGGCTGCAGTCCATGGGGTCGCAAAGAATAAGACACAACTTAGTGACTGAACACACACATGCACATTCTAAATTATCAGAGACTGAGATCATGTCAAGCCCCCCAGGAGTGAGCTAAAGGTCTAAATCCAATGCCAAGCATCACCAAAGCTTAGCATCTAAAACCAAAGGCAGAGAAACAAGCTGCTTGACCTCTGTGGAAAGAAAGGACAAAAGGCCAAAAACCAACAAGTGTCTTGGAAAGTCTAGGAGACTATAGAAGAGGGAGGCACTTTACACCTTTCTGAAGAGCCTTGTCGCAAATACAGAAGACAGTGCCATGTTGACAGTTAGGAAAGTTGCAATACAGATCCATCTTTAAGAGGATGCCCCTACTCTCTGAAACTATGGTGTGGTTCTACTTATATATCTACTCAGAGATCTAGTGCTATGATTCCCACTGCCTAATGTGTCAAATCAAACTTACATTTTCTAAAATTTAAGGCCTCTTGTTATCTGTATACCACAACTCTAAAGTAGTAACCTAAGTTAACTGAACCATCATTCATTCCATAACCTTTTTGAGAGCCTGTGGTGCTTGGCTCTGTGCTGGAGACACATGGTCTTTGTCATCTTCACTTTGTGAAGTGTAGCAAGGGTAGAACAAGAAATTAGATAATTGTAATAGTGAGGTCAGCTCCACGGTGGAGTAAGTTCAGGTTACTGGAGGGACACTTCCTTTTTTACCTTTAAGATTGGAAGAGCCTTTCCTAAATAGGTGATGTCTGAATAGCTTCCTAAATAAAGAAGCTGCTGCTGCTAAGTCGCTTCAGTCATATCCGACTCTGTGCGACCCCGTAGATGGCAGCCCACCAGGCTCCCCCATCCCTGGGATTCTCCAGGCAAGAACACTGGAGTGGGTTGCCATTTCCAATGAATAAAGAAGCGGAGTTTGCAAAAATCCAAGAGACAGTCAATGACTCAATCAATCAAATAATAACTATAATTTAAGAGTTTAGTATGTGACAGCTACTATATTAAATTCTTTTCCTGAATTACATTTTATATACCCTACACAATGATCCTGTGAGGTACATATTAACATTTTCCACAGTTTATAGGTGAGGATATTGAAACACAAAGAATCTAAGTAACTTGCTCAAAATTATGCAGTTAAGATGTAGAGGATTTGAAGAGAAAGATTAGAGAGACAGAAAGGGACATCATGAACTGCTTGATAATCCATATAAAAGAATGTGAGTTTTATCTTGAGGACAATGTGGATCAAGTCAGTGACTTTTAAATGATGGTTGACAGATATGCGTTGGATGGATCACCTGTCTGATCTTATAGGAAGATAAGGCAGGGAATAAGAATGGTTTGAATTGAAATTATACTAAGGAAGATGTCTGAAATAGAGACAGTGAGTAAGGATTCATCAGTTTATAACTCTGATTTAAAAAAAGATAACAAAGTAGGTAACATCATTCAGGAGTATGTCCCTAAGTGAGAATCATGGCTTACGAGACAATGCTGACAAACACCTCCATTTAAAGAATGGGTGAAGGAAGAATAGCCCAAAAAGAGAACTTAGAAACAGATTCTTAATGTCCTTTAGAGATGCCATCTTCTATCCTGCCTCTAAGCCCTTATACACACTGCTCTGGTCACCTGTGTCATTCTCTTCCTCCACTTCTTTTACTCAATCTCAGCTGTCCTTGCAAGAACCTTCTCTATCTTCCCTGAGGATGCAAGTTTACCCTTAGAGAACCTTTGATTTGTTCCTTAAAAATTAGTGCATATGTCCCATCTTATAGCATAATTATTTTTTCTAGTTGTTTTTCCATGTTGATTTTGTCATCCTAGATTATATGTATGCTTAAAACAAGGGTTATGCTAGCTCTTTTGGAATATTTTCATCATCCCTAGACTTGAATCCTGATAGATAGTCACCAGGCATCTAATGATCAATGGTTGCTACATGGCACCTAGTGTTGTATGTAATGAATAGGGTTATATAAGCCCCAATATACACAAAGTATGTGGACCTATTCTCCTGGTATAACTACTAACAGTGCTTCTTTTGCCTTCAAAATTGGCACAGTTTAGGCAAATAATTATATAGTCACTCTACTGATAAAGCAACAAATATATTTTTTAAAAATCTAGCATTTTAAAATGGTACTATTTCTAACACAAATATAGTTTTGTTCTGGAAATTAAGGCATGTTAAAGTTTTCTGCACGCAGGTATCATAAGTAATAAATGTCATTCCAAATGTCAAATGTCTCCATTACTGGCCTATTGTTCAATTGACAGATGCCATTGTCTATTATAAAGTTATGAGTAGTTTATTTTTTAAAAGTAACATCAAATGATATACATACTATTGTATTATAAAGGCATTATGCCACTAAATTATAGTTTTAGAAATGTAAAATACTTTTACAAGTTTGTTTAAAGACAACCCTTTGGAATAGGTTTTTCTCCCAAAAACAGAATTATCACTTTTGCTTGTTTTCAAGGAAAGTTTCACTATTTTCAACTTATTTAAACCTAAAATTCATGGGGAAAGAGAAGTTTCTCCTCATTCATGAACTTCCTACTTATATATGTGCTTAGTTGATTGTTCTTAATGGATAATTATACCATTTCATACAGGATATCTGTCAAGATCTTGGTTATATGCAATTTGAAAATTTTCAGAAACCAAAAAGTAAGGTTTTGCTATAGTGTTAACTTTATTTCTTAAATTAGGAACTTTGTGTTCCAGACAATAAAAATTCAATAGTTTGATCCCCAAATCCTCACTGAATATTTGTTATTCTGCCCAGACCATGTAGTGTGATGTTAGACAAGGAAACAGATACCATTTTCTTGTGATCTACACATTCTCCCAGGGTAATTCTCAGTTCCCTCATTTCCCAGGTCAAAGTGGCATTAATTCTGTGAGAATAGCTCATCTGTGCCCTGGATAATCGGAGTTCCCTAGAACAGCACAGAGGCACTCTGTTTATGTCTGACAAAATAGTTATACATCACACTTCTTCAGATCATAAATACACATTTATCTTTAGCATATATCACCAAGTGAGTCATTTTGATGTAAATATTGCACCTCTTAAATATAATGATGATAATAGAGGCTGTGAATCTACAGATTTGTGCAAGTGCTCCCTTTTCAATAACTGAAAATATTTAAATCGCAGAAGTTTTAACATCCTATGAGAAGTGGCAGACAGAGTGGGACCTACCATAGTTGCAACTGTTTTTCTGAATTATGAATAAGGCAGACTCACTGGCTTCTACGTTGGTAGGTTTTTGTTGTGCTGGGACCAGCAGCCCGGAAATGACTGACTCAGAGGGGATCCTTATCTCCTTCCCTCCTTTTAGTTATGTTATTACGTAGAAAGGGCTCCATGGCAAAGGGTTATAAACAAAGCAAGGTGAGCAATAGTCTGTACATTTTCTCATTCAGTCAAAAGCCCCATGGGAATTGTCCAGCTTTCTCAGACTGGTAAAAATGCTGTCTTTTGGAATGTACCCAATGGCAACCCACTCCAGTATTCTTGCCTCGAGAATCCCATAGACAGAGGAGCCTGGTGGCTACAGTCCATGGGGTCACAAAGAGTCGGACACGACTGAGTGACTAAGCAGCAGCAGCAAGATGATGGGGAATCGTCATTGTGATGGCATTGCCATCTCTTACTGGTTGGCATCTTTGTCTGGAAGCTATCTCAGTTGGCTGTAATTTTACTTGAAGATTAAAGCACAGATTTTTATATGTATCTTCTGTTCTCTGAATGTAAAAAATATAAAATACACCTACATTCACTTCTAACTGGCAGTCTTGTAATTCAGCAGATTTCTGCTTTTCATTGAAACCTGGAGTTGAATTGTCTTGAGCCGGAAGGCATTCAAGCTGCTGTTTTTTGCTCAGCTATATTTCTCTATAAGCACCTAATTGTTTCAAAAAGTGATGTACAGTATGCAAAAACCTGAATCTAATGCAAATAAGTCTGTACAGCACTAACATTAACAGGTGTTCTCATTAATGTAAGTACACATGGAACAACTCTTGAATGTTTTATAAACACTCATAATCATGGCCAAATATGTTACAATTGCATAAAGACACATACTTCAACATCTTTTATTCTTGTTGTGCAGTCTCAGCACTTATTAACAGAAGACATGTGTATGTAATAAACTAGGGGCAACAATACCTGTTTCTGCTTAAGTCACTGTATCTTAAATTAACTAATACTTCTAAATACAAGTATTGGTAACATAACCACTGCCCCCTGACCTCCTATAGTTTGTTTATTAATATTAATAACACTTTACTGAACATAATGGCTGCAACAGTGCAGGACCAGCAACTTTGCATCACTGAGGTTCTCTAAAGACTTGACCCATTGACCTTAGCATTAACTCTTGAAAATCTTAAACTGTGTCCAATTTCCCCTATTGTCAACACTCAATTAGAAAGATCAATACATAGGGTGAGGTTCATGGATATTCTAGTATAGATTACCCCTGCAAAACACATGCTTTGGAATATAATCAAGAACATTCTATTCTAGCAATATGCATTTAAGTACAGAACCAGTCTTGGTGCTCCCTGACTCCCTCCATATTTAATCCTTTTATCTGAAGTCTAGGGCTTGTTGACTGATGGGAGAAGAGTGTCAGTGTGTTGCTCCCAATCTTCAAAATGGATTGCCTACTCTACTCTGATAAAAAGGTGTCATCAGTAGATCTCAAAATAAGCACTTATACATTGCCTGAAAGTACACAATGGTATTGTAACTTTCAAAATTTTATTAAAATTGAGGATGAGCTAAATGCTATGGCATATCAAACAATAGGATATAATGCATTCACTGAAATGTATAAGGTTGATAAAATTTACCTATATGCTATTTACTTAGTGCCCCTTGGTTGTGGGTTGTATGGCTACATCCTGGGTAGACAATTACTCTTGGCTTCTAAGTGATGACAGTGTAGTGGAGGGAACAGAGAAATCAACAGGGAATTGCAATGCAGACCATTTTGCCCTGTGATGAAACAGGATTCATAGATGCATGTAGCAGGAACATCTATTTCAGAGAACCCTTTCCTGAAAAGGTGACATCTAAATTGATTTGAATAATATCATAGAGGGTTCTTCAGAAAGGAAACAACCTGCTCTGAGGGAAGAAATGAGAATTAGTATGGAACAGCTAGACAAGGAAAAATATCAGTATGGCTGGATTATAGAGATGCAGGGGAAAGTGTGGAACAGGGACTCCAGAGCAGGTAGGTGGCAGAGCACACAGGGTCTGGCAGCCCGAATGAAAGGATTTACACTGCAGTGTAACAGCTGTGGGGAATCTCAGATTATCAGGTATAGGAATTGGTTATTTGGGACTGTAGCCCACCAGTCTTCTCTGTCCATGGGATTTTCTGCGCAAGAATACTGGAATAGGTTGCCATTTTCTATTTCAAGAGAAATGGGATGATGAGATCCAAATTTCAGAGAGATCACTATGGCTACAGTATAGAACATGGATTGGAAGGGGAAACGAGATTGTAGAGAGACAAAAGCTCTTAAATCCATGTGAAAATGATGGTAGTATAGATAAATGCTAAAATTATACTTCAGTATACATGACATTTTCATTAAAATATAAACACATATATAATGTTTATCCAAGAGTCAAAAAAAAAAAAATTGATAGATAGGCAACCATCCAGTATGCCTTGGGAAAGGGAAATGTTGTGTTTAAGTTATACTTTTATATTTGTTAAAATCTTTACATTGGGCATTGCTTAAATAAATACAGAAATAGTAAAAACCATTCCAATTAGGAAATGGTGGGGGCAGCAAATGCCCAAGTGACTCATTAGTCATGTGACTAAGTGAGTAATTTTGCACAGTGAACATAGATCAGGCTAGAAGCTGATGTGTGGTTGGCAGTGATTAATTGAGTGGTGGGTACCAGCAAACAGGAGCCCTGAGATGATGCGTTTATCTAGAGGCAGTTATTCCCCCCAAGTTTAAAAATTAACGTTAACAGCAATAAAACTCTAAGCTGATATCTTTATACACCAACTGCTTCGATTAGTCACTTTTTCAGTCGTTTTTCATATGAGCACCACAGGCAAAACTTTTGGTGTAGCTGACTGCAAAACTATAGAAACTGCTAAACTATCTACTAATTACTTGGATAGTATTCTTTCATGAATATTGAGAAGACTGTTTGTCAGTGTTAAAATATTTTATTACAGACAAAAGAAGGAACACAAGTTTTTTTTTTTTTTCTGTATTCGGGTTTGGGTATTTCATTAATAAACAGAAAGGTAGTATGGGCAAATGACTCGGTGTGAATGTTCACTGTAGAACCAGTTTTATTATGCAGAACAAATAAATCTGTATTGCAAGAATGCATGGACCAAATTATTTGGGTATCAGTGGTACAGCTCAATTTCAGTTAAAAAGCACTGTTTCTTGAAAGTTTGGCCTTAAACCTTAGATTTTGGAACACACTTAAGATCTGTTGTATATATTGCCCAACATTTGTTTACCTTCTATTATAAAAGAAATTGCTTACATGAGCAGTCTATTTTTATATGATGACACTGCTGAGGGTTCCAGTAAATGGACATGCAAATCAATCAACCCCAAACACATTGAAAACATAACCAATAAACATCTGGAAACTAGTGAACACATATTTGTTAACACAGGGGCAGTTGTGGAAATGCAGGATCCATTGATAACCAGGCTTATTTTGTAGCATGTGGATTTTAGAATATTTCTCAGAGTCAGAAGAAACAGGGTAATTATAACATAAGGTTCAACATCTTTAGATATGTAGAACATTTTCCGTTGCTTAAAACAAATATTCCCTAAGAAAGTATAAAGCATTTTTCTGACTTGCAAAGTTTTTGCAGTCTATCATTTAAATTACTTAAATAAAGGGAGCTTTACTGGTCCCCAAAGCTGCGAATATAACACCCTCCATGCATATTAGTTTGATCTTCTTGACAGACCAGAAAAGTGTTTGTGTGTGCCAATTAAAACAAAAACGGATCCCTAGTGGCTTGTTCCTCACACGACTTCTGAAGACTGCTATCATTGTTTGCTGGGGCAACCCTGGATAAGGCTGCTATCCAAAGTAAACAAACTTTTCAAAACTTTCATGACAGATGGGGGTTACAAATGCATTTTAATAAGAGAGTTGCCAAAGCCACTTTTTTTTTTATAATCAGCATATATTTACTTAACATCTAGCAACATTGGGAACACAAGGCAGATACTTTCTCACAAAATGTTTTAACAAGTAACATTTTTGGAAAGACAAACGGAAGACCTTTTACTTCTAAATGATATTTTACCCTTTGTTTTGTGTTAACTTTGCTCCACATGTTAAGAAAAATGTTAGGAGTTACTCAAACCAGACTGTAATTTGAGACAGACATGCAGCTTGATAATGTAATTTCTTGAGTGGTCATAAACACCTTTGAGACCAAGTAATTTAACTATAAGTATAACCATGACAACCTCCATATCAAATGTGGAGTGTAATGCAAGATGAAAAAAAAAAAAAAAAAAACGCTAATCTGAGGGTTTTTTAAAAGTCATTGTTACTTCAATTTAGTTACTTCAATTTCACTATGATGTGACCAAGGTATATGTATTTCTTATGCTGTTAGAATTAAAGATACAACCAAAATTAACAAAAAATAATTTATGTTCACTTCAAATGAATTTACTATACTTGACATAATTAAATTCTATTCCTCTTAAATGGGTAATCTACCTATTTGTAGGTAGCCATATCATTTAACATTTTTCAAAACTCTTTGTATATCTGGAATACTTTAGAATGCATTTCCTATATACAGTTTCAACTTTATTAACATGGAGTAAACCTTCCTTAGGCTCATAACCAGATTTGATCCTAAGCAAAATGTGAAAGACATTTAGTTCAAACATAGGATTGTTTTAGTCTTTTCTAGGATGTCAAGGAGTTTATTGGATAACCCAACTATGTTTTGGGCTTCCCTGGTTGCTCAGTGGTAAGAATGTACTTAACAGTGCAGAAGAAGCAGGTTCATCCCTGGGGCGGGAAGATCCTCTGGAGAAGGAAGACAACCAACTCTTGTATTCTTGCCTGGAGAATCCCATGGACAGAGGAGCCTGGCAGGCTACAGTCAGTGGAGTGTCAAAAGAGTTGGACACCACTGAGCACACGGGCAATGCACTTTCATAGTAGGATAGTGGCTGTCCTTGAGGGAAAAAAAGAAAGCATCTGAGTAAGAATATTGGTGGATCTTTTAAAATTGTGCTATCTTTAACATGACAGTAAAGAAGCAACTTTAGTCTAAGGTCTGTAGTCTGCATTTCACAACTGAAACCAAACCTTTATGGTCCTTTTCTCATTTGCACAGTCCTTGATGGTATACAACAGTTTGCTGAAGACTAGTGAACTAGAAATCAAGATCTTTGTAATCTCTTGATTCAGTCATTTAAAATGATGCCAATTGGATAGAATGGCATTTTCATTTTCCTCATTTGCTTCATTTTCTTCATTTGCAAAATTACTTTATGATAGTGGAAGAAAGCTGCATTTGAAAAATGTTTATTATGTGCTTTGAGATCATTAAAACTGATATCACTTTGCATACCAAGTGGTAGTATTCATATCCTTAATAGACTAAAGTTCTGATACAATCAACCTAAAAGAATAACTTACCATGACCAACAGTTTATGGATAATTCCATGATGTAAATGTGTCTGCAGTAATTATTCCCTCCTCGGAAATCTTGACATGAACATTGTTCTACTCACATTGGGACTTAGTATAAGCCATTTCTATTGTTATTTATCTCTATACTCTTATGTCCTATCGGTCTGAACAGATTGTGAGCTCTTGAGGGTGGAGCTTGTGTATCCTTAGCTTCTAACAATGTGCCATTCACTTAACAGATGTTTAATCAGGCCTTGTTGTTGATTAGGGGGATGTTCAGTGAGAAACACATCCTCTAATTCTCCTAAACTAAGGATTCTTTTGGGGATTTATTCTGCAGTAGGAAAGTTGCTACTATCAAAAAGTGGAACACACGTTACTTGTTTACTCTTGCACCTTTAATAGTCTCCCAACATTCATTTGAAGTCATCTGAAATGGAAGCAGCCGACGATATTTTACTGTATTTTGCTGATGAGTTATCTATCTATAAAGTTTTTCATCAATTATTATCATGTACGTTTGGTTACTAACTAAGTTAAATTTTCTATAATGTTTACTCTGTGGAGCTATGAATAGTTTTAATTTGTTTTTTCATTATCTTTAATTTTTCTAAATTCTCCACAGCAAATTTAATGCTTTATAATCATAAAAACTGTTCATGGGGTTCTCAAGACAAGAATACTGAAGTGGTTCACTATTCCTTTCTCCAGTGGACCACGTTTTGTCAGAACTCTCCACCATGACCCATCTGTCTTGGGTGGCCCTACACAGCATGGCTCATAGTTTCACTGAGTTAGACAAGGCTGTGATCCATGTGATCAGATTGGTCAATTTTCTGTGATTGTGGTTTTCAGTCTGTCTGCCCTTGGATGGAGAAAGATAAGAGGTGTATGGAAGCTTCCTGATGGGAGAGACTGACAGAGGAGGAAACTGGGTCTTGTTCTGATGGGTGGGGCCATGCTCAGTAAATCTTTAATCCAATTTTCTGTTGATGGGTGGGGCTGTGTTCCCTCCCTGCTATTTACCTGGGGCCAAACTATGACTTCCCTGGTCGCTCAGACTGTAAAGCTCTGCCTACCATGTGGGAGACCTGGGTTCAATCCCTGGGTTGGGAAGATCTCCTGGAGAAGGAAATGGCAACCCACTCCAGTGTTCTTGCTTGGAAAACCCCAAGGGCAGAGGAGCCTGGTGGGCTACAGTCCAAGGGGTTGCAAAGAGTTGGACGTGACTGAGCGACTTCACTAAACTATGGTGGAAGTAATGAAGATAATGGGGACCTCCTTCAAAAAGTTCCTTGCAGGTACTGCTGCACTCAGTGGCCCCAACCCTGCAGCAGGCCACCATCAACCCATGCCTCTGCCAGAGGCTCCTGGACACTCACGGGCAAGCCTGGGTCAGTCTCTTGTGGGGTCACTGCTCCTTTGTCCTGGGTCCTGGTGCAAACAATGTTCTGTTTGTGCCCTCCAAGAGTGTGTTTCCCCAGTCCTGTGTAAGTTCTGGCAGCTCTATGGTGGGGTTAATGGTGACCTCCTCCAAGAGGGCTTATGCCATACTTTGGGTCTGCTGCACCCGGAGCCCCTGCCCCTACGGCAGTCCACTGCTGACCGTACTTCCTCAGGAGACACTGAAACACAGCTCTGGCTCAATCTCTGTGGGGTCTCTGGGTCCTGGTGCACACAAGGTTTGCTTGAGCCCTCTGAGCATCTCTGGCAGGTATGGGGTTTGATTCTAAATGTGATTTCACCCCTCCTACCATCTTGCTGGGGCTTCTCTTTTGCCCTTGGACATGAGATATCTCCTCAAAGTCACTCCAGCGCTGCACAGCCGCCACTCCAGCATCTACTGTCTTGCTGGGGCTTCTCTGTCCTTGGACATGGAGTATCTCCTCACAGTCGCTCCAGTGCCACACAGTCGATGCTCCAGTGCTGCAGCCATGAAATTAAAAGATGCTTGCTCCTTGGAAGGAAAGTTATGACTACCTAAACACCTTTTTAAATATTAAAGAGCAGAGATATTACTTTGCCAACCAAAGTCCATCTAGTCAAAGCTATAGTTTTTCCAGTGGTCATGTATGAATGTGAGAGTTGGATTATAAAGAAAGCTGAGAGCCGAAGAATTGATGCTTTTGAACTGTGGTGTTGGAGAAGACTCTTGAGAGTCCCTTGGACTGCAAGGAGATCCAACCAGTCCATCCTAAAGGAGATCAGTCCTGAATATTCATTGGAAGGACTGATGCTGAAGCTGAAACTCCAATACTTTGGCCACCTCATGCGAAGAACTGACTCATTTGAAAAGACCTTGATGCTGGAAAAGATTGAAGGTGGGAGAAGGGGACGACAGAGGATGAGATGGTTCGATGGCATCACCGACTCAAAGGACATGAGTTTGAGTAAACTCTGGGAGTTGGTAGTGGACAGGGAGGCCTGGAGTGCTGCAGTCCATGGGGTCACAAAGAGTCAGATATGACTGAGTGATTGAACTGAACTGAATCAGAAAAACATTAAGTTCTGAAAATATTTTGCTTTTATTCTGGTAAACCAAAGTGTGGAAATTTTTAATTATATAAATACAATCTTACATATTAATTCTTCATTTAAATTAGCATCTAACAGGGGAAAGACTGCCAGAATGCATTGGAGCAATGCACAGAATGCACAGGAGCAATTTAATTGACAGAATTGAAAAGGGCAATATTTAAACATAAGCATTTCTCATTAAAAGTCCTTTAAGCAGTTTTAAGTTTGCATAACAATGTCCCATTTGTTAATTAGGGCTTAAAAAACATTCTTCTCTCATTGTCTTTAATCAGTGGAGTTTGGAACTGGGTTATACCTGTCTCCATCTTCAGAGGAACCATAACAAGGACACAAATGGAGCTATGTTCCTAGCCCAAGGGGAAACTATTGTTGAATTAATACCAAAGTCTTGAGGAATGTTGTCTCTTCTGCATGATGCCCAGTGGATATGCTTACAAGGCTGTTTATGTATACATTCATTTACCAGAAAAAATTCAGATGGTCACTATTTAGTGAGAAAAGTTTCAGGCAAATGTCCTGACAGGTATTTAAATACATCTATTCTTAACGCTAGAAAATTTCATTGAGGTGTCTTTGGTGCCAAGATATATACCTTCAAAATACAACTTGGAAGAGATAAGGGATTTCAAGAGGCACTTGTCTAAAGTAAGCTTTGAAGTGAAGTGGAGACCAGCAGCTCTTGCCTAAACCATTTTTTCTGTAAATTCTTCCTTCATCTACCTTGTCCCAGCATCTGTCACTGAGACCATACATGATATAGAAAGAATATATTAGCCTGACTTAATATATTGTTATCAGCTCTATGTCACTCTGTAGTGTCATCAGGAGAGACTCAATCAAAAGGTTTAGTCAAAACTAACATTTACTGATAGCTTTCTCTCAGGAGCATTGACAATTCGATCGTTCAAAGTGCAAATATAATTTGGCAAAGTATTTATCAGAACTACAGAGGTAATGTTAAAAAAAAAAGTAGATTGAGAAACCTGAATTCAATGTGTTTTACCAGCCAAAGACTTTGAAACCGCTTTCCTATGAGTGACTGGAATGGAACAGAACAAAGTCAATTACTGACTGTAATTAAGAAGTGGAAGCATTCAAACTGTAGAGAGCAGTAGCAGACTTCTCCAGACTGCCTAGTAACTTGAAAGATTAGTGGGAAGACAGAGGAGAGGATGCAACTGTATCTTTCTAATAGTATGCTTTAAATGAATTGCATTCACATAGTTCTCTGGTCCAGCTTCCCCAAATGAATTCATAAATCACTGATTATGTACAAATAATGCAGTAATAAATTTGGGCAAAGAAACTTTTAAGATACATTTTGCTTTTCATTGTGTTAGCAGTAAAGATTCCCTTTGCATTGCATAGCATGTACCCAAAATGCAAATGCATTGCTGAAGTACTCATATTTAATCACTATTTGAATTTACTAGGCTGAAAATTGAAACTTGTTGGCTCTTTCCTAAACCCTCAGAATATGGTAAATCTAATTATGTTTGTTTCTAGCACTTTGAAAGTGTTCCTTTTTATAATTTTGATAATAGTTTATTTATAATGGCAGAAAAATAGGTTGTACATTGCATTTGGGCTAATTCATATTTCTGTGTGTATGTTAGCAAATTGTAATATTATGTAATACATTCATAATCAAAATATTTATATTCAGATTAGGATGAAGGTAGAGGTCAAGGACATTACTAGTTTTCTTGTGTTAGTTAGAAGTGACCTTATATTTTTAGATTACTATTTCTGTGGCAACACTTTATATAAAGTAAATATTTGGAACTTTATATAAGTAAAGAACATTGCAAGGGTGTTCAGATAATTAAGGAAATATCAGCTTAACTGTCTTTTACAAGATACATAAAACAGAGGACTATTTGGAGGCTATTTTGAGCTATCCTGAATCTTACATGCAATTTTTATTAAAAAAAAGAAAAAAAGTGATAGGCCCTGGTAATCTGTCAAATTCGAGTGTGGGTAATTAAGTTGCCTTCTATTTTCTAATCTTTCACATCTCTTAATTGCATGTACTTTGTATGCTTCCTTTTCTGACTGTTGTAAAAATTTGGGATCCAACTCACCCAAGAATGATTATATTGCAGCACTGAGTAATGTTGCATATCTAAATAATTTTTCCTAAATATCAGTGCAAATGAATATATCTGTATTGTGTAAACAAAGATTTCTTTAAGACTTCAGGATTGTTGTCACTAAATGTTACCATAAAAATCACTGAAACTTCAGAGTGAGCTGTTTTGGGTAATTGTCACTTTAATGATAGAATTACAGAGGCATTTTATACCTCAATTTGTGATTTTCTGAATTTGAGCCATATTTTAGCACTTACCTCCCATTTAGAGGAAGTAAGGCTGAGAAGAGGTGACTAACTCCTGATTGAGTATTTTGAAATGTCTGTCCTCTAAACCTCTGAAGCCTTGCTTGATGCGTGACAGTAGTTGGGAAATGTTCATCTTCTTGGTGAAACAAAAAAGTCAATAATACAAAGAGAAAATCTTCATGGTTCAGATTGATAGCTTAAAACAAAGAGCATGTCCACACCTTCTCTAATCAAATTCTTCTCTAGGTAATCCTTTATGTGTGAAATCAAGTTTTCTATAGGGTCTCATCCTTCTCTAACAATTCCAGGGGGAAAAAGGTTCCCTTTAATGAAAAACTTATAGTTGTACTCTAAATATTGCCAACTACTTAACAGCCCTAAGTATCTGGAACAGGAATGTTCTTCTGATACATACTATCCATGAGAGGTCCAAATATGTAAATGAACTTATATTCTAATATACTCTTTTTGTGGGGAAATTGGTCTTCATTACTTTCCTATAGATCTTTTTGATAAGAAAGTAGAAATAGCCAAATGTTACTCATTAGAATGACCTTTTAGAAAAGTCTGCATTAGGCTCTTTGGTAAATAATCTGTTTTAGTACACTCCATAAAAGGAAATCAAATATAGAGATACTATTAGATTTGAAAAAGACAAACAGGAAAGAGCCAAACGTGCAGAATGAATTCTGACACACCCGGGTGCATTTTTCTGAGATTCTGACTTAAGTGGATACTGTCTGCATTATTCCGAACTTCCTGACTTGCTTTTCCATGAGTTGGAGTAATTCAGCTTTAGACCTACTCTGAGTTAATCGTTCTATTATTGAAATGATAATGTATTTGTTATGACATGAAGAAATGGTTTGTAGAGAGGAGTTCAAAATGATCGTAGTCTCCCAGTTCCCAGAAAGACAATTACTGGAATACAAGAAAATATCTCAGTGTATTAAAGTGTGTGTTTTTTAAAGCATATATTTTTAAATGTAATAGATCATTTTATATGGTTTGCTCACCTGTTGATCTTTTTTTTTTTTAGATCACAACTTTATCAGGAAATGAGTTCCTTCTGCAGTCAGATATTGACTTCATCATATTGGATTGGTTCCATGCTATCAAAAATGCAATTGACAGATTGGTATGTATTTGTTTTAGCTGTTACCTTTGTTAATTAGAATGTAATCTTTTAAACCTATTGCTTAAGCATATTATACACATACATTTAAGTAGATCCTATGAATTTAGAGTTATTAAGTTATTTTAATTTAAACAGTCACTAATTCCATTTTTGGAGAAGGCAACGAAGATAGGATTTTGAAACTAAATGACATTTTATTTCTCTCTTTAAAAATACAATGCATTCATTTTTTTTTTCTGAAATAGCATAGACATTGATTTAGTGAAGGCTCTATGAAGCAAACAAGAACTTAATAACTACTAAATTTTCACATTTTCAGTTTATGCAATCTGTAATACATATTCTTGAAAATAAATATCAGTGTATTTAAGCCCATACTCACTGTTATAATACTAGTAAATAATAATCCTTTGTACTGATTTTCATTGTTCTTCCAGCTAAGCAAGATTGTTCTCGTGAAAATTACATATCTAGAACTTCATGAAATTACCCTAAATCACAAGTTTAAAGTATGTTCTTAAAAGAGTCAAATAATTTAAAACTACTCATTTTATACTGTTTCTCAACCAAACATCTTATTTAGGACACTGGTGTTTGCAAAATCTTGACAAGAAAATATTCTTGAGAGCTTTTAATAAGGTATAAAAATAATAATATTTTTGTGATTTTATTGTGGTTTAATCACACACTTCCGTTGTATTACTTTGGGATCAAAACTTTAAAAAATAAAATAGCAAGTAAGTTTTTCCCACTATCATTATTGTCCCCTTATCCAGGCATACGCATGTGCACACATACACACACATGCACACGCATTTTTTATCATTATGAGCAAACTCTGGGGTAAAACTGCCTGAGCTTGAAAGTTTGAATCTAATTTTTCTAGCTGTGTGGCCTTAGGCAAATTGTTTATCTCTTTTGGCTTCAGTCGTCTTGTCTGGAAAATAAGGATAATAAAATACCTACCTCATGGGATATCTGTGATGAGTAATTGAATTAATGCATGGGGTGCTTAGGCTATGCACAGAATTTAATAAGTAATATTATATATGTATATATACATATATATCATTTACAATTTAAAAATTAAGCTAGCATAGGGGCACTATTTCAAAATAATTATCTTATTACAAACTTCTTGTTAATCTAACATCAAAATAGATCACAGAACTATTTAGTGACTTTTTTTCTTCTATGTAAAATTGTTCCATCTATTTGTTATTTCCAGCCAAAGGATCCAAGTAGTCATTCAAGAAGCCTGGAATTATTTAAAATCCAGAGATCCTCCAGTACTGAACTACTAAGTCACTATGATAGTGATACAAAAGAACAGAAACCAGAGCACAGAAAATCTTTAAGTAAGTATTTTTTTTGACTAGCTCATTTTAACTTTGTTTAAACTTAGTGCTTATGAAATGTAGATACAATGAAATGAGATTTGAACCAAACTGATGCTACTCATCGGAGAAGGCAATGGCACCCAATTCGTAGCCATTTCTTTAGCCAGGAATTCATGCATTCGACGGCAGTCTGAGTGCTTTGCTCACATCATTGTTGGTAATGCCTTTTGAGAAAATAATTGTTCCAAGGTCATGGTCTCTGCTTACAGCAAACTTCTGAATCTAAGTAATAACCATGGCGTTCAGATTGGTGATTGATTTCAAGAGTGGGAAATGTCAAGCGTCTCCAAACCTTGGTATGCTGACTATTTGATTTTCATACATTAAAAGATATATGACTGACCTGACATAAACCAACAGGCTATGCAACTTTCCATTTGTTTCAACCACCAGAAAGATTTAGAAATGTGTAATGTGGACTAGATATCCTCCAAGGTCACATCTAGGTCTGATTTTCTAAAAAAAAAAAAAAAAGAATTTGAAGTGAAAAGGACCAGTCTGTTCACTTATATAGTGACCTTGAGCATAACTGTTAATCTTTTTCATGCTTTTTGTTGTGGTTGTTCAGTCACTAAGTCGTGTCCAACTTTGTGACCTCATGGACTGCAGCATGCCAGGCTTCCCTGTCCTTCACTATCTCCTGGAGTTTGCTCAAACTCATGTTCATTGAGTCAGTGATGCCATTCAGCCATCTCATATTCTGTCATCCCCTTTTCCTCCTGCTTTCAATATTTCCCAGCATCAGGGTCTTTTGGTGGCCAAAGTGTTGGACCTTCAGCTTCCCAGCATCAGTCCTATGAGTGAGTATTCAGGACTGATTTCCTTTAGGATTGACTGGTTTGATCACCTTGCTTTCCAAGAGACTCTCAAGAGTCTTCTATGTTTTCACCCTGTTTCTTCCTCAATAAAGAGTTATGGAAAGGTGTTGTGCATATCTCACAGAGTTGATTTGAATCTCAACTCCCTGAAAGAACAGTAGATATCTCTGGAATCAGAGTCTCAAAAATTATAGTACTTTTCTGGGATCATCTATCTACGTACATTCAGTCTTCTGAATCACCAGTTTTTCTGCCATTTCCATCTAACTAAAGATCAGATTATATCCTGTAATTATATCCTAGCTTTTTGAACTTAAGGAGAACTCAGTAAGAAGAGAAAGGCTGATTACAGAATATTTGCATATCTACATGCGTACATGTGTATTTGCATATCTACATGTGTACAGGGGCTTCCCTTGTAGCTCGGCTGGTAAAGAATCTGCCTGCAATGCAGGAGACCCCAGTTCCATTCCTGGATCAGGATGATCTCCTGGAGAAGGGATAAGCTACCTACTCCAGTATTCTTGGGCTTCCCTGGTGGCTCAGACAGTAAAGAATCCTCCTGCAATGCTGGAGACCTGGGTTGGATCCCTGGGTTGGGAAGATCCCTTGGAGAAGGGAATGGTTACCCACTCCAGTATTCTGGCCTGGAGAATTCCATGGACTGTATATCCATGGGGTTGCAGAAAGTCGGGCATGACTGAGCAACTTTCACTCACTCACTCATGTGTACACAAGTAAATATGCTGGATGACCATATATGTATATACATATATTTGTGTGCATCAGAGAATAATATATATGTGTGTGTATATATATATATACACGCACACACATACACACACACACATAAATATACATGTTCACTCCCCCACATGACAAAATAGAGGGAGGTTAGTTATATGTGATAATATATCTTATAAATCTAAATTGTTATGAGTCTGAATCTAGAAACAGCATGATAACTTTGAGGAAGAGCACCCTTTCAAAATTGTCATTATTCAGAGAACCATGCCATAATTTCAATATCCATTGGTACATATTTGGTTAGCCAGTTGTGTTAAGTTAGAACTTAAAATTATCAATGTTAATGTCTCAGACTCTATGGTGCATTAAAATTAAATTATTTGTGGAAAATAAGCAGTGCCATTTAAAAAAATTTTCCATATGATGGTACAGTATGATATTATCTCATCTGAGGATTTCTCTTTATTTCTTGCTCATTGTCCTTCTTGACTTAATATGGGTACAGACATAAGATTTTAGAATTAGAATTCGATTGTGAGTATGTAGCTAATGTTAACTGCATAAACATTTTGTAGTAGGTATAAAAAGAGAAGGAAATGTCAACCCACTCCAGTATTCTTGCCTAGAAAATCCTGTGGGCAGAGAAGCCTGGTGGGCTGCTGTCCGTAGGGTCGCACATAGTCAGACACAACTAAAGCGACTTAGTAGCAGCAGCAACAGTAGGTATAAAATGAGGTATGAGGAAATGAGCAGTAGCTCTGGAATCTCATATATAATTGCTGGTCTGGAGCAGACTTTGACACATTTCTAAAGTCTAAACCTCAGGAGAAAATTAAGGTTTGTAAAAGTATGTATGAGAAACATTGAGGTAAATGGATTTTGTATTCAACAATAGTCACTTGAAATGTTTTCAGACTATATCGGGGAAAAAAAATTCCTGCAAGTAGAACACCAATCACCTGTTTCAAACTTTTTTTAGTGGGAAAGACAATTATTTGTCTATTTTGGGCCTACATTTAGTCTTGTCTAAATACAAGGAAAGAGACATTAATTCTATTCATTTCAAAGTGTATTTAACTGTATAAGAACCTTATATTTGCTTTTTTCTTTGCAGTTAAAAAAATAATGATACCGAGAAAATATTGAGTACTTACTATCCAGGCATTGTTCTAAGCTCATGTGTTACACTGATTACTTAATCCTCCAGTAACTGAATGACATAGGTACTATTATTAACCCTATTTTATAGATAGGAAACTGAGGCACAGAAAATTAAAACAACTTGTACAAAGACAAGTTACGGAGACCAGTTTCAAACTCAAGGAAACCAATATTAGACTCAGTGCTTTTACCAATAAAACTAGAATGAAGTGAACAAATAAAAGGTACACTTAGTTTATATCAACCTTGGACTTGGATGGAAATATTAAAAATGATATCCATATAAATCAATAAACTTAAATAGAGACCCAAAAACATATTAGCAAAAGAATTAAAACCAGATGTTGACTTTGGACTTTGAATTTACTGTTAAACTAAAAGGGTCATTTAATCTTTAACACTAGTCCTAATTTTAGAAAATGCTTCTTTTCTGTGTTTTGGTAGATATTAATACTTTTAAGCCTTTTTTAGGGCTAATCTATTTTTTGCACAGTAGGATACTGTTAATATCCATCCATTACTTTGAATTAAGTTCTTTCAGTATTTACATATTCATTTTCATTTGAAAGGCATAATGATTGACCCACCCATACAGTATCAAATTAGCTAGGCATTTGAAATAGTGATTGGCATATTTTATATCTGATGCTTTTTACAATATATTCTGAAGAAATAGGCCCTATGAAACCTCTCTGATCTTAGTTCCAGATTTGAACACCCAAACTTAGGTTTTTAAAGCATGCATTTGGTTTTACAACACCCTCTTGAGATTAAATAATTATATGAAGTTAGAGATTCACAACATCTCCTTCCTTATTAGCAGTCTAAGCACAAACTTTACTGTCAGTTTTCTGCCTTTGGCTTCCTGTGCCCTTGATGTTCCCACGAGTTTTGTCGCCAAGATTGTAGACAGATAAAGCCAGAATTACTTTTTTTTAAGGCATGTGAACATCATTAGCAGCTAACAGGTGGTCATTTCATTGTCCAGTTTCTCTGTATAACATGGGAAAAATATGTACTCTCAGTGAGTGAATTCAGAAAGTTAAGTGCTTAAATATACTCTCCTTTTAAAAATATGATTCTAACCTGCCAACACTATTAAGTACTAATCAGATATTTTAAGATATCAGTTGAGTCTAACAGACAAGAAGCCAGAACATTCAATGTGAGGGCCAAATCACTGTGGGAAATTCAGGACACCAGCATGGGATGAGAGTGGGAGCGCTGCTCTCCAGGGACGGCTGTTATGGAAAGTGGAGAATCAATCAAAGAAAATGCTAACATATTTTTCCAAGGAAAGAGAACTGTCTTCCACTGATGGCCTCAAATATAAACCCAAAAAGTCTTGGAGAGCTTTCTCAACTTTTCTGAGCTTTACTCTCTAGATCTATAAAAATGGATCTAATACTGTCCTTGCAGCATCGACTGAGAATGTGAAATTAGATATGTAAATACTTAGTTCACAACAGGCACTCAATAAGTAGGAGCTCTTATTATTATCCTCTGTGTCCCCAAGCAGATGGCACCAAAATAGGGCATGAGCCAAGGGTGGTATCTGATGAAAGATTGGAGCAGGGCACATATACTTCACATCCTCTCTCTGAGTGTAAATAAAATAGGGGAAAGGAGTCAGACCTGTATATGGGAGTTATGACTGCAAAAATCTAAATATGAACAGCTGGTCTTTCCCCTGGCCACTCCCCAGGTGAAAATGGCAGCCAGGACATTCTTGGGAGCAACACACCAGGAACTCATACAAGGGAGCCAAGAGATACTCTTGATTCTTTTATCCCCAGAAGAGCAGGTCATTAAGAAGTCCCAGTTGATGGAAAGGATTCAGCATCTAGACATTTCACCATTGCTTTATCCATAGCTCTAGTTTATTCACTCATCGTGTATTTATTGTTTTTCATTAATAGATATACCTAAAGGCATGTAACTAAAATTCTTGGCTCCATTCATCTGTATTTCCAATTTTTTAAAATTATTTTTGCATTTAGGTTATGTGTAAGGAGTAATATGTTTCAGGTTCATCAATTGCTGAGCTATAAAATCCATATATGGGAATCGTGAATAAATTTTATGAAAAATTGATACTTAGCATTATAAATAAACACCCCCAAATGAACATAATTTAGAAGAATGAAATCAGACATAATAGAATCAAAAGGAAATGGGTTTCTTTTTAGCTGTGCTTTGATGAAAGTATCATAAAAACCAAAAGTGTTCTGGGTGAAATCCTAAAAGTATTTAGATATGAATTTCCTAATTCCACAGCTTCTTACCAATGTGTAATAAAAATGTATGTACAAGGCTTCAGGAATAAAGATAAGAATGGAATAACTGGATTCACATATTTATACAGTCTAGAAAATTTAAATGCTTGTGAAACTTTAGTGATATCTTTGTTTAAAATTTTGCCTGCAAATAATGATCACACCAAGTTAAAACAAGTGTGATAGAGAAGGCAGTTAATTTTTGTACTAATCTAAATGATGATAATACTGGCCATCCACAACTATGAGTAGACTATGTTCTCAAAATCCAGTTTTAAACTGATTGCTTAGACCTCAACGTATTTTCAAAAGGAAATCGTATACCAGCCACAGAAGCACGCTTGAATCTTAGGCAATCATTTCAAATGCTGCTTTTAGTAAACAATTCATTCTGAATTTGTTGCACCTCTGGCCCTAGAAGATCTGCCTTCCAAGTAGCTTTGCTTTCCATCTGATTTCCTTTTTCCTCCTCCCACACCCTTGCACCAGCTCCACCAATACAATTAGGATTCTCAGAATGACTTCGGCCAGGAGGTTCCTGGACCCTGAAAATCCCCAGTGATGGTAGGGAGGGAATACAAGAAATAGTGAGAAAATGAGAAGAAGGAGGACTGGAGAGGAAGTCTTTGCAGCATGGGCGGGGGAACTGAATCCTCAGCTGTTCTATGTAAGAAATATGTATAATGACAGATCAGTCTGGCATTGTCCCGAATTCTGACATTTGTGGAATCTGGGTGGTATCTATAAAAGCGATCATGGTGCTGTCGTTTTCTGTATGTCCGAAAGTTTCACAATTCAAAACTGGAGCATACACACATGGACAATTATTACTCATGTTCAAAATTCAATAAAAAAATACATATTTTCAAACTGCAGTTTTAAAATTTTAAAAGAAGGATCAAATTTTCTTTATATGAGTTACATTAAGACCTCTTTAAATATAAAACATTAAGTCACTGTTTTCCTCCTTTATCTCCAAAAGCCAGTATATGTTCTCTTATGACTGTTGTGACCTTTCTGATAACTATATAATTAAGAAAATTTATTAAAATGTTTATTATTATCCAAAATGGAAAAGTCATACTAGTTTCTTGGATAGACATGTAATTAGCAATTGTTTGAAACATATTGTGAGGGCTGTTATGGAGACTCATATAAATACATATTTTAAAGTTTCTTCTTATTAAGAATTTTGTATGAAACAGCCTAATCTTGCCAATGCATGAAAGTAATAAGATGAATAAGCCATCTGCCAAGAAAATGAAAACAATATTAAAATTGCACAAATAAATTATATCTATCTTTGAAAAAAGAGAAACTCTTACCTGGACACAACAAAAAATCATAATAGTTGTGTAGAATATTATGGGTTATTGTGTTTTAGTGAGTTTCAGATTCAAGTAAGATGGTCAATTATCTGATTCTTTTTTTCCCACTAAAATCAATATTGGTACCCTGGCACCAGTTTCATTCAATATCCAGCTGAGAAAAATAAACTATTGAACTAAAGTGTGAAAATAAAAATAATTTTGTTTTACTATAGTTATAAGACAGATAATTCTGAGAAACAGTGAGTGTCAATTCTCTTCTTGATTATTTTTTACAGGTTAAGGGAGTTCTTTATTTCAACATATTCCAATTTGGTGAAGAAAAAAATAAAAAGTTTTAAAAGGGCATTTACAGTGCCAAAGCTGGAACATTATGAGAAAAAAATAACCCAGTAAAGATTAGATGCACACTTGATAATCAGGCATCTGAATTACTTTGTCAAAACAGTATTATTCATGAAGGTTCCAGGGCTTCACCAAGGCACTGTGTGACCACAGCAATTGTTCTGACATGTGTTCCCAAGATAGTTAGCAGCAATTCAACTTTCCTGGGGCCCATAGATTACAGACTCTTCAAAACATTCAGTTCTCCATGAATCATCGGATAAGCAGACTTAGTTATAAGCTGAGCAAAGAATGTTCTGATTAATCTCTTCCTTCCCATCCAAGGGGTTGATCTCGCTCTTTGACCTGTGGGTGTCCATTGTCATGTATCTTGTAGCATCAGCTACTCTGAAAGTCTATCTAACCCTATCAGCACTCAAGCACTAGATCACCCCGTCTCCTCTTGACCCTGGCAGTAACTCCCTGGCCATTTTTCCCCTTAGATGAACTGCATTTAATCAATTTCTGATTTCATTAGGTCAAATGGCATCTTTCTTTCAATAATAGGCCAAATCCAGAGGGCTTCTTTGCTCTAACTCTACAGCAATATTTCCTTAGCATTAATACACTACTGTGATTGTAAACAACAGAAAAAATATCCTTTGATTTCCTCTAAAAATTTCTCCTATCTTTATTCCATGAACCTAGAATGGGCTTATATTAATATTTTATTGTTAAGTTAGATGTATAATATGTGTTCACCAGTGTCACATCAAGTTTACAGTATATTAGCTAGACATGATATTTAAAGCATTCTTATAGTGAATCCCTGTGCAGAAAGAAAGCATTCTTTTGAATGTAAGTGATCAACTCTTTTTGTATATAGAATTTATTTGGTATACTCATTGTAGTTTCTGGTGTATAGGAATAATGCTACTTTTTTTTTAAATCCTAAATAAAAATTAATTTGCATTTTAATCTCTTTATTTGGGTGTCTCAAATAAGCCCAATATTAGGCTTAGGGTAAACATTTAACTGTAAACATGCATAATCAATGCTATTTTTTTGGAAAATAAGTTTATTTCTCATTACTCATTACTATGTAAGTCCACATCCATGTAAGGAAAATCAGGTATTGCTTTCATCTCAAAGTATGAGTTGTATCCAAAACTACTAGCTTTTTTCATCCAAATTCAGTAAAACGTGAATATATTTCCATCCAAATTCAATAAA
The DNA here is from genome assembly GCF_027580195.1 of Bos mutus. Lineage (NCBI taxonomy): Eukaryota > Metazoa > Chordata > Mammalia > Artiodactyla > Bovidae > Bos > Bos mutus. The sequence continues at coordinate 82,537,301 of NC_091618.1, forward strand.
ATGTGAATATAACGTTTGCTTCCTTCAAGAAATGCCTTGTGGATGACTTGAGAATGGTAAATCAGTCTGCCAATTCATCTTTCTTTGATTATTTAAGTAGCACCTGAAGCCAAATACTCCTGCTACCCAATTTAAGTACTGTAAATAATAGACTATTTTGTATCCAAAATTAATAACCTGAGAAAATAGAGGTAAAATAGGAGAGGCAATGGTCAAATGCAAAATATGACTGGGAGAGTACCATCAGAGATGGTGTCCTCTGAACTAGAGTCAAAAGTTAAGAACAATTTCTAATCAAATTACTGCATTGGAATGACTCAAGTAAAAGTTCCTCAACAGAAAGGTCTTTATGACTTGGGTCCCCTTCTCTGGCTGTTTCCCAGCCCTCTCTGACCCGTGAATTATGTTCAGGAAAATGATGCTGATATAATCCTTGATACATACCATTCTGTGCTGATGTTTCCATTTAACTCAAGGTCTTCTTTTTGCTAGATTAACATCCTGTTTGACTCACCTCAAGCTACACTTCCTCCAAAAGCGTTCCCAAATTTCTGTGGTGAGTCAGGAGATCCTCAATATTCAGTACATATCTCTTCCATTGCAATAGACAAAGTGTATTACAACAAGCTAGGTATCAATGTCTGTTTGTCTATCCACTAGACTACTAGACTCTGAAGAAGACTGTCTCATTTACCTTTATCTGCAACTAGCAAAGTGGCTTAATGATATTTGAAAGTATTCAGAAATGTGCAATGATAAATTAGTGAATGAATAGATGAGGGTATTCAAATGATCATTACTAATATACTTCTCATTCTGTGCTAAAAATTAAGATAAAATTGCTAAAATATTTTTAGGAAAGTAATAGATTATTGCTTCATCCTGGCTACTTGTGCTGGTTGGTGTTTTAAAGTCAGTATTTGTGTGCCTCTCTGAATTTTCTCTTAGGACTGTGAATCTCAAAGAAATGACATTTTTTAATAGGTCTCATGCACTGTACCTAGCAATATCAGGTACACATATCTGTTTTATCACACAATGAAGATAAAAATGACTAAGATTTGGAGGAGAGAGAAGAGAAAATCCTAGTTCCTTTGCTTAAAGTTACTGTCCTCTCAGCATATTTCTATCATGCCTTCTAGCCTCCAGTTTTAATTGAGAGAATCATTCTGGTTCATAGTAATTCTTGATGCTGTCCTGTGGGCTCTGACTTAGAATTTTCAAGGCTCTATTGGAGGCAAGGAAAAAGGAAAAACTCTATAATGTATAAAAAGATAGTAATAGTAGTTTTGATAATTTTTAGAAGACTGAGAATAGTTTCCTCTATGGTCAGTATATTTGAAAAAATCTAGGAAATTTATGAAAATCCACACAAAAGTTAGAAAAGGGTACATGTCTTCTTCAAAAGGTTGTTGGGATTGTGTTAAAAATTTGTGTCTAAGAATCTGAAATTGTATGTACAATTTTTACCTCCAAGATAAACTAGCCATAAGATTTGGACAAGTTTCTTAAGTTTCTGGAAACTGACTTTATAGGTAAATCAGTGGATACTTTTAATATAAATCTAACCTATATATACACAATATGTACATGATCTAAGGAGATAATTTTAATATATATATTAGGTCCAAGGATAATATATATACTATATCTAAAATATATTCAAAAACTATATATATTTTTATTACAGTATAGATATCAGACATAATGATTTCTAAATGGGCATATTCTAAGTAAAATAATCATGACCTTTGTCTGCTATAAATTCATCAAATCTTCTCTTTAGAAATATAAAGGGAATGCACTTTGCCAATGATTTGTAAGGTTGGCAAAATCAGACTAAATAAATGCATAATTTATCAAAGGCTTATTTTTTAATATCTTTATTCCATTGATTCCCATAACATTATATACACTTTAATCTTCCATTCCCTTAAGAGATTCTGAGAGTTATGAGGAATAAAACATTGGTTTTCCCATTCCTGAGTGTGAACCTGATGTTGTAGCAATCTCTAGAGATTAAATGTCACCCAGTGTCACTTGCCTATTCTTTTTTGCATAAAAGAACAAAATGATGCAATGGTAAAATTTTGACAAAAAGTTATATAATTTCACCTAAAAAGCAAGGAAAGATTTTGTTTGATTTTAATGTTTTATACATACATATATGTGTATATATGTATATATACCTATAAATTCTACTATATATTATATACGTGCACATATATACATATACTTGACTTCCCTGGTGGCTCAGATGGTAAAAGCGTCTGCCTACAATGCAGGAGACCCGGGTTTGATCCTTGGGTCAGGAAGACCCCCTGGAGAAGGAAATGGCAACCCACTCCAGTACTTTTGCCTGGAAAATCCCATGGACGGAGAAGCCTGGTAGGCTACAATCGATGGTGTCGCAAAGAGTCGGACAGGACTGAGCGACTGCATTTTCACTTTCACATATACTCACATGAACTAAGCTAAATATCATAACTCACCTGGTGATAGATAGCTTTTTTTGACTAAAGGAAAAATATCAAAACCACATGATTACAGAGCCACTTATAAGGAGTAAACCAAAAGATGATAAAAGTCGGTCTCACCAAGGCACACTCTATTGACAGACTGGTAGGTATCCTAGGATGCTCCTATATCTGCTTGGATGAAGGGAGTTCATATGTGGCAGGGGCAGTCCTAGCTGACCAAGGCTTCTGTCATTTGCTGAAGCCAGGATCTCCCTGTTCCATTAGACTGCAAATGCCTGCGGTATAAATCATGACCTTCTGATGATTACTTCTCTTCATCTGCATTACCTAAGAACAGAGTCCAAAATATAGTAGAGTCCAATATTAAAGGTCTGAATGGGTGTGGGGCACCCAAGATGGATGTGTCATAGTGGAGAGGTCTGACAGAATGTGGTCCACTGGAGAAGGAAATGGCAAGCCACTTCAGTAGTCTTGCCTTGAGAACCCCATGAACAGTATGAAAAGGCAAAAAGATAGGACACTGAAAGATGAACTCCCCAGGTCAGTAGGTGCCCAATATGCTACTGGAGATCAGTGGAGAAATAACTCCAGAAAGAATGAAGGGATGGAGCCAAAGGAAAAACAACACCCAGTTGTGGATGGGGCTGGTGATAGAAGTAAGGTTCAATGCTGTAAAGAGCAATATTTCATAAGAACCTGGAATGTTAGGTCTATGAATCAAGGCAAATTGGAAGTGGTCAAACAGGAGATGGCAAGAGTGAATATCGACATTCTAGGAATCAGCGAACTAAGATGGACTGGAATGGGTGAATTTAACTCAGATGACCATTATATCTACTACTGTGGGCAGGAATCATTTAGAAGAAATGGAGTAGCCATCATAGGCAACAAAAGAGTCTGAAATGCATTACTTGGATGCAATCTCAAAAACGACAGAATGATCTCTGTTCGTTTCCAAGGCAAACCATTCAATATCATGGTAATCCAAGTCTATGCCCTGACCAGTAACGCTGAAGAAGCTGAAGTTGAACGGTTCTATGAAGACCTACAAGACATTCTAGAACACCCCCAAAAGATGTCCTTTTCATTATAAGGGGGGACTGGAATGCAAAAGTAGGAAGTCAAGAAACACCTGGAGTAACAGGCAAATTTGGCCTTGGAGTACAGAATGAAGCAGGGCAAAGGCTAATGGAGTTTTGCCAAGAGAATGCACTGGTCAGAGCAAACACCCTCTTCCAACAACACAAGAGAAGACTCTACACATGGACATCACCAGATGGTCAACACTGAAATCAGATTGATTATATTCTTTGCAGCCAAAGATGGAGAAGCTCTATACAGTCAGCAAAAACAAGACAGGAGCTGACTATGGCTCAGATCATGAACTTCTTATTGCCAAATTCAGACTTAAATTGGAGAAACTGGGGAAAACCACAAGGCCATTCAGGTATGACCTAAATCAAATCCCTTATGACTATACAGTGGAAGTGAGAAATAGATTTAAGGGACTAGATCTGATAGAATGCCTGATGAACTATGGATGGAGATTCATGACATTGTATAGCAGACAGGGATAAAGACCATCCCCAAGAAAAGAAATACAAAAAAGCAAAATGGCTGTCTAAGGAGACCTTACAAATCGCTATGAAAAGAAGAGATGTGAGAAGAAAAGGAGAAAAGGAAAGATATACCCATTTGAATGCAGAGTTCCAAAGAATAGCAAGGAGAGATAAGAAAGCCTTCCTCAGCGATCAAGGCAAAGAAATAGAGGGAAACAACAGAATGGGAAAGAATAGAGATCTCTTCAAGAAAATTAGAGATACCAAGGGAATATTTCATCCAAAGATGGGCTCAATAAAGGACAGAAATGGTAGGGACCTAACAGAAGCAGAAGATATTAAGAATAGGCCGCAAGAATACACAGAAGAACTGTACAAAAAAGATCCTCACTACCCAGAAAATCATGATGGTGTGATCACTCACACTCACCTAGAGCCAGACATCCTGTAATGTGAAGTCAAGTGGGCCTTAGAAAGCATCACTATGAACAAACCTAGTGGAGTTGATGGAATTCCAGTTGAGCTATTTCAAATCATAAAAGATGATGCTGTGAATGTGCTGCACTCAATAGGTCAGCAAATTTGGAACACTCAGCAGTGGCCACAGGACTGGAAAAGATCAGTTTTCATTCCAATCCCAAAGAAATCCAATGCCAAACAATGCTCAAACTACCACACAATTTCACTCACCTCACACGCTAGTAAAGTAATGCTCAAAATTCACCAAGCCAGGCTTCAGCAATACGTGAACCGTGAACTTCCAGATGTTCAAGCTGGTTTTATAAAAGGCAGAGGAACCAGAGATCAAATTGCCAACATCTGCTGGATCATGGAAAAAGCAAGAGAGTTCCAGAAAAACATCTATGTCTGCTTTATTGACTATGCCAAAGCCTTTGACTATGTGGATCACAATAAACTGTGGAAAATTCTGAAAGACATGGGAATACCAGACCATCTATCCTGCCTCTTGAGAAACCTATATGCAGGTCAGGAAGCAACAGTTAAAACTGGACATGGAACAACAGACTGATTCCAAATAGGAAAAGGAGTATGTCAAGGCTGTATATTGTCACCCTGCTTATTTAATTTATATGCAGTGTACATCATGAGAAATGCTGGGCTGGAGGAAGCACAAGCTGGAATCAAGACTGCCAGGAGAAATATCAATAATCTCAGATATGCAAATGACACCACCCTTATGGCAGAAAGTGAAGAAGAACTAAAGAGCCTCTTGATGAAAGTGAAAGAGGAGAGTGAAAAAGTTGGCTTAAAGCTCAACATTCAGAAAACGAAGACCATGGCATCTGGTTCCGTCACTTCATGGCAAATAGATGGGGAAACAATGGAAAACAGTGGCTGACTTATTTTTCTGGGCTCCAAAATCACTGCAGATACTGATTGTAGCCATGAAATTAAAAGATGCTTACTCCTTGGACGGAAAGTTATGACCAACCTAGATAGCATATTAAAAAGCAGAGACATTACTTTGTTAACAAAGTCCATCTAGTCAAGGCTATGGTTTTTCCAGTAGTCATGTATGGAGGTGAGAACTGGACTGTGAAGAAAGCTGAGCACCGAAGAATTGATGCTTTTGAACTGTGGTGTTGGAGAAGACTCTTGAGAGTCCCTTGGACTGCAAGGAGATCCAACCAGTCCATCCTAAAGGAAATCAGTCCTTAATGTTCATTGGAAGGACTGATGCTGAAGCTGAAGCTCAAGCTCCAATACTTTGATCACCTGATGCAAAGAGCTGATTTATATGAAAAGACCCTGCTGCTGAGAAAGATTGAGGGCAGGAGGAGAAGGGGATGACAGAGGATGAGATGGTTGGATGGCATCACCAACTCAATGAACATGGGTTTAGGTAGACTCTGGCAGTTGCTGATGGACAGGGAGGCCTGGTGTGCTGCAGTTCATGGGGTCTCAAAGAGTCGGACACGACTGAATGACTGAACTGAACTGAGGATTAGTTTACATGTGGTTATTATCATGTTTGCCATGCCATTACACTGATTTTGGTTGTCTGTGCGTGTTAAATCGCTTCAGTCGTGTCTGATTCTTTATGACCCCATCGACTGTAGCCTGCCAGGCTTTCTGTCCATGAGATTCTCCAGGCAAGAATACTGGAGAGGGTTGCCATGGCCTCCTCCAGGGGAATCTTCCTGACCCAGGGATCAAACCTGCGTCTTTTATATCACCTGCATTGGCAGGCAGGTTTTTTGCCACTAGCACTGTTGTTGAATATTTATTTCATCTTATCAACCTCTTTGAACTCCTGATTGCAGATTAAGACAGAACCAACTTAAACTCTCCTCATAACTTTTGCCTGGGTCACACCCATGATGTGAAGTCTGAATTATCCATGTCAGAAAGTCAATAACACTAGCTAAACAATAACAATAATGAAAATTAAGCCAAGAATAAACTAAGACAAAGAGAAGACAAAGAGTGAAGAAACCAAAGCTCCAAACAAGGAAAAGATTCATTAATTTTCTGGATGTGCTCACATGCAAAGTCCATCTGAAATGCTACTTACCTCTCATTTTCCATTTGACTCTTTTGGGGACATATGTTATAAATAGCTTTCTTTTGTTATTTCTCTTTGCCAAAGGCAAAATTGTAGTATTTTATGGCTTAAATGTCCTTTATTTTGATGTTCTTAGGTACCTGAATGTATTTCCCATTGTCCTTTCAGGTTAACTGTCATAATTGTGAATGATCCCCATGACTTACTCATAGAGTAAGTTTATATGTTGTGCCTGCCAAAACAACCAAGGCCTACCAGCTTGCAGCTTAGTGAAGCACTTTAGGAAAAAATGCAAAAAATAAAAGTAGGCTCACAATTTAGTTATCAAAAAATAAAGGACATATTCCATATAAAGTCTGATTAATCCTTCTAGTAATGTGAAATTGCACTTGCCAGTGAGAGGTAATAATAGTTATCTTGGAAATAAAGCATGGTTTTCTCAGATCCACCTTTGTTTATTCCAGGAAATGCAAACTAAACTGAGCAAATGATAATCTTTTCTAAGACTCTGCTTCACAAATTTGCCCCTAAATGCCCAGTCTTTTAAAGTTGGGTGAATGGTAATGAAACATATTGAAAGAGTAGCCTCAAAACTTTAGTAATGCCTGGATGCATTTCACTTACTTAGTTTTATTACTCTAGGACAGGTTACATCAGAATAATTAATCTTATTTTTTTTTCCCTCATCAGTACCTAGGTTTGTTATTGAGGTTCTATGCCTTATTTTTAAATTGGGCATAACTGATTTCACAGAAGGGGTTGACTGAGAACCCATGCAATTTTTGCTTAACTTATTTTTATTGAACAAAATCCAGAATTTTAGTCAAGAAGCATTAGATATTAATCACATGCAAGTAAAATTTCCTTTACCTTCCAGTATAGCAATAGTGGGTCATTACAGAATGATAAGAAGTGAGCTCTCTTAATACTCTTTACAATTGCATAAAAGCAATCATTTTTCATAAGTCTTAGAAGAAGCTTTTAACTATTACTTGAGAAGCATATTGGAATATTAGAATATATTATGTTGTATTATTATAGATGTGACTTGTGAATTGAAAAAAAAAAAGTTCTCTGATTCGAGACTCTTAGAAGTTATCCTTTTCAGCTTGAATAGTTTTCTTTAACACAGTTTGTGATTCTATAATATTTTTGTGTGGCAAGTAGAGGCCATTTTGCTGAAATATAAATTCCAGTATTATTTCTTAATTATTGCACTCTTAACTTTAGAGAAAATTAGAGGACAAATGCAATATTTTCTACTGCAGTTAAGTAACAACAGTTGGTGATACTTAATTTAAGGTGAGTCAGTTTAGAGAAAAAATTAGAACAAATCCCTCCTCTAAATTATTATCGCCTTTCTCCTTCCTTTCCTTGTAACCACTTCTCATCTTTGACTTTGAAACCCAACAGTTTAAACTTGGTTCTTATTTCAGTGGGCTAATCCCCTTTCATAAATCATGCTCAAGAGCTGAAATAATTTGCACATCATTTAAAGAGTATTTGCTTTGAAATATTCACCTCAAGCCCTTTTGTATATCCTTTCTCTCTAAAGATTTGTAGTATTTGTTTTGTTCTCTGAGGTATAAAAGACCTGGATAAACTTTATTCCTGTTGTTTCAAGATTAGTTAACGAAAATGCATATTAATTCAGCAGGGACTGGAACAAACCTCAGTAAAGATGATCATACATATGCCTCTCGGGAATAGCAGAAGTACAAAATGTCAGTCTTCAAATCTCCTCGGACTTCCTCAAAGAAGCATTGAGGGATTTAAATTTCCAGAGTATGTCTACAAATGTATTTTCTTTGTTGTGGAGAACAAGATCCATACTGATTATTTTTCCCAAGAAAATTGATTCTACTTTTTATTTAAACAAAAATTAAGCTATCTACAAAGTGGCTCTTCAAGAATACAGGGAGAAATTGCCACAAAAAAGGTAAATTTAACATCAACAAATTATATTCCTGACATGCCACTAAATTTTTAACTTCTTTTGTTTCAGAAGTCAAATCCCCAAATAAATTTTAACAGAGCATCCATATCCTTTTTCCCTAAAAAAACTGGAATTAAAAGGACCTCATAAGATCAGAATTAAGCTTACGGGGGCAGGGAGGCCTGGCGTGCTGCACTTAATGGGGTCGCAAGAGTTGGACAGGACTGAGTGACTGAACTGAACTGAACGGGGGCTTCCCAGGTGGTGCTAGTGGTAAAGATCCTGCCTGCTTATACAGGAGGCATAAGAGGTGCAGATTCGATCCTGGGTCAGGAAGATCGCCTGGAGGAGGGCATGGCAACCCACTCCAGTGTTCATGCCTGGAGAAACCCATGGACAGAGGAGCTGTGGTCCATAGGGTTGCAAAGAGTCAGACACAACTCATGGAGGTAAAGTTCAAGGATACATTTAAATTTATAAACTCAAATTTTCAATTTGCTAGTAAACCCAGAAAAAAGTGTCAATTTCTCCAAATAATATATCTGTTCTGTATGGGAAAATGTGCCCTATTCTTTTCCTAAACTGAAAATGCCATAAACTTTGGCACATAAGTGCTTATCCGGAAATGACTGAGTGGATTCAAGAATAATAAATCACTATATGGATCCAGCCACCCACATTCTTGTTCCATTTCTCTCCTTTACAAGTGTAGTAACAGACATTTCCATAGTCCTCGGGGTGCCAAACTTTGCACCATTAGGAAAATCTGAAAGTAGCTTGATTTATCTTCCTCACTCAGTTAGCTAAGACCCAACTAAGTAAAAATCAGCAGGAATGAACCGGACTCGCTAAACTTTTCTAATAGGGAGATGCAACAATTAGAACTTTCCTCCTTTGCCACTTCAGTTTGCTTTGGATGTGAAGCCTCTTGTGAAAAATATTCAGATGAGATCTCACATTATAGGTGCATGGCTGGATGATGCTGACTCTGAGTTTTCATTATACACAGAGGATTGTCTGCTGTTTGCAATTAATCCAGACACAATCCTCTTGGTACTTAGGGAGGAATGTGGAAGAAATAGCCATTTTATAAGTTGTAAACTCCTAAATTACCCTAAATTAGAGACACTATTAATCGGACACTTAGATATAGATAGGATCTGCTCATTGTGTAGGCTCATCTTCCCCTGATGGAGAAATCAATTAAATATTTAGGATGTGGAATACCTTCCAGGTTGGATAATGCATTTCATTTAAATTATGGCCCTCCAATTGAAACATTAAAGGGGATCTTAACGGATGGAAGCACATTACTGTCTCTTGGATTGGGCGCATTAACACTTTAAAAATGAATGTGCTTCCCAGGATTTCCTATTTGTTCCACCAGCTGCCTGTCGATGTGCCAGATAAACAGTTTAAGGGTAAGTATGTGAAAGATGCATGTGTAACATTCTGTGTTCTGAGGTGCACCCGTGGAGGAGAAGTCCCCCAACTGTGACCCTCCCCTTTAGATGTTTTTTCTCAATGTCCTAGCAATCTAAAATGGGAGGGCTCATTTGATCATGGGTGAGTAAAAAGGAAAACCAAAAAAGAGATTCAGTTAGTCCTCTCATAAAGGTTCTGTGTTTTTCTAGTCTTGGTCTCCCAAATAGCTAGTGGCTATTACCAGAAAATATTGGGACAGTATGGTAGAATTTGAAATAAACATAAGCTTTTCAGTTATATAAATTGTTGATAGGAAAATCATCATTAAATGATCACTCAAGGACCATTCCTATGCCAAATTTATGAATAGTATTGTAAGAATGAAGTTTCCATATCCCCTAAGCTATAGAATTATGATATAGAAATAGCTAGTGTTTGGGAGTGCTTACTAAGCTGTAAGCCCCATTTGAAGCAGTGTACATGTTCTCTCTCATTTAATTCTGTGAATGAACCTACGAGGTACAATGGCATTATCATCACACCCATTTTACCAGGTGGTAAGTGAGGCACTGAATGGTTTGTCAATGTGCCCAAGGTGACACAGCTGAAAAGAGGCAGAGTTAGAATTCAAAACCAAGCATTCTGACTCTGCAGCCTGGAGCCATAACCATTGTTCTGTGAGGATTCGGAGTTTGGGAATGAGGCTGAAGTTTTCGTTACTTACATATTAATAGATCTATAAACTTGAGCCAGTCATTTAACCTCACTTATATTCTGTTTTATCATCTTGAAAATGGCCATCTACCTCACAGAGTTGTTTAGAAGCATAAATTAGATTATGCAAGTAGTGTTTCTAGCACTGCTTTGCATAACATAAGAACTCACTAAATGTTAATACTGACATTGGTACATGTATTTAATTTTGATCTTTAGTATTTTGAAGAGTCTTCCTAATTTGTTTAAGGAAAGGTTACCTTAGAAATAGATGACTGAGTTCTCTTAGATTAACATATTTTCAAAAATTCTTTTGGATTTATAGGGAAAAAATAGCATATGGAATGACTTACAGAAGACTGAACTCTATGTCGTCAGTCTGAACTTAGTCATATGTCGTCCTTTTGTTTCCATTTATAAAAGTCTTGATTCAAAATTAACATAGATATATTATATTAGCTTACTTAGTGAAAACAAATTTATCCAATCATAAAAGAGATGATGAAGATAGGGGGTCAATTTATTTGTTTCTAGAGACAGACTCCTCTTGCCAAATCTGATATGCTTCAGTGCATTTGTCTTACTTCAGAAGACAGCAGAAAACTCAGCTAACTGGTATAATTATATAACTTGGATAGTCATATTGAGGGGCTTCAGCTTTGGCAATATAATGAGGAATTACAAAGTTCAGTGAAGTTGCAGGAATTTAACTGAAATTACTTATCAGCATTTTGACTGGGAATAAACAGAAAAGGAACAAATTGATCCTTTCAAAGTTGGGTGGAAAGAATGTTCCAGAAGCCTTACTTTGTAATGACTGTCATTGAGAGGCCCTGAGGCCTCTTATTTGCTAGTAATTGATACCTAGACTTCAGGCTCAAATGCTAAAGAAACTGCTATTTTAAGGGCTTGTCAAGAAAGTCAGGAATTAAGAGTCCTTTTTCCTACCCAGCCTTTCACGAGTCTTTCACTATTGGGCCAAGATCATTGTAAGTCAAGGGTGAATCACACACAGATAATTTTCCTATTAGGAAGACTATTGGGATAAAATCAGAATCTGATATTTAAGACCAGAGACATACTTTATTTGGCTCAGAAAACAGCTTAACCCGCCACCAGGCTACATTTATTTGCTTGTTTATATGGAGGTTTTAACAGTAGAGTAAAGCTCTTCATTGTCTCTTAAATTCTGCTTTTTCCCACTGAATAGCTAGAAACGAAATGACTTTAGATGGCATGATAATAAATAAATGATACATCAGCCAATCAACTCCAAAAACCAGTGAAGAAACAAGAATTGTTGTATTTGTTACATTTTCCCTTCAATGTATTCATTACATTCTAAATATAGAGGAATTAAAAATGTCCCTGTACTATAATATGTTCATAATATAAATGGACTGACTCAGATCAGAATGATCTAAATCTGGGAACTGAGAAGAGACAAGTAAGCTCTAAAAACTGATATCTGAGGTCTAAGCAAAGATGATATAAATTCTAAAAAGTTAGAGTAGTGGGAGCAAGTGCTCAGTTTATGCATTGACATCACAGGCACTTATTGAAGAATTATTTGTGGTGTTTGAAGCACTGAAGTTAAAGAGGTTCCAGATGCTCTCAATTCTACATTGACTAACAGTGTTTATAGTCACATTTTAAGTAAGCATTTCCTATTCTCTATCAAAATTCATGATGAATTTACACATGAAAAATTGTTAAAATACACTATTTTGATTTTGTCAACAAAATGAATACAATAATGACTGGTTAAATATGCTTTTATATGGCTTCCTGGGTGGCTCAGTGATAAAGAATCTGCCTGCCAGTGAAGGAAACACTGGAAACATGAATTCTATTCCTGGGTCACGAAGATCCCCTGCAGTAGGAAATGGCAACCCACTCCAATATTCTTGCCTGAAAAACTCCATGGACAGAGGGGCTTGGCAGACTGCATACCATGACATGACAAAGAGTCAGATGTGACTGGGCACAGCACAGCCAATATGATTTTGGCAACGTATTTCGCTTAAGTTTACACCTTGAAGGGTAAGTGAAGTCTCACATTGAACTTACGAGAAATTTTACATTCACATTAAGAACAAACTCCTGTCCATGGAGGGTTAAGTAGTGCCATGGGCCATGGTCTACCAAGAGTTCATAAGGGAAGAATTTGATGAGTCAAAATGCTGCAAGCTTGAGTCCTAGTGTCATTGTTTATCCTCAGTCTTCTAGAGGCTGGAATTGTTTCCTATCTGGCCCTGGGAATGGGAATTTGTCACTTTACAGTGATAGAAACAGTGTTAAATGACCTAGAGCCCAGCTGTTAGGAAGCAAGTGCTGCTTTAAGTGCAAATTAGGCTAGCAGCTCACCTGATTGTCCAGTTGCAGTGCGGTGATGGAAGTGTTGATACTAGAGACAGATGACTTAGACGTAGGTAGGTCCTAGACCTACCTGCCTGCCAGGACCATCTTTGTGACTTGAGTAACATTTCCTCATAGATTCACAGTGAAGAGTATATCACTTAGTCTCTGAAAGTGCTTAGAACATTGCCTGGAATACAGCATGTGCTGTTAAAATATTAATTATCCTTACTAGGGACTCATATTAGACCAAATAAACCTAATAGTCCATAAAACTTGAATAACTTTAAAAAACAAATGGTAAAAATATATATCACAGAGTAGCAGATTAATTGGAGGTGGTAGAAAATTTTTTAAAAATCATAAATAAAATAACAATTTTGAATTTTCCATTGTCTTATATATTAAAATTAAATGCATTAGATAATGATATGAAATAAACAAAGATGTAAAGTGATATGACTAGCATTATTTCCAAAGTTAAAGCATTTTCCTCTTAGAGGGAAAATAATTATCAGCCTTTGTATATTAATATCAATATAAATAAAAATATAAACAGCATGCATTGTTCTAATTACAAAGCATGTATTTTCTCATTTTCATCTTTAAAACATCCTATATAATAAGTTTTATATTCACTTATAGAAGAGGAAACACAAACATTTTAATTTCAGAATATAGATTATAAATTAAGCATACATTGCATATTTTAGACTTTGTACAATTTTGTTTTTATTTCCTCTCACCTTTCTTTAAGTTTTACTTGCAAATACATATAAATAATTATATTATTAAATGATTTTTTGTAATGTGTTTTGAAGGATAAAAAGATCTGTATACAGACATAAATGCATGTGTGCCTATATAGTAAATAAAAATAAAATTTAAGGGCCATATTGACAGATGGGAAAGTACAAATGTCAAAGAAAGTTGATTTAGAAATTAATATATAATAACAATTAAACTCTAGTATTTATTGATTTAACAGATGGTGAGTTAAGAACTAAAAGCAAAATATTAAAATGCAATTTCATTTTTTAAATTAGTGAGATTATTCTATGAACTTGTTCAGAAGCTTGTTATTTTCTAATTATATTTAAATTAATTCTAACCTTTAAGTTTTCAGAGTTATGTCTTTTATTTAACAGTTCCTGTTTAGAAATTTGCCTGTGTACAAATATTTAGTTTGAAAATATGATATTTAATCCAAGATAAATACCCATAAGATTATAGTGGAGGTAAAAAACTTTTCATGTATTCATATTGTTGATTACTAAATATATATTAAACTTTGTGCCCTAAGTACAGACATAATATCTTATTTTAAAACATCCTACATAGTATTTATTATTATCAATCATGTATTAAAGCCACAAAGAATTTGTTTAAATCCTAAATTCAGAAATTGTGAAGAAACATGACATGAATAAGACCTTGAATAAGACCATGAATAAGACCATAAGAAAATATAAGAAATAAATTTCTTATAATAAGAATAAGAAATAAATTTTTTCTTATAAAAATATAAGAAAAATTGAAACTGATAACAAGATACTAACCAAAATGCCCCAAGTCACTTATTGGTTAAAAGAACATTTCCTTCCATTGCTTTTTCCTAAGGAAGAGCCCATTAAATATCAAATGTATTTGATGCATTTGATGTATGCAACCAAAGAATTATTCTGAGGCAAATGCATAGCATTAAATGTTTTTAGTATTAAGAGCAAAGTTAAACAATTCTGAACTTAATTCAGAAACATTTTTTCATAACTAAATATAACCAAAGAACTCCAAAGGTAAAAATGATAAAGCTAAGAAAACCAGTAAATTATAAAACAAAAATTAATAGTAAACTAAATGTTAGTTCCTTGAGAAAATAAATATTATTAAGAATAAAATGAAAATAACTGAAAACCGTAAAAGTACATAAAGCACAATTACAGTTTAAAATCTGAAGCAGATCCAGAAGTTAAATTTCAATACAGTAGTATATAAAGTTGTGTTCTGATACAGAGAAAACCAGTGAAATATTGTATTTTAGAAAAATTAACCAAAAGAAATGAGGAAAAAGTGGAATATTCTAAAACACCTCTTCAAAATTTTCCTTCAAACTCTTTCAGGTCTAAAAATGTACTGGTGTCAATTTTATAAAGAACCCATAATTTTTCATGACATTCCAAAGCATACAAATGATTAATGAGAAAAATCTTAAGTTACCCATTTAGCCAAGGAACTGAAAAATAAAGTGATAAAGAGAATATACTACACCTGCAGCCCCAGCTGTCATGAACAGCAGGGGCTGTCTGCCCAGAAATGAAAGCTAATTATGACCAGAGTTTCAATCTTGATTTTCCAAGAAGTTCCTTAGAAGAATCAGCTCTGGAGACCTGCAACCAGGCTATTCTAGCACTACCAGCAGTGTGTTCAGAAAATAGTATAAAGGATTTCCCTTTTGAAGGGCTAGTGATCAGAGGCCATGGGAAAAAAAGAGTCTGAAAGTTCCTAGTGCTCTTAACTGCTGAAAATGGACTCCTCAAATTTAGAAGTTAAAAATTAAGAACTTTGTCAGTTAAAATCATCAGGATAGACATCTGTTTGAAGAATAGTTTAAGAGAAAAAAAAATTTCCCTTCTTCCTAATGATGTTCTCTCCTTTGGGAATGAACCATCACTCATTGCTTTGAAGTCAAGGCTCAATTGCTTTGGCATCTCTCAGCAACTAAATATACCAACACGGAATAATTGTTTTGGAGTGATGGTTGTGATGTTTGATCTGTGATCAGCTTGAGATGTAAATAATGATAAACTCATCAGGATAGTCAAGGCCACCTGACCTCTTCAGTCTAGCTGTTAGGTACTCCATACTTTTGTTTTTGCTTTTATGGAAGTAATTAGCTAGACCTTTTTTTAGCCTTAGAGAAAAGTGCTCTGAAAATCATCCTTGCAAAATAGTTTCAACGTTTGGAGGCATCGTTTTATATTTTTACATATCAGTTTTTAAGATTGCTAGTAGCTTGGGTTAGTCAGGAGGCAGACAGCTTTTAACAGTTTGCTGCCTACCTTAAAAAGGGTGTCAGATTGAGACTTGAAGGTATTCTCTCTCTGTGTATAATAATATATACTACTAGTTTTATTAATTTTATATAATGAGGCATGCTACTAGTTTTATTAATTTCACTTTATCCTCTACATATGTGAAGGTACGAATGACACATCTGGAAAAATACATATCCAGGGACCAAAAACACAATTTCTTATCAAAGAACTGAACTACAAAGATTTAGAAGACAAGGTACTTAAACAGTGATAAATTAGAATCTTTATTTTATATTAACCAGACCTCAGACATAAAGCACAAATTATGGGTTATTCCTTGGTACAATGATTGCATTGGGGTTATGGTTTCTTTGTGCGCCTGTGCTCAGTCGTGTCCAATGTCCAATTCTGCGTGACCCCATGGACTGTAACCTGCCAGGCTCCTCTGCCCATGGAATTTTCCAGGCAAGAAACCTGGAATGGGTTTCCATGTCCTTTTCCAGGGTCGTCCCAACTCAGGGATCAAACACATCTCCTGCATTGTAGGCAGATTCTTTACCACTGAACCTCCAGGAAAGCCCCATTATTTTCTTTACTATCTTTTTTTTCCCTCTCTCTCTCTGTTGGATTTAATTCAAGAAATGATACAGTTTTCTACAAAGATTTTACCTAAACCTTGATCCTTTTTAACTAACATATATGTGTGATTCCTCTTTTGTTTAACAAGAAGAAAATGAGCATAGGAGACGAAAAATGAAATATTGCTACTTAGAGGAAACTTGAGAAAGGAACCCGGGGCACAGATGGCCTCAGCTGAGTCTCTGCGTTTTGCCATGATTCAGGGAAGGGGCTGTACCCTGTTGAACAGAACAGCGGGCAACTCCCCTAGCACTTCTGCCACCCCTGTCAGTCGGGTCAGAGGGGAACAGACACACAGAACATAGGTAACATACCTGACTTCAGCCCTAGGAGAGAGGCCCCTTTTGCTGGGGAAAAAAAAAAAAAAATTAATTTGAAATAAGACCTTAGCCTTTTCTTCAGGCTTTACAATGTTTACTGAATCTAGAAGACACAGCCCATCTTTAAATTGAAACCCTTGAACATTTTATTCAGATTTGGCTTATACTGTGAAACCATCCTTTCACTTTTAGCACATCTGTGGGGCAGTAAATGTATGGTTTGGGATCTTCATTCCTCTGAACTTGGAGGAAATCCCAGGGATATGTATCATTTCTTCATTTGGGCTACATGTTATAGGAAAAACATAAGGATTAAATGACTAGTTTTACTATAATTATAGAAAATAATTTCCCCATCATTAAAAGAAAACAAACTAAAGTAATGGAATATTTCTATAAATGTAAGAGCATTGGTAAATTCATACGGAAATTTTTTTAACTGTCAAAAACCCTGCTATTTTTCAATATCTGTTTTCTTCAGCATGACTTATAGTATTTTTGTCTATCAAGAAGAATTCAATATTTTTTAAAATGAAGGTACTAGTTAATTCTACTTCTGAAATTGTAATTATGATTCCCCTTTGGGGTGTCTTCAACATAGTACATTGAACAAATAGGCATTAATACTTGTTTACCATTAAAAATAGACTATTCAGCAAGCACACTTGATATGTAAAAATGATTATTGTAAAGTGTGACTCATTATCTCCATTCAGCCAGGGGTTTTTGTTTTCTTTATCTGGATTTTTAAATTAATCTGTTTTACGGTGAAGTTTGCCTTATAAAAATAACAGATTAAATTTTAACTCTGGAGAAAAACAAAAAGGTTGAAAGGGAAAAATGATTCCAAATCATTAAATCTTCAACAGAGACATGATAGGAAAACAGAAAACCCCATTGAAGGTTAGATACATTTCACATTTCCAGAGGACATAGAGAACAGAGTCCCATCCATCCATCCTTCCACCCGTCCACACATTCATTCCATATATGAAACACTGTTCAATGCAGTTATAATTTTGAACAAACTGGATTAGTTAATATTCTCTGAAAATGTCTCACACATAAGGGAATGCTGGTCCTAATATTGGGGCTATGTGATTGAGAATTGAAAGGTAGCTCAAGAATGTACCTAATCAACCTTCTATTTTTATGGAAGACAAAAGTTAGACTGAAACCCTCTGTATATATTAGAGTTCAACCAGAGAAGCAGAACCACTATTAATGAGAAGGATGCACTTCCTTGGTGGCTCATCAGTAAAGAATCCACCTGCGGATGCAGGTTCTATCCCTGAGTCTGGAAGATCCCTTGGAGAAAGAAATGGCAACCTGCTCCAGTATTCTTGCCTGGAAAGTCCTATGGATTGCGGAACCTGGAGGGCTATAGTCCATGGTATCACAAAAGAGTCAGACATGATTTAGCGACTAGACAAAAACAACAGGTACAGATGGGTGGACAAACAGTTCCAGAGAGAGACACACAGAGAAAAAGAGAGGGGAGGGAAGAAGAGAAGGGAAGGGAGAAGAAGAGAGAGGAGAGGGATTGACAGATAACAAGGAACCAAACTGATCTACATGCTTGTGGGGTTGGCTGAGTCTGCAGGCCATAGGGCAAGTAATCAGAAAGGGAAGACCGCAACCAGGCTGGAACCTCATAGGCAGAGGCTGAAGCTAATTATCCATAGACAGTAAGAAAAGAGAGATGAAGCCAAAGCTGGAATTTCCTGAGCAGAAGTGATTTGGAGTTTCTGACCCCAGGGAAGACTTCAGCCCTCTTTTAAAGAGCTCAGCTGATTAGATTTTAAGAAATGTATTTAAATAACCTCTTTAATTTATTGAATTGATGTTAGGACAATTAAGAAACAATTACAATTTATTTAATTGTATTTATTATAATGGTAGCTAGTAAGTTAGATACAATTTGATACATCTAAGGAATAGACTGAAATTATAATAAGAAAAATAAAGGTCTAAACTTGAATAAACAGAACGAATTACATTGGTGATTGAGGACATACAAAAACATAACTTAAAGTGAATTTTTATTAATATGGCAGACATATTATGGCAAACATAGAAAGAGTAAGTAAATAAATAACTCTTTGTATATTCATGTAAATTTTGAAAGCTGTGCTTAGTCTTGCCAGACAAGTTATTTATATTTCTAAATGTATGTAGCAGAAAATTCTGTGACAATTTCTAGTCAAGACAACTTCTGTTACAGTGGAAATGATGTAACCAAGGCTAGTTCGGCATCTTGTTGATGATCAAGACATCTCAAGAAGTTTGTTTTGGAGGCTAGTTACACTTCTGGAGATTTTTATTATAGACTACACCCTCATTATGTTTCTTAGCTTTTTCCTTTTATCAAATGTAATATGATTTCAAAATCCTATTGATTTTCTTTAGATTTCCACATCAATTTAAAGCCTTTTACTATATAAGTTTTCATTATCTTTTAAGAAAATCCTTTTCATGTTGTGTAAAGCAGTAATGACATTTCACAGTTAGTATTATAACAAATTTTACTTTTTTAAACTTTTTAAAGCCTATTTTAAAACAAAAACTAGTTGCTTAGGTTAATGAATGTTTTTAAGCTTTAAAATGTTGCAGTTTTTCTCCCATCATTCTCTCAAAATGGCTCTACTGTCCCTCCCATTGCTATTTTCTTTCCCTCCTTCTTATTTCTCTCCCCCTTAAACTCCTCCTATTTTTGTTCTTTTGTAGCTGGCTTTCCATTAACATTTAAAAATACCCTTTAATGAGCATTAACGAAAACATCCGATAGGAACAAAGGAGGGGGCAAAGGAAGCTAGAGAGGGAGGAGAAGAAGGAAGAGAGATGAACAGCAGGCATTGCTATCAGTCTTCAACTAATTTCTGCAGCTGACTCTCATTTCCAGAGCTGGACCAAAGTTCTACAGTATTGCATAGGTGACCAAATCAGAGAAAATGAAGGATCTTAGTAACAAAAAGTCTGCAATCCTTGCAACATGGATTACTGCCATAATATTTACCTTTAAATGGAAATGGCAACCCACTCCATTATTCCTGCCTGGAAAATCCCATGGAAGGAGGAACCTGGTTAGGCTACAGTCCATGGGATCGCAAAGAGTCAGACATGACTGAGTGACTTCACTCACTCACTCATGCGCGATTGAAAGTACTGGGAATCTAGTCACTGTTGGTCTGTTTTTAAATTAGTTTTTTTTTTTTTTTAATTGAAGGATAATTGCTTTACAATATTGTGCTGATTTCTGCCATATATCATCATGAGTCAACCATAGACATACATATGTCCCTTCCTTCTTAAAACTCTGTCCCACATCCCACCATATCCCACCCCTCCAGATTGTCACAGAGCACCAGTTTGAACTTCCAGAGTCATACTGGAAACTCTCACTGGCTATCCATTTTACATATGGTAATGTATATATTTCCATGCTACTTTCTCCATCATCTCACGCTCTCCTTCCCCCCACCCACCCATGTCCACAGTCTGTTCTCTGCATCTCCATTGCTGCCCTGAAAATAGGCTCATCAGTACCATCTTTCTAGATTCCATATATATGTATTAATACATGACATTTGTTCTTCTATTTCTGACTTACTTCATTCTGTATAATACGCTCTAGTTGAGCCACCTCATTAGGACTGCCTCACATCTGTTCTTGTGTGTGTGTGTGTGTGTGTGTGTGTGTGTGTGTGGATCTCTTACCTTGGTGGTTCAGCTGGTAAAGAGACCACCTAACAATGAAGGAGATGCAAAAAGGTTCTAGGTTCATCCATCCCATTAGAACTGACTCACATATGTTCCTTTTTATGGCTAATTATTGTACAACCACTTCATGGTAAATAGATGGGGAAACAGTGGAAACAATGGCTGACTTTATTTTCCTGGGCTCCAAAATCACTGCAGATGGTGATTGTAGCCAGGAAATTAAAAGATACTTACTCCTTGGAAGGAAAGTTATGACCAACCTAGATAGCATATTAAAAAGCAGAGACGTTACGTTGTCAACAAAGGTCCGTCTAGTCATGGCTATGGTTTTTCCAGTGGTCATGTATGGATGTGAGAGTTGGGCTATAAAGAAAGCTGAGTGCCAAAGAATTGATGCTTTTGAACTGTGGTGTTGGAGAAGACTCTTGAGAGTCCCTTGGACTGCAAGGAGATCTAACCAACCCACCCTAAAGGAGATCAGTCCTGGGTGTTCATTGGTAGGACTGATTCTGAAACTGAAACTCCAATACTTTGGCCACCTGATGCGAAGAGCTGACTCATTTGAAAAGACTTTGATGCTGGGAAAGATTGAGGGCAGGAGGAGAAGGGGATGACAGAGGATGAGATGGTTGGATGGCGTCACCGACTCAATGGACATAAGTTTGGGTGGGCTCCAGGAGTTGGCGATGGACAGAGAGGCCTGGCGTACTGCGGTTCATGGGGTCGCAAAGAGTCGGACATGACTGAGAAACTGAACTGACTGATATATGTGCAGCTTCTTTATTCATTCATCTGTCAATGAATATCTGGGTTACTTTCATGTCTATTGTAAATAGTGCTGCAATGAACATTGGGGAACATGTTTCTTTTTTCAGTTATGGTTTTCTCAGGTTACATGCCCAGTAATGGGATTGTTGGGTCATATGGTAGCTTTACTCCTAGTTTTTTAAGGAATCTCCATACTGTTTTCCATAGTGGTTGTATCAATTTACATTCCTATCAGCATTACAAGAGGGTTCCAATTTCTCCATACCCTCTCTAGTATTTATTGTCTGTAGATTTTTTGATGGTTAGCCATTCTGACCTTTGTGAGGTGATATCTCATGGTAGTTTTGGTTTGCATTTCTCTAATAATGAGCAATATTGATCATCTTTTGATGTGTTTATTAGCCTTCTGTATACCTTCTTTGGAGAAATGTCTGTTTCGGTCTTCTGCCCACTTTTTGATTGGGTTGCTTATTTTTCTGATATTGAGTTGTATGAGCTGATTATATATTTTGGAGATTAATCCTTTGTCAGTTGTTTCATTTGCTATTATTTTTCTCCCATTCTGAGGGTTGTCTTTTCACCTTGATTATAGTTTCCTTTTGGTCTTTATTGATAGTACTGCATTTTTACAGTACAACTTACAGAGTATCCTTATTTATGCTTTTATTTAACAGAAAGCTAATACTTTATATTTTCCAGTTTAACAATCTAAATGCTGATATATTACATATAAAAAAAGCAAAAATGTTTGAAAATATAATTACCTTTAGATATTAATCAACAGAAAAAGTATAAATATGTTTTCTTTTCATTACTTTTTGACATCTCCCCACATAAAAACTAACAGAAGTCCACCTTTTGTTATAGTAGCAACAATGATATTTTCAGTTAGCTTCACTATCTCCATTTGTGCTTAGGTATGGCTTAGGCATTTTCTGCAACCCCAGCTTACATCAGCTAGCTCTCTAGTTCCTCCCTTGGAAGGCAGAAAAATCCCTCAATTGCCCTTGATAATCTCTGTCACTCTTTAGAATTCTATTTAACAGAAAACCTATGTGTGTCAGTCAGCAAATCAGTTCGTTGAACAGTGAGGACCTAACATAAAAACTGAATTCTTCATTTAGTTTGTTTTGTCCCACTGAATGGGGGACAGAGGGAGGGTTGGGGTTTCAGCAGATTTCCCCAGGATGTTAAAGTTACCACAGAATAAAACTTTTATTTTGATCAGGTACTGTGGTGGCTCAGATGATAAAGAATCTGCCTTGGTTTGATGCCTGGGTTGGGAAAATCCCCTGGAGAAGGGTATGGCAACCCACTCTTTAGTTATCTTGCCTTGAGGATTGCATGGACAGAGGAGCCTTGTGGATACAGTCCATGGGGTCGCAAAGAGTCAGACATGACTGAGCAACTTTCACTATTGTATTTCCAGTCTGTCATGGTTTCCTACATCCATATAGGAGGATACTGTATTGGGGCCAAACAATACAGGGAGGTTTGGAAACAGTTGGCTTTTATGGGCACAATCTTATTCTTTCCATATCCATTTTTTTAAAATTGTGAAAATGAAGCCAATTTTTTTTTTCAAAACAATGCAGCTTCTCAAGACTCTTGGAAAAGACAGCTTGGGTTGAATCTTTTTTTGTTGTTTTTTTCAGCTTCTGAGAAAAAAAAGTCAGTTGTATAAATCGAGTATATATATTTGTCCAAACATTCATTGTGTTTGAGTATTAGTGGAAAAGAGTATTTCACGTGATAGGTTTTGTCTCCTGGTTTAGTTCAAGTTCCTGATTCTTACACTCATAAATCAAGCATATTCAGGCACAAAACAGGTAATTGAGGGGAGCCATTTGCTCGGTAATACCATCCTCTCTTTTGTGCACACATTTGCAAATGTAAATGATTTGCATCTGTGCAGACACCCTTGAGGGGCTTGTCTATCCTCACATCATTTTTAGACATCCAAGAAGTTTCTTTGTAAAACTCTCATTCTGTGATGCCAGATGGTTGATACAACCCTACAACACCATATTTTGAGCAAGGAGGACCAGTTTAGCAGGTAGATGAAACAACACCCGTTAAAATTATTGTCACATCTCCCGGTTCAATAATGGCAAAATGTACGTCTCATCACATGTTCATTCCAACCACAAAAATGAGTAAAATTGATATGGTTTTCCTTTTACACTAAGAATTGGGCACAGCTGCTCCCTTACAAACATTAAAAGGAAAAATAAAAGATAATAGCATCTTTAATTTCTCATGTTTCTCAGCATCTCTTAGAAAAACAGCTTCATGATACATGGCTCAGTGGCCTGAAAATACCTACTCTTGCTACACTTTTAAGCAATGTTTTCTTTCCCTTTATAACTTGAGCAACGGAAGATTTCTAGCAAACCTGACTTGGAGATCTAAGGAAGAGAATATGAATACTTGAAATGATGCCTTATCATGCTATGCAATTATTCCAAGGCACGTTTTGCAGTGTTTTTGTTTGATCACTACCCTACACCATTCATTTACCTTGTTTGAAAAAGAAAAGGTTAAAGTAATAGCTATATGCATGGCAAATAGTAAGTAAAGATGAATGTTTCAAATATCTGTCATACTGTCACTTATTTATTTTTTATGCAAAATTGAAATGCACTGATCAGATAAGTAATTGCAATTGGTTTTGGACTATATAAAATTCACAGAATTTTATATATATATATATATATATGTATATTAAATTAATGCATTAAATAACAAAATAAGCATTTTTTACTAGATTACAAACCTTTGAATAAATCCAGGTGTCCAAAAGTGTTGTTTCCCTTCATTAGAAGGATTGTTTAGGAGCTTTCTTGAGATCACCTTCAAATCACAACACAGACATAATATATAATTCAGTTTATTATATTTTTCCATTTAGGCTTACAGATCTTAGAGGCACAAATATTTTAAAAGAAGAACAAGATTTTCATGGAAAAATATGAATTATACAGTAGTTTTATTGAGTCTTTATTGCTAATGCACATTGGGTTCAGAACCATAATGATGATATTGGGCACTTAAGTCATTAGGCTGTCATATTACAGCAAAATTATTTGTACTATATAATCATTGTTTCCTTTTTATATTACACAGATCTAAGCTTAGTTCATTTATCTTTGCCATTACAATACTATTTTGTTGTTGTAAATACCTATTTTTTTAAGGATCATTTGAGTATGTTCATTGTAGTTCAAGTTCATGTTTATTAGACCTTTGCATCCTTAAAGCTGGGAAACATGATTGAGGGAAGTTTTCAATCTGCCTCATGGTGTCTTGTTAGATTATGTATTGCTGCACAGTGTCAATTGCTATATAGTTTGTATTTTAAGTACTTGTATACACATTAAAAATTTTAAGAGGAATGGGATCCAGTTTCCTTTTTTAACCAGCATTTCCATCATACTCATATTTAAGACACACTCTTATTCTTAAAATTAAAGTGAAGTTCTGTTTATATACACCTTTTTTTGGGGGGGCGGGGGACTTTCAAGATGCACACATTTAAATACTTTCTAGTGATTATTTGCAATAAGAAGAAAATCATTTTGAGGGGGAGGGGGAATAAAGCTGAACCTGAAAGCTTCAGCTGAAAATCTTTTGCAAATATTCGGTGAATATGGCTTTGGTTTTGAGAACTAGATTGAGGGTTTCATAAACCTTTTAGAAATAATATTGATTACTATTATTCAACTAGTCAAACTGTTTTCTCAGAATTTGCATTGCTTAAAATCAGTGCCATGATGGATTGTTTGTCTTATTACTAAATCCTGGGCATTATGGAACAATATGGTTCATCTGGCCCATAGATGCTGTGTATTCCCTTGTAAGTGTGTTAGAGAGAATGTGTATGTGTCTGTGTCTGTGTGTGTGTGTGTGTGTGTGTGTGTGAAAGAGAGTAATGTGAAAGTTGAAAGATGTATACACTTCTGAGTTTGAATAATTTTTGGCTGAGATTATGTGAATTGATTCCCATACAGGGAAATGACATAAAAGTAAAATCAGTAGTCTATTCAAATCATAGTACAGTCACATCAGCTAAATATTGGGAAATTAAGAGCAAAACCAAAACTTAAATTGACCAAAACCAATTTATTCTATAGTTAAGCACACGCTGTCTGTGTGTATGTCTCTAACTTTTCTCACCAGAACAAAACCTTGATTTGTGTAATGCATTATAAACCAGACAATGCCCACCCAGTCTTTCCTACATTAAATAGATCATCTGAAACTGGCCCTTTGTGACAATTTAAAATTTTTACCTTGCCATGAATTTTCAAAAATAAAATAAATTTAGTAGGAGAGAGAATCAAATAAGCACTTGAACTATTATAAGGGAGTACAGCTTATTTACTTAAAGCACCCAGCACCCCTGAGAACCTGCAGTTAACCCCTTCACTCCTCCCAGATATGTTTAAAGGTTTGGGTATAAAAATTCAGTTATGGTGGAGAGATGATTAGCACGTGTGAAATTTTGACAGAGCAGCACTTGAAAGTGTGTGTTAGTTGATCAGTTGTGTCCAACTTTTTGCGACCCCATGAACTGTAGCCCACCAGACTCCTCTGTCTATGGAAATCTCCAGGCAAGAATACTGAAGTCTGTAGCCATTTCTTTTTCCAGGGGATCTTCCTGACCCAGGGATCAAACCTGCACTCCTGCATTGCAGGCAGATTCTTTACCATCTGAGCCACCAGGGAAGCCCATACAAAAATTCAGAAGCTTAATTATTACAGATAATATAATAGAATGTGTCTTGCTTTACCTTCTCTACCAACCTAAAATGCAATAAAATCACCTTACTTTTTTCCTAAGTGTTGTCCCTTTTAATGAATCACCCTGGCTCCCCCTGCAATTTCTTACTCAGACACTTAACAGAAACCTAGATGGAAAAAGAACTGAAAAGACAAATCAATTCAGAAATAATCTCTGGTTTTGGTGACTCTGATTCTGGAAACATGACTCTGTGGCTTTCTCTTCTGACACATTGTTGCCCATTACTGTGGTAACATCTCTGAGCCAGCTCACAGTACCAACTGCCAGCAAAGTTCAGCTGTGGTTCCAGGGGATTGTATTTGTATTGACGTATGCCCACCTTCCCTGGTGGCTCAGAGGTAAAGCCTCTGCCTGCAATGCGGGAGACCTAGATTTGATCCCTGGGTCAGGAAGATCCCCTGGAGAAGGAAATGGCAACCCACTCCAGTATTCTTGCTGGGAAATTCCGTGGGCTACAATTCATGGGATCACAAAGAGCTGGACAAGACTGAGTGACTTCACTTTGGCTTTCACTTATGCCCACCTTCAGACATGACACCTAGAGGCTTGCTTTAGAACTGTACTGTCCTGTATGGATGCCACCAGCCACAAGTGTTTATTGGACATTTAAAGTGGGGCTAGTCTGAATTGAGATGTCCTGGCTGTAGGTACGGCATGCATACCAGATTTCAAAAACTTAGTACAAATATCTCACAAATAATGTTTATTTTAATTATATGGAGAAACAACAATACTTTGGGTGGATTAGGTTAAATAAAATATACATATTATTAAAATTAATATCTGATTTTTCTTTTTTAATGTGACATTGTTCAGTCACTCAGTCGTGTCTGACTCCTTGTGACCCCACTGTAGCATGCCAGGCTTCCTGGTCCTTCACCATCTCCCAGAGCTTGCTCAAACTTATGTCCGTTGAGTCACTGATGCCATCCAACCATCTCATCCTCTATCAGCCCCTTCTCCTCCTGCCTTCAATCTTTCCCAGCATCAGGGTCTTTTCCAGTGAGTCAGCTCTTCACATCAGGTGGGCAAATTAAGGAGTTTCAGCTTCAGCGTCAGTCCTTCCAATGAATATTCAGGACTGATTTCCTTGAAGTTTGACTGGTTTGATCTCCATGCAGTCCAAGGTGCTCACAAGAGTCTTGTCCAACACCAAAGTTCAAAAGCATCAATTCTTCAGTACTCAGCCTTTATGGTCCAGCTCTCACATACGTACGTGACTACTAGAAAAACCGTAGCTTTGACTAGACGGCCTTTTGTTGTCAAGTAATGTTTCTGCTTTTTAATATGCTGTCTAGGTTGATCGTGGCTTTGCTTCCAAAGAGCAAGCATCTTTCAATTTCATGGCTGCAGTCACCATCTGCAGTGATTTTGAAGCCCAAGAAAATAAAGTCTGTCACTGTTTCCATTATTTCCCCATCTATTTGCCATGAAGTGATGGGACCCGATACCATGATCTTCGTTTTTTGAATGTTGAGTTTTAAACCAGCTTTTTCACTCTCCTCTTACACCTTCATCAAGAGACTATTTCCTCTTTGCTTTCTTCCATAAGGGTGGTGTCATCTGCATATCTGAGGTTATTGATATTTCTCCTGGAAATTGTGTTTCCAGCTTGTGCTTCATCCAGTTCACCATTTTCCTGATGTACTCTGCATGTAAGTTCAATAAGCAGGTGACAATATACAGCCTTGACATACTTTTTTCCCAATTTGGAACCAGTCTGTTGTTCCATGTCCAGTTCTAACTGTTGCTTCCTGACCTGCATATAGATTTCTCAAGCAGGTCAGATGGTCTGGTATTCCCATCTCTTTCAGAATTTTCCATAGATTGTTAGGATCCACACAGTCAAAGGCTTTGGCATAGTCAATGAAGCAGAAGTAGATGTTTTTCTGGAATTCTCTTGCTTTTTCTATGATCCAACCCATATTGGCAATTTGATCTCTGGATCCTCTGCCTTTTCTAAATCCAGCTTGAATTTTTGGAAATTCTCTGTTCATGTACTCTTGAAGCCTAGTTTGGAGAATTTTGAGCATTACTTTGCTAGCATGTGAAATGAGTGCAATTGTGTGGGACTACTTACATATGTGGACAGTACTGGATTAGGTGGTCTGAGGTCACAGATCAGAATCAGTCTCCTGAAGAAACAGCCTCTTTGTATGTACATGTTTGTCTGCTTAATTGATTCAGAGAATGGAGTTGATACCATCTTCACCATCCTTGTCATCCTTATTATCATTAGCCATGCAACTTACAGTTTTTTTCCTTATCTCTCATTCACCTTCCTCCCCATAAACACCACCTAGGATCATTTTAATATATTCTTGAATGTGTCTTTATATTTAATTTTTTAATATGAATCCTATTTTCTTACTTAAACAAGATAATAAGGATAGCAAGATAATTTTCACTCATATTTGTGAATAGGTAAATAATAAAAGAATACCACAAACCACAACTCTTTCTAGATGTTCAGGGTTTGAAGAGAAAGGCCTGAGGGTCAAGATGTGTTTTTTTTCTCAGACCTGTTGTGGATGTAAACTCAGACTGTTATTCAGTGGTAATAACCCATCATAATTCCCTTTCCTCATGAAACATTAAGTGAAGATTTGCTTTCTTAGAACCTAGGGATTTATTCATAAGTTGCAAAATGTTGAATAAAATTAGAGCTTTGATTTTTCTAGAAAAAGATTCAGAGTATTCTTCTATTCATTCAACAATTTATACTAAGCACTTACCATTTGGGACTTCCCTGGTGGCTCAGACGGTAAAAGCATCTGCCTACAATGCTGGAGACTGGGGTTCGATCCCTGGGTTGGGAAGATCCCCTGCAGAAGTAAATGGCAGCCCACTCCAGTATTCTTGCCTGGAAAATCCCACGGACGGAGGAGCCTGGCAGGCTACAGTCCATGGGGTCGCAAAGAGTCAGACACGACTGAGCAATTTCACTTTACTTCACTTCACTTCTACCATTCGCTCAGGTAGTGGAATTAGTCTCTAAAAAAAATCAATAAAATGAAATATTGGCAAAAATCTTGCTCTTGGGGAGTTAACATTCTATTGGGGGGAAATAGATACTTAAAAAGGAAAGAAAATATGTATTAGTGAGATAGTGAAGTTTACAAACTTAAACAAATAAACCAAGGAAGGGAGGTAGCACCTAAGTAGGGAAGGCTTGCAAATTTAAACAGAGAGAGAAAACCTATATAAAGGTGATATTTAAGGAAAGACCTAAAAGAGGTGGGGAAAGTAGCTATGCAAATATCCCCAAAAAACTTCTGTGTCAGAGGAAGCAGCATGTGCAAGGGCCCTGAGGTGGGATGTGCTCAGGAGAGAACAAGAAGGCCAGTGTAGCTAAAGTAAAATTAGTGACTGACAAATAGCTCCATATGGTCATGTGGTAGCTTACCAGAGAGATACTCATTCTGAAGAGTTTTCTTTTACTGTACTGTTCAGAGCTGATCTTGCTTAAAAGTTGTGAATATGACACTATGAAGTACAACATCAGAGCAGAGAGTCTCCTGCCAACTAACCCATTCCCTCATTCCCCACCACACAAACAATTCAGATCCTCAGATCTTCAGATTCTCTGCTGAGCTACATTCTATCTGCTATTAATCAAGTGTCAAGGATCTTTAAAAATTTTTTAATGTGTAAATTATTAAAGTACCTATTTGTGTACCCTAAGGCTACATGGGATGTATTTCTGATACATTCTGGTAAGAAATTCCATTATATAAAACAGTGTTACTGCCATATTTATCAAAGCAGAATTTCTACCATTTCTATTTGGGTAGAAAGAAGATTTCAGTCTTAAATTAGGTGTAAATAAAATATGCTTTTTATTTTAAAAATTACAATTATTATTATTAGCAGAAGTTGTAGTAACTCCTACATTCATCTGGGGTGATTTATACCACCAGGACACCTAAGCCATCAAAGCTACAATTAATATACATACACACAGTTGGAGAATTTAGTGTGCTTTTTAAAAGTGTGAGAATGTATACTCAGTCTCAACAAGCAATTTCCAGGACTCTTCCTATGGTATATTGGCATATCTCCTTGCTGACAGCTAATATTAATATAAGCTTAATTTTTAAATAATTACTCCAAATTTCTTAAATGATCTATATCTACTTTCTGTTTAGACACATCAGATGCATTGTGATTTTTACTTGTTAGCGCCCAAAGTCCAAGGATTCTCTCTATTTAATTCACTTTATAGAGTGTAGTGCAAGCTGTAATTTATGATGATAATGGTGAGAATGATGAAGATGAAGGAGAAAGTGAGGCAGAGGATAAAGATAGTAATTTGTGTACATGCAAAGCACTGTGATTATTTTACAGCATAGCATTTAATCCTTACAACATTGCAACCAAGTGTTTGTATCTCTATTAAATATACTAGATAAGGAAATAGAGATTCAGGGAAACCAAGTCATACATTTCCTAAGTGGTGGGTCTGGGACTCAAGATCAGATGTCATAACATGAATGCCTATGTTCTTGCCACTGTATGTTTTGCACAGACAGTATTCAATTGCTAAACATTTTTAAAACTGAGCCCTGACTGTGTGTCTGCCTTGATGAGTGTATAGGGAGCACCCTTCAGTTCCAAAGTATCATGTGAAGATCTGCCTCAGCCCATCCTCATCTGTGACTTCAGCATGTATTCCAACAGCAGTTTATTTCATGTGGCCACAAAACTGGAAAAAAAAAAAAAGTTTTTGCCAAACTATTATGTGATCCAGAGCACATAATTCTCATTGACCATTCCCTCACAATGGAGCAATTAAGTTCAATTTTCCTTTGCAAGGCCCCACCCTTGATTCACAACTCTGTCCACCTCTGCTTTTTTCAGCCATTACATAAGCCAACACCTGTTTGTGTTGTCAGGAGTGTTTTCAGACTGAAGTCCACTGGTGTTTTTTTCTTTTGTGCCATAGAGTGAAAAATAACTAAACTCACTTTCCAGTGATTAACTTAAGGAAGTATTTCTTGTTGGAAATTTCTTAACTGAACTGCTTGACATAAATGTGGAGGGAGTCAGATCCTGCTAGAATATTTCTCTTTTACTCTTGGTTCTGCTTTGACAGTTTGAAGGATTAAGGGATAACAATAACAGTAGTTATTGTTATTATCAAGTCTTACTGTGTCTTTCTCACCATTCACTGTGTCCCTGTTGGAACAGATGCTGATGACTACATCTGTTGTGTTATTAAAACTAGATTTTTAAGTCAAAATGAGGATGTGTGTGCATCACCTCATTTTGAGTTTCCTTAATGTTTCCAACCATATTTTAGAAATAAATCCCCAATGCTTTTTTGCTAAGTGCATTTTCCTTTCAATTTTAAACCTATGTGTATTTTAAAGGTCATTTAATCCACATACTTCTAGTTTCTCTGGTCTTAAATCATCACTGTGTTATTTTTTATGTAAGAGGTACTTAATGTCTCAAGAAGCTTTCAGAGACCTTTAAAACCCAAAGACATTTTTTTTCCCTAAGACCAGAAGTTCTGCTTGTCGAAAGTAAACAAGCTTGTAGAAAATCAGGATCTCAGCCTGTTTCATAGTCCAAAAGTTCGACTTTCAGAGGGGCTGGAACTTGGCGAAATGCATGTTCCCATCCTTTGCTCTATCCTGTCTTTTTCCTCCTAGCTTAGGCCACAACACATGGAGACAGATCCTGCAGAAGACTCTCCTCAGTGACATCTGTCTGGAGGAGTGTCCTGGCAGTGGGCAACAGGATCTTCTCCCCCACCCCCACCCCCAGGGAAAGGAAAGGCTCAAAACCCCAAATAATAATAATCTCTTACAGATTTCAGGTTACCAAAAGTTAAAGAAAAGGATAATAGCAAAACAGCACTGCTGCATGTCTGAAAGAAGGCTACTGTAGTTCCCCACCCCCCACCCCGCCTTGGGGCATGTCTTTTTATGTCATTATGCAGATTATGCATACTAATTTAAATGTATTTCCATATTCTATTTAAAACTCTTTTTCTAAATATGTAGAATAAAATGAAATTAATTGATGGCAACAACTACATTTAAATTCTAATCTAAAACTCCTGATCACTGGAAGCACAGGCCAGTAGGGGGCGCCTACGGCAACAGTCCTGGCTCCTCTAGAACATTGTTCTGGATTGAGGAAAGTTTTTCCTGGGTTTAGGGAGACATAAAGATGTGCTGACAAAAACCCAGAGATGGTGGTTGAGATATTTGCGATAGAATTTTTACCCTGCTTCT
This sequence comes from Bos mutus, assembly GCF_027580195.1. Lineage (NCBI taxonomy): Eukaryota > Metazoa > Chordata > Mammalia > Artiodactyla > Bovidae > Bos > Bos mutus. The sequence continues at coordinate 82,569,831 of NC_091618.1, forward strand.
TACTTGGTAGCCTTAGGCAAGTGACTTGAACAATCTGGGTGTCTTTTTCCTCATCTCAAAAGTAAGGAGCATTATGTTCTCTCCAGTTCATTCCAGGCTTAATATTTCATTTTTCTGTGACTCCAACATGACCTGTGCCCAAGAATGGGATTATCTGATGGTCAAAAACAAGGAAAGGCTTGGTAATTTGTTTACAATTAACTCATCCAGGAAAAGAAATAAAACATTTGGGGTAATCATTGAATGGTGGCAGAAAGTAAATCTCCCATCACTATTTTTAATACAGTTAATCTGAAGGTGTGACTGAAAAGCAGAAAGCAGTTTCATTTGTTGACGACCTGGGGACCATCATCTCCAAGAAGGACCCCAGATAGATTTAAAATAGAAAACAAATAAAAGAGCCTATATCCTGACCACATCAAGCATCACAATGATACAGGTCTTTCTGGGTCTTTTCCTCATTTTTTTCCTACTTCTTTAGAAATGTATGTTATGAATTATGATTATTGCGGTGGAGCCAAGTATTCACGGGCTCCAGCTAGATCTTTGTTTAGCAAGCATAAGCTCACTGCCAGCTGCAAATTGCAGCTGTCTGTCAGCATTTGTGAGGACAAACCGCTCCACTATCCCAGATCACTTAGCTGGAGACTGCATATTGTGTCCTCAGCTCTGCTCGGCCCACCCTTTGCATTCTCAATACCCTTCCTGTGGGGGAGGGTCTCAGCCTTTCGCGAGCACATTTTGGAGCAAATAACTGGAAGCTTATGTCAAAACGATGCTTCTCATAGAGAATCTCATCCCAGTAAAACTATTTTGTGAGAGACTGACTCTGGCCTGACATTTCCTGATCTCTGATGTCCTGAAAAAGGCATGGGAGGCTGCCACCCTAACAACCAACCGTTTTTTAAGGACAGAGTGACCCCTACAGAGAGTGCCAAGAGAATGGGCCCAAGGCCAGAAGCCTGTCTCAGAGCTGCGGAATGTGGGGGTGAGAAGGCCATGGCCAAGGGGCAAAGCCAGAGGAAGGACACAGTCCAGGGGGCTGAGTGCAGCCATTCTCCTGGGCTGTAGCATGGAGGAGCAGGAGGCAAGACTCAATGGAATCCTTATCTTGGGAGAATTCCTAGTCTCGAATGTTCAAGCAAATTTGGAACTGTGTCACTTAAGTAGGGAATTTGCAGAAAGATACATTTTGCTTGTGGAGCATTTGCCAGCCTTCTAAGCAAATTTTTTTTCTTTAAATTTCTAGGCATGCATAGAATGGGAGAGAAGCTGGCAGCACCACACCAGATTTAATTAAAGTATCTGTAAACTTAACCAAAGTCTTCCCTGTTTTATCATCAGAGTAACGTTTGTGAGTTCTGGGGATCATTTTTTAGAATGTTGGCAATTACAGGAATATTTTGAGAATTATCCCAAGAATCCAGGAATACTCTGTCTCCCCAGGCATCTGCATACAGTACACTCTGAGCTTCTTAGAGGGTAAAAACTAGGACTAAAGGGTCTTTAGACCCTGGAATGCTGCTCATACACTGCAGGAAACATGAGGTATGAACAGTCAGTACTTGGGGAAGGTATACTTTTAGATTTTGTTTAATAATAATTTCAAATGAAAACTAAATCTGGAATTCTTCCCACTCATGGGGGTATAATGAGAACTTCTCGTGGCTATATAAGAATGTTGTTTCAGGAAGAAATGTACCCTCTTGGGAAAAAAGGCACAATGCAAATTCAAATTAGTAATAAAACTGTACCGTGTGTAGCATATGACCAGAATTGGCCTAAGTCACTCATGGGAGAAAACATTCTAAGGCTTGGGAAAAGTCACATCCCTGGTGTGTGTGTGTGTGTGTATGTGTGTGTGTGTGTGTGTGTGTGTGTGTGTATAGAGCTGTGTATGTTTGTGGACAGGGGAGCAATGACCCAATATAAACAACACTTTCTTTCCCACAACTTAAACATACACACAATACTTAAAATAGTTTCATTCAAGGATAGAAGCCGTGAGAGTCACAGGATCATTAAACAATAGCAAAGCTCTGTTAGTCCGTGATCTTTCCATATTCAGGGGAACTGTTAAAAAAAAAAAAAAAAACAAGACTCTGCAAGAGATCAATATTTTCCAAAGGGATAGCAACTTATAGCACAAGAGTATTTGGATTGCTAAGTGCCTTCACTTCTCTCTGTGTTGCAGTTTGCTGCTTTGTTCGTTGTGAAGCCTTTTTGCTGGATGTGTTACATGCGATGAGCTTTGGTGTTATAATAAACAGAGAGGAAGGCTGCAATAATGTATTTCAGTTAGGAAGAAGCACTTGAAAGAAATTGGTTTTGCTATACACATGATGTGAACCAATCAATAGTGGTTTAGTCTGACAAGCACTGCCAATATCCATTGTCACAGTTCAGAAAGTCTTTAATGGATAGTTCTTCAAAACCCAATGATTTCAGCACGTGTTCAAAGTCTTGCAATACACTCTACCTGGCAGAAATTAATCACAGATAAACTTTTGGTGTTGTATGAAGTATTTTTTTAACAAAGAGCCAAAAAGCAGTTAATTAAAATGTATATATTAATATATATTTATCTTATAAATTAATATATATTTAATGTATGAAGCAGCTAAAGACTTACTCTAATAATACCAGGTACATAATAAATGCCCAGTAAATGTTGAAGAAATCAGAGGCACTGGGATGGAAGGTGAAAGTGCACTTTCATACCAGCTGCTCTATTTACTTACTGATTATTACAACTATGATTATGATATAGAGTAACTATCATAACCACCGTTCACAACAATTAGCTTTTATTGAATGCTTACCATGTTTTGTATATATCAGGACATTTAATTTTTGCAACAGTCCTTGGTAGGGATATTGCCAGTACCATTTAACAGATGAGAAAATAGAGGCAAAAAGAACTTATGTTGCTTAAATAAGATTCTGCCACTGTTAGGTGACAGCTGAAATTCAAAATCTGAAATTGGTAGTATTCAAAAGAGATAAAGAAAATGCATGAAAGAGACTGGAACACAAAGTTTTTGAAAAGGAACAGCATTAATGTTGAAAGGAGGCCACATATTAGTGGTTCTTATCTGCTTTCATGCTTAAATATTGATCCTAAACTCTTACTCCTATGAAGCAACTAGAAATAATAAAAGCAGACTCTGTGATTGGGATGGAGAAGAATAAGGTTCCTAATTGGGCTGAGAAAAGAGCTAAGGAGCTTATAAACATGAATGTATATGCTTATAATATAGTGGGCTAAGGGTTCAGTTCAGTTTAGTTCAGTCGCTCATTCGTGTCCGACTCTTTGCGACCCCATGAATCGCAGCACGCCAGGCCTCCCGGTCCATCACCAACTCCCGGAGTTCACTCAGACTCACGTCCATCGAGTCAGTGATGCCATCCAGCCATCTCATCTTCTGTCATCCCCTTCTCCTCCTGCCCCCAATCCCTCCCAGCATCAGAGTCTTTTCCAGTGAGTCAACTCTTCACATGAGGTGGCCAAAGTACTGGAGTTTCAGCTTTAGCATCATTCCTTCCAAAGAAATCCCAGGGCTGATCTCCTTACAGTCCAAGGGACTCTCAAGACTCTTCTCCAACACCGCAGTTCAAAAGCATCAATTCTTTGGCGCTCAGCTTTCTTGACAGTCCAACTCTCACATCCATATATGACCACTGGAAAAACCATAACCTTGACTAGACGGACCTTTGTTGGCAAAGTAATGTCTCTGCTTTTGAATATGCTATCTAGGTTGGTCATAACTTTCCTTCCAAGGAGTAAGCGTCTTTTAATTTCATGGCTGCAGTCACCATCTGTAGTGATTTTGGAGCCCACAAAAATAAAGTCTGACACTGTTTCCACTGTTTCCCCATCTATTTCCCATGAAGTGATGGGACCAGATGCCATGATCTTCGTTTTCTGTTGAGCTTTAAGCCAACTTTTCACTCTCCTCTTTCACTTTCATCAAGAGGCTTTTGAGTTCCTCTTCACTTTCTGCCATAAGGGTGGTGTCATCTGCATATCTGAGGTTATTGATATTTCTCCCAGTAATCTTACACCATCTGTTTTGAAAAAACAGTAGGGTGATGACAGTAATCAAGAACAAGAACTAAGAAACTGAGAGAGACGATTAGGTCACTAAAGCATTTTTGCTTAAAAGGAAGCCCCAGTCTGTACTCTGTATCTCTATTCCTATATTCATTCTTATCTTAATGCATTCAGCACCTGGAGCACAGTGAGTGGTTCTTGTGTTCACCTTCTTCCCAGTAGCTGAAGAGTTCAATTTGTGTTTATGGTGGTTGTGCTCTCTGCAGCCCAAAAGCCATCTGCGGTTGTTCTGACTGGCAGTACAGAGTAGTCACGTATCAACGCTGATGCTGTCCTGTGATTCACTAAACTCACCTAAAGCAACTCATCTTCCCTTTTAGGTCTAGAGTGACACGTGTCAAATTCCCTCAGTCATGTCCAACTCTGCGACGCCATGGACTGTAGACTGCCGGGTTCCTTTGTCCATGGAATTCTGCAGGCAAGAATGCTAGAGTGGATTGTCACTCCCTTTGCCAGAGGATCTTCCTGACCCAGGGATCAAACCTGGGTCTCCTGCATTGCAGTCAGATTCTTAACCATCTGAGCAACCTGGAGTAATTTTGTCAGAGTTCACCTGAAGCATATGATTTAAGACCTTAAGTTGAAAGCAACTGATTACAGTGGGAGGCTACTGCCACCTCTCTGTGTCCTTAGAACTTTGACAGCATTGCCAGACAGAGAGGCAGGCTGCATGGCGGGTTAGGCATTGCCAAGGGCCGGAAATCAGACAGCTCATATTTGATTTCCAGGTTAGCCACTGTTGCTTACTTGGCATAACCTCTCTGAACCTCAGATCACTAAGCAGCAGAGTCAAGAGCAGTAAGAGAACCTACCACATTGAATGATTATAAGGACTAAATGAAATAGAATATTCTTTCCTTGTCACACTAGTAACACTCTAAAAACAGTAATCCATGTGACTTTGGGATGATCAGATTGGCTTGTCAAAGTGGAAACTGAGATTGCTTTAAAAGAATCAATACTATATGGATTATAATATGTAATTGTATATATAATATTTAAATTGTGAGAAAAGTTAAATATATGTTTATTTATTTAACATTTCTCACAATCTAAATAAACACTTTATTCCACCACTTCCTCTTAAATATTGACTGCTTTGACTTAAGACATTTCTCAAACTACCAATGCCTGTACTATATATTTTTCTGCCCTGGTTCAAATTTTATGTTTTAAAAATTAGGGATACAGTATTGCATATTCTTGATCACACAGAGGACCAAGAGTTTAGAGATGAAAGAAAAATCTTCAGAGTTGTCATATATTTCTCCCCTCTACACCTGCTGAGAATACAGTATCTTTACACACATTTTTCACAAAGTACAAGTACATACATGGACACAATATACATAGTGATAGCAATCTCTATTTATGTCTTAAGGAGGGAAGATTTTATTGCCACTCATTCAATGCAAATGGGCTTTCCTGGTGGCTCAGTGGTAAAGAATCCACCAATGCAGGAGATGTGGGTTTGCTCTTTGGGTCAGGAAGATCCCTTGGAGAAGGAAAGGGCAACACGCTCCAGTATCCTTGCCTGGGAAATCCCATGGATGGAGGAACCTAGTGGGCTACAGTCCATGGCATTGCAAAAGAGCTGGACATGATTTAGCAAATAAACACCACCACCACTACCCAATGCAAATACTGCTAAGCGTGAGTCAGTATGTAAAATCAGTGTGGACATTATCCAGTACTGTTAAATATGAATATTATTTCCTTTTTCAACTTTACTTTTTTTTCCATAGAAATCTAAGTGGTAATTTCCTAGAATTTTGTCATACTGCTACCTCTATGGGGGGAATTGCCATGCGTACAATTATATTGCTTTGGTTTTTTTATTTTGTTCTCTTTTTGCGGACTGATGTTCACATTGACCTATGAGGCTCTTCCCATTTGATTTGACTGTGGCCTATTTTATGTCACTAGCCCATTCCTGTATTTAATATATAGAAAACATGGAAAACATGTTTCTACTTCATGGTGCCCTTTGTCTAGATTAATGCTCCATGCTATTTTTTCCTTTCTTTCTTAGTAATTTTGCTTTCAAAATCAGCTGCTGAGCTAAGGCAGCTGTGCAATCCCAAACTTTATAGGCAAATTTATCAAAGTTTTGAAATAGTTTTCAAGTGACAAAGTTTTATCAACACTATATCAAGCAATAAGAAGCCAAGATAAAATTTCTCATCAATAGAAGATATTTGATTATCTGAATCTTTAGATTTTATACTGTATCTGATTCTGTTTCAGAAAAAAACTGTCATTATGTATCTCTATACACACCATAGGTTTATTTATTTAGGTATATTTTCTCTTTCTTCTTTCCTTTTTTATTTGTAGTATTTCCACAACCTTTTGATGGAAAATCTTTTGCAACTCTCACTTATAGAAATAAACTAGACAGACTTACAGTTGAAAGAATATTATATTTGTGATGAAATTGCTCAGTGTTTGCAGTACAGTTTTGAAGTTGCCATCATCATCACAACCACCCTGAAAGTTATTAAGTAACTCAAAGTTATGCTAAATGCTATAAAAATAGTTTAAATATAACACCCTGACTCACACTACAGCAATGCATTATAAACTAGATACACCTAAGATATATGATCAGCAAAATAAAAATGTTAAGCCTATACATGAAAGTACTATGAAGAATTTATTATAATTACTAGAAAAATAACGGTATTTCCATATGGCCAAATGACAGGGCTATGACAGTAAACTGCCTGCTGTTTATTGACACTGAAAACATAAAAAAGTGGTTAGATCTGCCTACTTAAACTAGATAATTTAGCAAAAAAGTAAACATTTATATTGTATGAATTCTCATGAGTGGATAGCATAAATATTAATCATCAAAGAGAGAATGTTATCATACCCTTCTGTTTCCAACTGATTATTTTGTTTTTCTATAACATCTAAATGGGAATTAAGTGGTTAAAACACAGCACTGCTGTTAGAATGCCGTGTATTCCCTCTTCCAATTATTTCCAGATTTAATCCTGATTTGTGTTTCAAGTAAGTCACTTGAAGTTTCAATAACTTAGTTTCTCAAGTGGTTGAAATTATGACTTTTGTTTACACTGAGCTTGTGAAGAAAACAATATATTAAATGACCAACAGTACATTAAGCCCAAACTTACCCTTTCTGCCCACTCTGACACAGGGAGATATGTGCAAAGTGTTTTGAGCTGTAAAACCACACTGTGGAGAGAGCAAGCAGTATTTATTACAGCCTAATGAATTAGGATAAGAGGGTGTGCCCTGGAAAGGAATCAGGCAGGAGGCAGACAAGAAATTTAGTGAATTTTGTTTCCCAATTTTGGGTAAGGTGCTCTTGTTTTAGTAAGTTAGAAAGTGGTACAACAGGGAAATTCCAAATACAAGATCATAAGGAAAATATGAAAGGAGAAAAATCAGCGTTTTGTTTTGTGATCCACGTGATGGTTTGAGAAGTGTTTGGAAATCTTTGGGGGTGAAGAGTCTGATATAACCTGATTTTTTCATTTTTTTCTGGATTTCCCTCTCGGAACCCTGCAGTGTGATAAGATGATTGTACTAAGTGACTCCTGCCAGCTTTGCTCTGAACATCCCACTAGACTCTCCATGTGTTGGGAACTCCTAGCAGCTAATACAGCTATCTATCTACACCTATGTTGCTCCTTATGTAAACCCCCACCAAAAAAGTAACAACAAATACCCTAGAAAATTGTTTGAAACAGCATTTCTGAAGGGTAGTAACTCTACTTTCCTTTAGCAATATTTCTGAAATGTTAGCTCTCCCAGCATTTCCAAATTGAAAAAAAAATATATTAACAACATGTAAGTGTAACATGGGAATACCGCGAGAACAGGAGTTTGGCAGGAAAATGGGATATTTCAAAATAAGATCCACAACAAGACAAATTCTGGCAAATGCACAGTTCTGGATCATATTATCCAAATTGTTGGATTCTGGAAGATTTGAGAGGTTTTTTTTTTGTGTGGTTCCCATCACTTAATAGCATGGTAGTGGATGTTCATCATTCAAATTGCATTGCTTCCTCCTCCCATTACTAAAGTTGGAAAATAAATATACAAAAGGCATCCATTATAGTACAAAAAGCATTCTTTATAGTAAGCATTCCTACCTTGAGAGGTAGTTTTAACACCATAATGGCTGCGTCAGGTATAAAACTTGTGTTGGGATAATGCCATGTATTGATATCATATGTAATGATATTTATTGGAAATCATCTTGAAAAACTCAGGATCCTAACTATTCTCTAGTGTGAGCAGCTTTAACAGCAATTAAATCTCTCCACTGGTTAAGAAAGGTGCTTAAAACTAATGCCTTAGGTCTATGAGTGTGGAGACTTAAATTGCATATTGTTATTCAGAATTCTTAGGCTTTGAAAAATATTCTGTTTGTTTGGGCTTGAAAAAAAAGATCGCACATTGGTGGGGGAAAAAAAACGAGAGAGACAGGAAGCACAAAGGAAATAAAAAAATAAAAGTAAATTCTAAAATACCTGGAAAGTTAATCCAATTCAACTTAACTTTTCTTAGAGTTGAAAATATGTAGAATTAAGAGTGATTCCTCTGTAAATCAGATTAAATTCTTTGGAATTTAAATCTATATCTTTTTGGTTTATTTTTCAGTTTTTGAATAAAAATTTTAAATGGGAACGGAAAAAAACTGCTCATTGGCTTAACATAAATCTTTAAATTACAATACGCTTCACCCTCAAAAAGTAGTTGAATCTCTGAGGAAAAGGAAAAGGCTGAATTCTATTTTTCATAAATGATGGATTATTGTACCACACTGTGTATTTTCCAGTAAAGTGTCCTTTTATTTGTACTGTGTGATTACAAGTTTCTAAAAGTATGTGTGGGGTCACTTGGGTGCTGTGGGAAAGTGGAAGGAACTCTGTTCTGTTAAAATCAGTAGTGAAATCAGAAGCAAACTATGTCCTGATTACCATAGGCATGTGTTTAAATTTTGCTTTCCTTAATTGGTTATGTTGTATTTACTTAAAATGAACAATTTGGCAAGTTTTTCTCCCTTGACAACAGAAAAGCGTAAACTGTTTTATAAGTTTGGCTGTTAAAATCAGATTTGTAAACCGCAATATTCAAAGACTTTTTCTGCTGTTTACAGGGGTCCAGTGATGGACTTTGCTTTATAACCGTGTGCTTTTTTTACATTTTTGGTTTGTATTTACAGTGCTTTAAAGTTATTTGGTTAATTAAAAACTATGCCATATATTATAGTCATCTATTGACTTTAACTTTTGCATAACTCTTCTTAGAACAAAATGAGCAGAATGAATGATGGCAGAGGCCTGGCAATTTGACTTGTCATCTAAGGACGATTATTTATGGCATCAGGAAATGGAAGTTGACGCTCTAGTCTGTCTCCAGGAAAGTCATCATTAGAGGCAACTCTGGGTAGTTTGGCTGTGTTAAAAACTGTGTAATCATATCCAAGACTGCTAGTTTCTCAGAATGTATGAGAAGGAAACAAGCTAAAGCATCTTAAAGTATACTTGCATTTTTCTTGTAAAAACAGTGTACCTTACACACATTTCACACATGTGGAGCCAGATGGTGGTATTGAAAACAATATATATATATATATATATATATATAAAAACGTATATATGCACATATATACACATCTAATTAAGAGTACTATCACCAGAGTACCTGTTTCCAAAAATATATAACTTACTATATAATTACTTTCATGTGTATATGTGTTTTAATTTGCAAAGTACTTTTTAATCATATCATTTTTACTAGTCCCTAAATGGCAGAAAAAAATACCGTCATTGGCTCTGAATTTCCTGGCAGCCTGTCATGGAAAATGACGGGATTTTGACATGCGACTAGAAATAGAAAATAATACCTTTGGTAACCTGTGAAAATTTAGATTGTTTGTTCCATATCATTTCAAAAGCAGACTTTGAGACCCAAATTACTGAGGTAGGTTTCTCCTGAAGGATTCTCGTTCATTTAGCCCCCAGTACTAGAACCGAGGCCCTTGGGCCTTTGTTAACAACTGTCAGTTGGAGCAGATTATACATGACCAGACCCAAATGAAAGTTGATAGGCTAGAATGTAAGCACAGCATATTAAGATGCTCAAAATGACTCATCCAGTCATAAAATTTTGAGTCAGTTAATACCTGATATTCACGATCCTATAAGAGCAGTTGTGGCTAGCATGGGTTCTAATGGCTCTTGGTATTTCTCCAGAATGACCTGAGGTCAATTCCTCCACTAAGATCCCTTAGTCTCTTGTACTTCATACTCCTCACCATACTGTATTATTACTGTAGAGACCATATGCATTTTTATCCACAGCAGTTCCACAACACTACCATGCATGCATGTGGCCAGTTTGTATATTTTTTTAAGCATCTAGCAGCACTGTCCAGGAACATTTGAACCTAATTTAAAATCTTCTCATAGCCACATGTTTTTAAGAAACAAGAAATAAGTTTTAATAATATAGTTTAACAAAAATACCCAAACATTATTATTTCAACCTATGGCAAAAGCAGCATTGTAAGTAGTCAATAGCCCAGAGTGACTAGTGACTACTGAATTGGACAGTGCAGCTCTAAAGCACTGCTCCTCAGGCCATTTCAAGTTAAGATACACATACACACACAAAATGTAATAGATGATACATCAGATATATATGTTAAGTATATGTGTATATGTAATAAACTGTTATTCGCTCTTGTGTGTGACACAAAGAGTTGGACACAACTTTTTGTGACCCCATGGACTGTGGGCCACCAAGCTCCTCTGTCTATAGCGTTTTTCAGGCAAGAATATTCGAGTGGGTTGCCATTCCCTTCTCCGGGGAATCTTCCTGACTCAGGGATCAAACTCAGGTCTCCTGAATTAGCAGGTGGATTCTTTACTGTCTGAGCCACCAGGGAAGTCCATAGAGATAATATATGCTGCTTATAGAGAGATTTATTATTAAAATAAGACTTTTTTCACTTTTCACAGTTCCTTTACATTTTGTCAGTCCATGAGTAGCCCTTCCACCACCAATCAATGAAAATTTTCCCTTCAGTTGGGAATGATTCTCAACAGGGAATATGTCTCCTCCCTCTCCCCGCAGGAGACATTGGAAAATGTCTAGAGACATTTTTGATTGCCACAGTTTAGGAGAGGATGCTACTAGCATATTGTGGGTAGAGACCAAGGAGGCTTCTCCACACCCTTACTCTGCACCGACAGCCCCCTGAAAAAAGGAGTTGTCTGACCTCATATACCAGTAGTGCCAAAGCTGAGAACCTTCCTTTGAGGTAATAGAAGATATTATGATCTTTTAAGTGGCAAGTACTGTCTTAACTTAGCATTTAATAGTGTATAATCCCATGTGATAATTTAAATTTTTCACTTAATTTAAAATTAAAGCTCCACTCTATACTTAGCTAGGAGGAGGACAAGATGTCTTCCTCTCTTTTCCTTAGCCTTGCATTTCACCCTAACTCCCCATTTTGCTAACAAAAGTTTGTAACTACCTTGTGGTCAAAGCTAAAGGAAGGAGGTTGCAAAAATGTCCTTATTTGACCAGTTACAAGAAAGCTTCTCACACTAGGCCTGGCAGACTCTTTAAAGCAGACACTCTCCCTTAGGCACTTTCATGGGTTCCTTTGAGATCCCACTAGGAAAATTTGACTTCAAATCCTTTAATTCAAGCAATTTATTTTCTCCCAGCTCCAGTTCCCTCCTAAATCTCTCTCTTTTTATTCTGAGTTCCTCAGGAGGGGATAGAATGGCTCAAGTGTAGCTCCCCTACAGCTATCACTTAGTAAACTGTTTTGCACCCAATAGCAACATAAAATTTTTTAATTGATTAAAACCATTCTATTTTAAAAGACTAAGTGAGCTCCTGATACTTTTCGTTTTCCTTCACCTTCCATTTTTCACTTAGTTCAGTTCAGTCACTCAGTCATGTCCAACTCTTTGCAACCCCATGGACTACAGCACACCAGGCTTCCCTGTCCATGACCAACTCCCAGAGTAGATTCAAACTCATGTCCATTGAGTCAGTGATGCCATCCAACCATCTCATCCTCTATTGTCCCCTTCTCCTCCTGCCTTCAATCTTTCCCAGCATCAGGGTCTTTTCCAATGAGTCAGCTCTTCACATCAGGTGGTCAAAGTACTGGAGTTTCAGCTTTAGCATCAGTCCTTCCAATGAATATTCAGGACTGATTTCCTTTAGGATTGACTGGTTTGATCTTCTTGCAGTCCAAGGGACTTTCAAGAGTCTTCTCCAACACCACGGTTGAAAAGCATCAATTTTTCAGTGCTCAGCTTTCTTTATAGTCCAACTCTCACATCCATACATGACTACTAGAAAAACCATAGTTTTGACTAGACAGGCCTTTGTTGACAAAGTAATGTCTCTGCTTTTTAATGTGCTGTCTAGGTTGGTCATACCTTTCCTTCCAAGGAGTAAGTGTCTTTTAATTTCATGGCTGCAGTCACCATCTGCAGTGATTTTGGAGCCCCCCAAAATAAAATACTCCAATATATTAGAATACCAGATAAAGATCTTATTAGACTGGTCCCATGTCCCAACTTGACTTTGAACAAGTTACTTAACCTCTTTAATTTAGCTTCTTCATCATTTAAAATGAGTAGAATTAGTTTTGTTTGTTGTTCACTCTCTAAATTCATGTCCGACTCTGTGGCACCATGGACTGCAGCGTGCCAGGCTCCTCTTTCCAATACTTCAAAAGATCATTTTGTGATTTGATTCAGAAAATATTGATTAAACCTTTACTATGTGATGAACAATGTTGCAGTATTAGGGACACATTAGTGAACAGTGTTTATAAAAGTACATGAAATCCCTCCTTACACTGTAGTAGAATTAGGTTAAATCACATTATATGCTTAGGAGAGTTTCAAGCATATAGTAAGGTCTCAATACATTTTAGATATAGTCTTATTAACCCATTTGAATGATTGTGTATGTGCCTGCATGCTTAGTCACTAAGTTATGTCTGACTATTTGTGACACTATGGACTATCGCTTGCCAGGCTCCTCCATCCATGGAATTCTCCAGGCAAGAATACTGAAGTGGGTTGCCATTTCCTACTCCAGGGAATTTTCCTGACCAGGGATTAAACTTGTGTCTCTTGCATCTCTTGCATTGGCAAGTGGATTCGTTACCACTGAGCCACCTGGGAAGCTCTAATATTGAATGATCAGCTTATTCTGAAATGTGATTTGAGAGGAAAAGACCTCCATTTTCCTACTGAGGTGTCCCAAATCTTCACATGAAATCGGTAATTAGGTGAGGACAACGAAGGGCCCTGTTAAGATGAGTATCTCATGGCATAGAGACAATTCATTCCTATCATTTTACCAATTATGAATGATTTTGTTGTTTTGTTGCTGTTGTTCAGTTGCTAAGTCGTGTCTGACTCTTTGTGGCCCCATGAACTGCAGCATGCCCAGCTCCTCTGTCCTCCACTGTCTCCTGGTGTTTGCTCAAATCCATGTCCATTGAATTCATGATGCTATTAACCATCTCATCCTCTGCTGCCCCCTTCTCCTTTTGTCTTTGATCTTTCCCAGCATCAGGGTCTTTTCCAATGAATTGGCTACTCCCACCAGATGGTCAAAGTATTGGAGCTTCAACTTCAGCAACAGTCTTCCCAATGAATATTCAGGGTTGATGTCCTTTAGGATTGACTTGTTTGACCTCCTTGCAGTCCAAGGGGCTCTCAAGAGTCTTCTCCAGCACAATGATTAATGATAAGAATCATTATTAATAGTGAAAGTGAAAGTTGCTCAGTTGTGTCTGACTCTTTGCCACCCCGTGGACTATACAGTCCATGGAATTTTCCAGGCCAGACTGCTGGAGTGGGTAGCCTTTCCCTTCTCCAGGTGATCTTCCCAACCCAGGGATCAAACCCAGGTCTCCCACACTGCAGGCAGATTCTTTACCAGCTGAGCCACAAGGGAACCCCTGTTAATAATGTCATTAATAATAAGATAACTTGAAAATGTTTAGGCTCCATGCTAATGAAGGTACAGACCTTAAATGTTATGTTCATCATTGAATCCATATCCTTTAGCATAGGATATGATAATCAGTAGGCATTCAGCAAACATGTGTTTAGTAAATGAATTATTAATAGATACACACCTAACTTTCATGATAACAGTGAGGCTAGTAAAACTGAGATGGGGGACTGATGAAGACATGGCAAAAGTTTGAGTCAATATGAGTTACAGAATTTCACCTAGTGGTAATTTCACACAAATAAGAAGAGAAAGATGTATCTGCATTCTTTTTAAAAAATTGATGAATTAACTTAGCTGTGCCAGATCTTAGTGGGGCACAAGGGACCTTTGACCTTCATTGTGGCATGAAAAGTCCTTTAGTTGCAGCATTTGAACTCTTAACTGCATCCAGTTTCCTGACCAGGGATCAAACCCTGGACCCCGGCATTGGGAGCTCAGAGTCTTAGCCACTGGATGGCCAGGGGAATCTGAAATCTTAAAAATATCTGCTTTCTTAACTTGATAAAGAAGCTTGAAAAAATCATTAGGTATGCAGGACCTTTGAAAATGCCTAAATTTCCTACTGTTCAATTCAGTTCATTCAGTCACTCAGTCATGTCTGACTCTGCGACCCCATGGACTGCAGCACAGCAGGCTTCCCTGTCCATCACCAACTGCCGGAGTTGACTCAAACTCATGTCCATTGAGTCGGTGATGCCATCCAACCATCTCATCCTCTATTGTCCCCTTCTCCTCCTGCCTTCAATCTTTCCCAGCATCAGGGTCTTTTCCAATGAGTCAGTTCTTCACATCAGGTGGCCAAAATATTGGAATTTCAGCTTTAGCATCAGTCCTTCCAATGAATATTCAGGATTGATTTCCTTTAAGATTGATTGGTTTGATCTCCTTGCAGTCCAAAGGACTCTCAAGAGTCTTCTCCAACACCACAATTCAAAAGCATCGATTCTTCAGTGCTCAGCTTACTTTATAGTCCAACTCTCACATCCATACATGACTATTGGGAAAACCATAACTTTGACTAGACGGATCTTTGTCAGCAAAGTAATGTCTGTGCTTTTTAATATGCTCTCTAGGTTTGTCATTGCTTTTAATTGAAATTAACAAGAGCTTTTTTCTCTGCAAGTTAGATGAACTTTTCTATAATTTTGTGTACAGATACAGTTTGGTAGAGGGCTTCCCCCAGTGGCTCAGCATTAAGGAATCTACCTGCATCACAGGAAACATAGGAGATGCAGGTTCAGTCCCTGGATCAGGAACATCCCCTGGGGGAGGAAATGGCAACCCACTCCAGTATTCTTGCCTGGAGAATCCCAGGGACAGAGGAGCCTGGTGGGCTACAGTCCACAGGGTTGCAAAGAGTTGGACACGACTGACTAAACACACACACATACACAGGTGGAGCTATCCAAATAAGTTATCATGTTAACTATGAGGAAGTTAATGTGAAAATAAATTGTGAAAATATGGACCTAACCACATGTTCATTACATGATCATGTAGCAACAGAGCTAATATTTTTACATGGGCAAATTTTTACTCCTGTGCCCTGTCTAAACAGAAGGGCCTGAGCTATGAATTCAGGTAGTCATCCCATAACTAGCAGTTTTCTATTCATATTTGCATAAAGTAATAATCATAAAGGAAAAATTTACTGAAAGCCTCTGACTATTTTTTTTTTTAATCTCCAGTGTTCAGACTGCATCATAGTGCTTCTGATACAAGCGACAAAAACCGAGTTAAAAGCAGATTAAAGAAGTTTATTACCCGAAGACCTTCCCTGAAAACTCTGCAAGAAAAAGGACTTATTAAAGGTATAGAATATTTTATACTTTTACTGTAACAGTGATAAATGAATGTGCCTCTCTGTCAGTAGTTAGTTGGCTATAAAGGAGTTTTAGGAGATTTTATTCTTCTTAGGTTGCTTATTAAATGTTCTGCTCTATGACAAAAGGAAAAATAGCTCTCCAGAAAACTAATCCTGAGAAAATAAAGGTTGTATCATAAAATCATTGAAAAAATACCAGGTTTTGCCCTCAGAGGATCTGGGAGCCAAGAAGAAACATTCCAGTGGCCCATTAGAATGACCCCACATGCTGGAATAATCCTCGATGTACCTATTGCTCCAGAATATTTACTAACAGCATCCCTTCTCATTCTCAATTGAGTCTTTTTTTTTTTTTTTTTTTTTTTAAATTTTATTTTATTTTTAAACTTTACATAATTGTATTAGTTTTGCCAAATATCAAAATGAATCCGCCACAGGTACACATGTGTTGAATTGTATAATAAGTTATCTGATCACCTAGTCATAGTCTGAAGTAGGGCTAGGAAGAAAGTCTAAGATAAACTAGTGTCGTGAAAACTTACAGGTTTGAAAACTGGAGGACCCAGAACTCAATCTAAATTGAAATAAGCAGATATTTTGCAAATATGTGTAAAGTATATAAAATATCTTCCACCATTCCAACACCAGAATAGAAGAACACTCTGGCATGATACTGTAATTGGGACTCAGACTTCTAGTCTACCACTTACTAATATTGATGTTGAGCAAGTTGTTATCTCTGAGCCTCAGAGATGTTATCTCAGAGCCTCTTCTTTTAACTGGGGATACTTATACCCATCACGGAGAAGACTCTTAAACAAATGAGATAATCCATTTAAAGTATTTAACAGTGCTTCTGGAATATAAGTATTCAAAAAATGTCCTCTGCTATCACTAATATTATTATCATTCATTACTCTTGTTGTTACCAGATAGATGAAAGGATGGATGGACAGACAAAACCAGTGATGTAGATTTTTATGACTGGAAATCACCTTATAGATCACAGAGGCAAATGTATTATTTTCCTAAGAAAAAAATATATTAATCAAGTCCATTATTCTCCCTGGTTTTCAGATTTTCTAACCAATGGACACATTTTGAAAATTAAATACAAGAAAGAATTTGAAAATAGGCTAAAATAAAGTACTAAAATAAACTTTGAGAATGAAGTGGAAAGACATCCTTATAGAAGTCAAAAAGTGATTTATGATACAAATATTTCTCAGGAACAGGGCAAAGCAGATAGTATTTTCAGCACTACTTGGGATGAGAATTATTTCAGTAGTTTACAATAGCCATCTGACCTATTAACTTCAGTCTCTTTTTAAAATAGGTGAACATATCACAAAAATCATCTAGCATTTTGAACCAATTGTGAAAGGTTAAATTTTGTGAAGCATGAACATACCTATCACTAATAGAGTGGAAAATTCTTTAACATAAGCATTTGGAAGTAGAACTAGCACCTGCTTTAAATCAGTCTTAAGCTCAGACTTTTACTCTCTGAAATGTCCTTTTCAGTGGACAGCATTTGGTCTTCTACAGATTCAACTTCACATCATAATATTGCAGTACCTCCAGTTCTACCTTAGAATTTATCCCATGGATTATCATTTTCTTAGAAAAAAATCAGTAGCATGTTACCTGCTATCATGACAAAATATAAACCCAGATAAGCAGCCCAAACAATTACAGTCTGACAAACTCCAAATTTTTCATGACTGTAGCAAAATAAAACAGGCTTTAATTCAGTGGCATGGTCTGGCCCCAATCAAAATGCTAAAGAATTAAAAACCATAGTGCTCTAGAATTGGTCTCAGAAAACAGCAGAGAAACTGGATGCCTAATGCAGTTTTCATACTGATGTAATGGAACCACTGAACACACTCCGATGGTACATTTCCTATCTTAAAGCTCCATTGCATTTTCACCATAGTTGACCAATGAGTCAGAATTCATTAGTAAGGCTATGGAAAATCTATGTGAAATTCCAATTTGATAAGCTTCCCTTGTTGTCTTCAGTGGAATTTTCTTCCAAATACAGATCAAGTTATGCAAATGCACTCACTTCTTGGGCTTGTTTCAGTTTTAACTGTGAATTTTTTGTAAGGCTTCTGAGACTTTTTTTTTTTAACTGAATAGAAAGCATTAAACCAATTTTTAAAGATACCGACCCAGTCAAATTTAGTATGTTAAGTCCATTTTCTTAGCATATTTAAGGCAAAGACTTAGGCGAAAAAATGAAAACAATGTTTTTGATTGGCTGTGAAAAATCACACAAAATAAATCAATGATTAACACTGAAATGGTTAATTTCTCCAAGTAAAATGACTTAACTCTTTCTAGAGAAGAATTATTTAGAAAAAAGGGATAATGCCTTTAAATGTGTCCTGGAGTGTGTTTTCCCAAATTATATTAAATATATATTCAAATAATATATATTTAATATATTCTTTTGCATATGTTGAGTAAAGACCTCCATTACTGAGGTTCAGGAAAGCTGTACATGGTAGTTTGGGTCTTACAAGCGTGCTTCCTGATACCTAGGAGGGGTTTGGCAAGGCCACAGCCACTTTTCAAAGTGTTTACGCTTTTATGCAACATTCCCAACAGATTGAGAGGCCTAAGCTTTGAATTCAACCAGCGTTTATTGAGCCCCCACTGTGGGGCAGGAAAGGCTGTGTTTTATTGACTTTCAATGCCCAGCAGAACAATATTCACAAAGCACTTTAAGTGAAAAGAAAACTGTCACAATATCGCACAGTATAAACTCAGGCACAAACCCTTTCTTTAAAACTTGATTTTTGGACTCATGAAGACCCGGCCAATATGTGATTTCATTGGCTAGATTTTAGATAGGGAAGTAGCCTCTTAATGGGGCTGCATTTTCTAATTTCTTTAATATGACTAATGAAAAGGGTACCTTATGATGCCAAAAAGGGGCCAGCAGAAAATTCTGAATTATCACCCAATGAAAAGAAATAGTAATAGCTCAGGTGGGTGTCACAATCATTGTGCCACTGCAGTAGTAGCTTCTGAAAAGCCTTCAATTTCTCCAAGTGCTTTCACATTTGCCAAGGGAATGGCAAGAGCTTTTTAAATGTATGAGTTTATTACATTGAGCCACTCACGGAAAACAAAACTCCAATCAATGTAATATGTAAATTATAGGGAATAGGGTACACTTTAGGGTGGTAGGTATGTTTGTACATGTCCTCTCCTTGCTTTTGGAACTGAAGTAATTGCTCATTAGCATCAGCCAAACTACCTTATGTAATCTTTCAAATAGCAGCATTGACATCCAAGAACATAAAACACAGGCAATGCAATTTTTAGAAAAGATAATAATTGGTTGGATTTTTAGGAGCAACTAACATTTCCTTATGTCAAAATGATAAAGACTATTGTGTATTTTGAAAGTGGTTTCTTTCATCTTTGTATAGAAAAAACCATACTGGATGACATTAGTAGAAATTGAGAGCAATGTGGTAATACTTCTGTTTTTTAATGTTTGTTATAAGGGAAACAGCCAGTATAAGGATTAAATAGTATACCTCCAGGATTTATGATGAAAAGCAGTGTTTTCCTGCCTCGTGCTCATTTTCTTCCTTATAGGGACCATTTGGGGGGGTTTCTATTTGTAGTTCTCAAGGCTGCCTCTCTATCTTAGTTATTATTAATTGGGGTATAGATTTTTGTTAATATCTTTCTTATCTTTAATGTTTCAATATCTTTCTTTATAAATTTCAGACATTACTTCAGGTTTATTTTACAGTGAATCTGACAATTAAACTAGACTTCATCTACCTGTCTTTTTCTCTCCCAAATACTCAAATACAATTGGCCTTACTGTTACTATTGGCTTCATCTGAAATATCCAACATACTTAAACCTCTGTTTATTGTTCTGTTGACCATAGACAATTGAGACTTAATGCCTCCACTGACAAGATGACAAGCAAGGTGTCCTTTTCCCCTTTCATCTCCTCTACTTTTGCTGTTAAGTCTTTACTTCTACATCATGAAAAGTTGTTTCACAGCCGCAATCAAGAATTCTACCCTCATCCCATATATTTCAAATCTAAATGTGAAAGAAGTGATCAGTCATGTAATCATGTAGATATTACAAAATTTTTCACCAAGTAGTGTGCCAGATTGGATTAATTTATCCATAGGTCTGATACCAGGCTTTATTGGATGCACAAATTATAATGTTATTATTTTTAAAGCTTATGCTTCATCATTTGCTTATAATTGTGCTATTGTTTAGCTTGATACATTTTGGGATTGTGAATTTCTTGTACAGATGTTTATCTCCCAAAGTTTTCTTTTTCATTGCTTTCTGAGTTTTACATCCTCAAAGGATTTAGTCCTCTCTACTAAACATTTTATGTACCTTAGTCTGTGACTCCCTAGGTTTTACCCCAGAATATCTTCTAAAACCCTTCCATCATCCTACTCCATTTGTACTTTTGGTTGCTTTCCAGGTTTCACTTTGGTTGTTGTTATTTAGTTGCTAAGTAGTGTCCAACTGTTTGTGACCCCATAAACTGCAGCATGCCAGGCTCCCCTGTCCTTCACTATCTCCTGGAGCTTGCTCAAATTTATGTCCATTGAGTCGGTGACGCTATCTAACCATCTCATCCTCTCCTGCCCTCTTCTCCTTTTGCCTTCTATCTTTCCCAGCATCCGGATCTTTTTCAAGGAGTTGGCTCTTTGTATTAGGTGGTCAAAGTGTTGGAAATTCAGCTGCAGCATTAGTCTAGCAAATATTCAGGGTTGATTTCCTTTAGGATTGACTAGTTTGATCTTCTTGCAGTCCAAGGGACTCTCCAGAGGTTTCTCCAGCATCAGAATTCCAAATCATCAGTTGCTCAGCCTTCTTTTTGGTCCAACTCTCACATCCAACCATACATGACTACTGGAAAAACCAGAACTTTGACTATATGGACCTTTGTCAGCAAAGTGATGCCTCTGCTTTTTAATATGCTGTCTAGGTTTGTCATAGCTTTCCTTCCAAGAAGCAAGTATCTTAATCTCATGGCTGCAGTCACTATCTGCAGTGATTTTGGAGCCCAAGAAAGTAAAATCTTTCACTGCTTTCACTTTTTCCCATTATATTTGCCATGAAGTTATGGCCATGATCTTAGGTTTCTTTTTTTTGTTTTACGTTGAATTTTAAGCCAGCTTTTCACTCTCCTCTTTCCCCCTCACCAAGAGACTCCTTACTTCCTTTTCACTTTTTTCCATTAGAGTGGTATCAGCTGCATATCTCTTCTAAAATCCTTCCATAATCTTACTCCATTTGTGTCGGTTGCTTTCTATGCTTCACGTTTATTACTCTGTGACTTCCTTTCATTGATCTTCTGAGCTGTATTTACTGTCTTCTGAATCCCATGCCTTTTCTTTCTTGCTTTAATTTCTTCTCTTATTATGTAACAGCCTTCAGTAACTCATTTAGAAAACATGAGACCTTGACTGTCTAAAAATATCTTCAGTATGTCCATACACTTAATCAATAGTTTTGTTGTGCATAAAATCCCATTGCCTCTAGAATATAGAGTTGCAGTTTCCATTCTTACTCTTGTTCCTTTGAATTCTTTTTTCTTTCAGAATCATTGATTTCTTTTGTCTGTTTTTTTTGTTTTTTTTTGATGGGGGGGGTCTTTGAGATTCTATAGTCAAGATAATGTATACAGTTGGCAGAATTTTTAAATTTTATTTTGCTTGGCACTCAACTTGAAGAATTGTGAATCTTTGGCTCTGGAATTTTTTCTCTTTCTTATTATGTTAATAATTTTCTCCCATCAGTTTTCTGTTACCCTCTTTGTGATCTTTAGGATGTGAGTATTAGATCATCAGAATTGGTTTTTCTCATGTTCTGAAAGAATTCTCAGTTTCATCGTACTTTTTGCTTCAACAATTATATTTTCAGTTTTCTAGACATCCTTCTTCTTCTCGGTTCTTTTTTACACACCTCACTCTCTCGCATTATATGAGGACAAGTTTTGTTTCACCATGCTGCTCCCGTTCCTAATAGTGAGGATGATACTTAACACTCAGTAAACGTTAATTCATTGAATAAGAGAGAAAATAGAAAATAGATTATATTTTTTTTCTAACTTATCAACTTGTATAAATTACAATTTGCTGTTGTTCTGGACTTCTAATTTTAAGATTTTCTCTTCTTTGAATCATCAATGTCATCTACGTTCCTTTTACTCATATATTTGTCTGATTCTCTTTCTACCACATTAGTAACTTCACTCCCATGTCTGGTTGGCCATTGCTCTTGGTTCTTGTTACAAAATGAGGCTCCACAAAAATGAGCTGTAATTCTGCATACATGGGTAGAGCTAGCTTGTCAGTGGTATGTTTTTGCTCTAGGGTGATCTATAGGAACTATCAAACCTGCTTGAAATATCAAATATCTCCATAGGATAGTGTATGCCTTATATACTTTTACTAAACTGAATAAATCTGTGTACAATTTTTTATAGTGAGAGAAAATTTTCAACTCTCTTTTATAATTAAGAGAATTGAGTTTATTTGAAAGCATAACAGCTTTAGAATGTGACTAAGCTAAGTTAAAGGTAAATTCTCTCATTTATCAGTTATAAATTTAATATTTGGTTATCAACTTTTGGGTTTATAAAATTTACATCATAAAATTCAAATGAAATTATATTTAAGTTTATTTATTTTAAATGTAAATGAAAGAATCTCACACAGTGCCCAACTTATCTTAAACATTCAGCAGCTCCCTTGTTTCCTTCTTTCCTTCCTTCTATCTTTCCTTCCTTGATTTCATCTTTCTTTCCTTTTTCCCCCTCTTCTTTCTTTTCTTACTTATGTTTATAGAGGAAATCATGACCAAGATGACCCTAGGAAAACACTCTCTCAAGTATTCTTTTAATGTTTGAGAAATTAATCCAAACAAGTATCAAGGAAAGGAAGCAGTAATTCATTTCTTCAAGGAAAGTGTAAAAATCATTTGCAATTGGCTCATATTTACCATTTTGGGTAATTTTTATTATGGTACTCTTTATACAAAAATGGGCATGAGCTCATTTTCTTTCCTATCTACACCCATTAACATGGTGTCATCCAATTGCTAAAATGTTTAATAATTATCCAAACAGACAATTGTTTAAGTTTCTGGCATATGAGAAAATAATATCTTTGACATCAGAGTACTTTTGTAAAATATATGTTCTACTAAAGAGTAAAGAAAGCTTTGCCATCCAAGTTGCTGATACAAGTTATTAGCCCTAAAGTTTCAGCAGTCATGTTTATGAATAGCAAAATCATTGAGTTAAGAGGACAGTATTTTTAAAGTAATTTGTTAGAGCTAATGTATGACAAAGTAACCTACCTGTCACATTGTTAATTTAAGCAAAATATATATGAGCAACACTGCAATATACCTTTGAGTAGAGATATGCTCCAACTTGCCACATTATCAGTGTTAGTCTGAGAATAATTATATTTGAATTTATATACTGGGGCATGGGTCTATCATTGCTTGGGCCTGAAATACTCTCACAACTTCCACAATATGCATTAATGTGCTTAAAAATATCTTGTAAATCTTCTTTTCTTTAAACTTCTTTATGGTTCATAATTGAACTGTGATCCTTACGTGTGAGCTGTGTCATGATTTAATATTAGCCAAAATTAATAGCCAACCTTAAGCTGCTTTATCTTGGCCTATAAGCTTCCTGGTTCCTCTGCATTTATAGTTCCCAGGCAGTTTCTGTTATTTAAAGGCTCTTGGGAGCAAATGTGTTCATAATAGAGTACCACATAGCTAGCTTTTGTTCAATAATAAAATACAGGTCACCATGAAAGATGGCAAATGTTGAGGAAAAAGTGCACCTGGCTAGCAGGTTAAGCCCATGTCTTTTAAAAGCCTGTTATCCAGAGAGGAAATGATCCTGATATTATGAGATATTAAAAGCAAAATAACTTCAGAGCAACAAGAGAGAAATGAGGTTCAGAAATGGGAGCAAATTAGGTAAGGGGGGAAGAATGAGCCAGAGTAATGACTTGGTTTCCCTGTGGTTCAAGAACTTATTTTCTTATGGAAGGAGAACTTTTCACACAGCATTCATTAGAATATATTATTTGAGATGGTGACTTACCTATACTTGATTTTTAGTATCTACAAAATGATATTATCTGTAATTTCCTGCTATAAACTACTATATTTCATATGTTTGCAGGTAATATTATTTTTCTACTATTCTCCTTTTTTCTTCCTTTAAATTATATTACTAACATTTGAGTTGAGTTCTCAAGATCTCTGGTTGTTTTTAGGTAAAAGAAAGTTCTGGATAATA